>NC_135377.1:32978144-33284644 GCF_049243985.1 Paroedura picta | reverse complement strand
TGAGGCATCTTTTATATTCCTTGGTGACTGCTTTCATTTTATTGCCAAATCTACCAATAGCAAGCTCTAAGCATGGAGCAGGTTTCTCACCTCTTCTCCACTTTCATCTTTCACAACCTGCTGGGCTTTCATAACTTTGGTTGATGCTATCGCTGTTGCCAATGCCTGCATGGAAAAGAGAAGCAGAAAGTAAAAACAGGGACCCAACAATGAAGAACATAAAAGCTGGCCACTAGTACCCACTCACCTCTGCTTTTAAGTCTGATCTGATCCGGACTACGCATCTCTGAACAGCCATTTGAAAAGTAAAGCTGATAACCCCTTTAATTTTCAACAAGGCCTCTTCACACAGGTTTCGCCGAGACTAAAAGGTAAGGCACACAAGTAATTGGAGAGACCACTTTGCATGCAAGACAAAAGATTCAGGGAAGAAAGTACCACAACACACAAGATTAGCATTTAAAGAAACAAAAACAAAACAGCTCTGTTTTTTTTTAAGACATCATTTCTACTTACATGCTGAAGATAAACTGGGAGGGAATCAACTGTGAATAATGAGGGGAAAGTGCTGAAGAGCAAAGACTGCCTTTCTCTGTATGATCAGCTAAACAGTCCCCTGTGGTTAAGCTCTGACTGACTTAAATGCTCATTGATGAGCAGTTAGTGTTTAAGTTGCTATTTATCAGACACCTTCTATCCATACTGACTGAATTCATCAAAGCAGCTGCTGTATCCTTTAGCTACCTCATCTGTGGCAGCTCACGGACATCACCACCCTGCACAAACGGAACTCTGATTTCAAAGGAAATGTCTGCTCACAAAAACACCCTCCAATGTGATGCTTAAAGCAGGCAACAGTGCCTACAGTGCAACAATGCTGCATTCGCCCATGCTAGCTTGTACCTGCTCAGTATTACCCCGGCAGGACTTACATGTATTTACAGAGTTTAAAAAGGCAGGAATACAGCAATACGGTGCCTCTTAGAGCTGGCACGACGACCGCAAGGCATTAACTACAGCCAGGGCTTCTGTGTTATGCAGCATCAGCATGTCATGGCAAATCTGAAACATGCCACGCTAAAGTTCAGGGGCAGCAAATGTAGTTACTCTTCTCTGGTCTCGGAGGTCATTCCCCAGCTGGGTTCTGCCTGCATTCTGAATCCTACACTTCTCTCCATACTCAGGCGAGTGACCGTGCCTGCAACAGGCAGAGGTGACCAAGATCTTTCTCTCCATCAATCTCACAGTGATCATGTTATTAAATCAAACTGTTAGGATGGGATTGAGACTGAGCTGGCAATATACACTAATTCCCCATTGCCGCTGCAACCGTCCTCAGCCCCCAGCCCTGGTTATTCCTCAAGTGGGACTTCCTAAATGCTCAGGAAAAGAAAGCTACAGATTCTTACACAAGTTTACCTCCAAGTAATGTGCACATGGGAATATGAAGTGGAGGTCAGCATTTATGAGAGTGCCTAACCTTTGCCCTGGTGAACAAATGAAAATGTTCTGCAGGCAACTCAGCAAAAAGCGACCCTGTCCATTGAAGTACAATGCTAAATATTCAAGAAGGTGCCAAAAGGAGTAAATGCAAATGTTTTTGCTGTGAAACTGAAAATAAGACACCCAGTTACTGTGTTCAAATTTATTTCGTCTGTATTAGCTGATAGCAGAACTCCTACAAGTGCTTACTTGAAAGTGCCTGCACTTGGGAGTCCAGGTGGTTAATGAACATTTTCTGCTTTGCTCGAGCTCTTAGGCCACCAGAAGTAAGAAAAAGACTCTCGTAGCCACTTGCATCGTCAGGCTAGTTGTATCCCCAGTCACATTTCCACTCATGCAAGTCCTCACATAACCAATTTGGGGGCACTATAATAAGAGAGCCTCTTGTGGCGCAGAGTGGTAAGCGGCAGGAATGCTGGGAGTTTGATCCAGCAGCCGGCTCAAGGTTGACTCAGCCTTCCATCCTTCCAAGGTCAGTAAAATGAGTACCCAGCTTGCTGGGGGGAAAACGGTAATGACTGGGGAAGGCCCTGTATTGAGTCTGCCATGAAAACGCTGGAGGGCGTCACCCCAAGGGTCAGACATGGTGCTTGCACAGGGGATACCTTTACCTATAATATATACAGTGGAGAACATTAGATGGTGAACAAGTGGAACAAACCATTTATTATTCTGCTTTGTGTATCACTGGATCATAGCAGTTTAAAGCCATGAAAGGCTTCAGCACTAGGAAAAGAGATGCTATTAAGCCCTGCAATGGGTTGGATCCAACCAGATTTTCCACTGGTGAAAAGGGAAAATTCCCTCTGACTAACAGGCTAGGTCAGGAATGGGCCAACATGAACAAAGGGGATGTTGGAGGACTTCAGGGAAGGACTTCAGGGAAGAATAATTGATGTTTTTTCGTACCCTGCCTTTTACTACTTAAAGGAGTCTCAAAGCGGTTTACCATTGCCTACCCTTTCTCTCCACACAACAGACACCTTGTGAGGTAGATGAGGCTGAGAGAGCTCTGAGAACTGTGACTAGCCCAAGGTCATACAGCTGGCTGCATGTGGAGGAAACTGAGTGAAGCCTGGCTGTATCCAACACTATGTGTTATCCCTCTACTTTCTTGCAGAGGTTTATTGGTATGATCTCTCTCTCTCAATTAAATGTGGGTTTTCACATCTTCCTTTATGCTAGCAACTAGAAACAAGCATCTTTACCATGACACATAGAGGAATGAAATTGCAAGGCTCTGCATTAGCTCTTTTCAGGAAAGTATACAGACCGCATTTAGATGTGCTGACCTCAGACCATTTACAGCCTAATGCGTACTTAAACTGGCAGGCAAAAAAGAAACGGGCAGCATTTTTCTGGCTTTTAGAAAAGCTTTAGAGACAGTGATGGGAAAACAAATGAGCTACCAGGTCAGGAAACAATCAGTTCCAATAACTTGTCCTGGTTAAAACTAGGTTAAGAAAGAGGGGTAACAAGAAGAAGAAAAGAACAGAGGTAACTGAAGAGGGGTGCACATTATGCATCCAATTAACAACAGCCATCTTCACTGGAGAAGACCACATCGATACAGACCAGACTCTAACTGGCTTACTTGGCAAAAACGTAAGCCAGAGCAGATCAGGTTAGATCATTTAAAATGGCTATGAAACAGAAAATGCAGAGACCTCCAGGCATGTGGGGAGAGCATGCTCCAACGGCCTTACATGCTGTTTTGTGGCTATAAAAAGGCAAACACGACCCTGGGGTGTTATCTACAGGGGGAACAGAGGATACGTTTTAGAAGTTATTCTAACATTGTATAAAGACTCCACTGAGACCTCATTATCACAACTGTTAGCCAATAGCCAAAGAAATCTCAAACAATAGGACAAGATGTTGGGGTTGGAGCACTTAGGAAACTCAGTATTTTCTTAAGGACAGAACTGCAAGAAGAGAGTGATTCTCAACAACTTTTATTTGTAAAACGAAGGCAGAAAATGTTGACCTGATATAACTAAACTAGTAATATAGCCCGCTGTATGAGGAATACAGCGGGCGCTAGGAACTAACCTTTGTGCGTGTCCCCCGGCAGTGGTCCTCTGGGTCAGCGGCTCTTTGAGGGGGCAGCCTGATACGGCTGCGTCAGGCCAGGAGCAACTGCGCGCAGCTCCCAGTTGTTGGGGCTGGGAATCAGAGGGACCAGTCCCTCTGATTGTCTGTCCAGAGGAAGGGTCCAATCCGGACCCTTCCTCATCACGGACACATCCTGCCCCAGAACCCCTTAGCGAATTATTTAGTCCGCGGCGCCGCAGGCGGTGTTTAGATAACTATGTGAACTCCAATATGGAATATGCTAAGTGCCAAACCAAGAAGTGAAATGAAATTGACAGTTCCAGGCATGTTTACTTAAAAACCCCACCAAGAGCAGGAGGGTTTACTGTCAGGTAAACATGAAAAGGAGGATGGCCTCAAACTGGGGGTGTGCATTTGGCCAATCTGAACCAATCCCTCCCAAATACCTTATCAGCATTTTGATAATATTAATTCAGCTAGATAACAATTTTTTTCCAGCTCCCAAAATGGATCACCAGGCAGAGTTAGAAGGTATTTAAAGAGGTTGCAGTCTCTTTAAACGTCTTTGGACTCAAGTACACTCCAAGATGAAGTCACGGCTTGAAGTGTAGAAGGAATTTAAATGGATCTGATTAGATATCTTTTCCCACCTCCCGCTGGAAACCATGGTGGATAGAGCCACCTTCATTGGGGGCCCAATCTTTTTTAAACTACAGGAGGGCTAAGGAGAAGCACCAACATCTATGCTGCAAATTTGGTGTCAAATCTCAAACAACAGCCTCCTCAGAGCCCTAGACCAATTCTCCATTATCAATTTTATTTTCATAACCTGCCCTTCTGTAGACAGTTCAGGGCAGGTAATAAGAAGTTTTAAAAACACACACAAGTTTACATAAAAGTAATATAAAACACTCAACATATTTTTAAATTTAGATTTAAAAAATCATAGAATCATTTGTAACCGCTCATCTGTAACCGGGAGCTGTATAAATAAAACAGTAAGGGCTCTCAAGGAGGGCCCTGTCCGTGATGGGGAAGGGCGCCCCTTCCCTCCGGAGTGACAAGCACAAAGCGCCTGCCGATTGGGCCCTCCGAGTGTCAATCTGACAACAAGGGACGGGTGGCGATTGGCCACTGGGCCCAGACCTGATGAGTTGGGCCCAGACCTGACGAGGAAAAGCGCCTCCCGACCCGCCCACTCCCTGCCGTGGGCCGCCTTCAGTCCACAGCTGCCATTGGACACTAGCCTGCCGGCCCGCCGAAAAGACAGGTTGGTGATGGCCCTCACCCGGGAAGCGGCGGGGGGGGGGGCTTTGGCACAGGGCGGCTGGGAAGAGCTGGAGCCTGGGGGGGAGGGGGCAAAGCTGGCGACCGCGATGCCTGGGCAGCTGGGAAGGCCTGGAGCCCGGGAAGAGGGGGGAAAGCCCTTCCCAGCCACCTGGGCAGCATAACCGCTGGCTCTAAGAGCTGGTGACCGTGCTGCCCGGGCAGCTGGAAAGGGCGGGAGCCTGGGGGGAAGGGGTATTGGGATTCAGGAATGTCAGGAAATAGCGATAATTTTTCACATTCAATATACCCAACCCCCCAAAATACCAGGGTTTTTTTTGGGGGGGGAGGGTCACATACCCCTACCTCAAGCATATTTATGGCTTTTCTGAAGTATGTCACCTGGGACAATCCACATTATATAGCAATCTTTATAACAATACCTCCTATGCACTTCTGGCATAAAAACACAAATATATACTGTATTTGCCGGCGTATAAGATGACTGGCCGTATAAGATGACCCCCCAAAATTTCCATCCAAAATATAGAGTTTGTTACATTACATTACAGTACTATGGGCCACTATGAGCAGCTATGTCTATCCCAACTGAAGTGCACCCGGTGTATAGGACGACCCCCCCCCCATTGGAGGCATGTTTTTCAGGGGGGGGAAGTAGTCTTATACGCCAGCAAATACTGTAATTTAATTATATTCACTGGCTTGGATCTCAACTAGATCCAAAACACATCCCAAAATGCGGCTCCTAGAGGATAAGGGAAATAGAAAGACTCATGTGGTGAAGAATAGCAAACATCACCTTCCCTTGTGTCCTTGGAAAGCTAGTAGGGATTACAGCCAATATTTTAGTAATTAATATACAGCATTCTCATATTACAGGCTTTTCAATAAGTTTCTTGGCACAAGCAAATTGAAAACATGCAAAATAAAGAATCATCCCTCTCCAGTGTAAGATGTAAAAAATACTGGAGAATTCCTTACCGAATCATCAAGACCATCTATGTGCAAAACAACGGTTTTAGCACGCTTATTTGTACTCCCCAGGAAAAACTGAGCCTTCCGGCGGCGAGAATTCATCTCATTGACATTGTCCATGTTTGACACGCAGGAAGATTGAAGAATGTCATAGATTTCTGAAGCTAACAGTTTAGTCTCTCCTGGTGTTGTGGTCCTAAAGTAAAGCAGATTAAAAAGTGTATGGATTTACCTTTGCATATCTTTTTTCCAGAATGCATGAAACCAACACAAACAGTTATTCAGAAGTTTCTAACATAAATGTTTCTTTTGAGATAAAATTAGGAAAGCTAGAACTAAAGCAATTTTATGAATTTATCCAATATTTGCCAAATACAAAATTGACAGCAGCATATTTTGTTTAGTGCAGAGACTGCACACATCCCACTCTCTAACACACTAGATAAACCTGATTCTGTAATAGAGAGCATCTAAAGACAAGTTTTCAGGAAAGGAAATTCAAGTAGAGGACTAGGAACAACGGGGTCCCTCCTCAGGCTACGTGGTAACATCTACCATACCCCACTCGGGGGGGGGGGGATGGCTGCAGGGATGGTAGGAGGGACTACAGATATCAGAAAGCTTTATTGGCATAACCGAACCCAGTCCAGAGAGGACAAAAACCAAATACCAAAGAAAACTTATACAAAGCCACGTTTCTGCCTCAACAAACATTGGCTCTGTCTCCATCCATCAGTTGGACCTCTTAGACATACTGATATCTGAGTCAAGATGTGGGAACTGGAGGGCTTGGAATTAGGCAAGAACACATGGCCATTTTCAGAAGCTGGTGGAACGGAAGCAGAGAAATCAACAGGGTATAGCTGCCCCAAGATATACGCTCTTGCAGTAAATTACAATAAGTGTATGCCAAAGGAGGCAGTGAATCAAAGTAAGCTAGCAATATAAGAGGGATATCCCATCGAGTGATCATTACAGGTGGAGACACCAAGCCCAAAAATGAGCTGTGACTGTACCATCATCGACCCAGTCAGAACTCTAAGAATACTGAATTTTAAAAGGAATTGTTAAGTGACCAAGACAAAAATATTTGTCTAATGGGAAGCATCAAGTACCCTTATATTGGCTGGGTAAATTCTGGTCATGACAAAGACAAAATTTCTAGATCTCACAACTAATTGTGCTTTATGACAGTTAGTTATGGACCAACTTTACATTGGTCGCTGAGTGTTGATGTGAACCTGCTGGGAGACATCAGTGTTGTTCAGCCAACTCGGAGAAGCAATCACAACATATGTGTAAACAGTAAGCTTAAGAAGAAATTAGTCAAAAGGAAATTGAAAACAAGTGTAAAGAGTAACAAATGTCTTCTGAAACCTTGGAAGCTCTTTAAATCTACAATAACTGATACGAATATTACACTGAGAACACAAGAACTTAATTTCTCAATAATCTAATTTCTCCTCATAATAAATACATTGGACATCCTGTTCTAGTGGCTTAAGGTGAGCATTATCATGATGCAAGAATTATCCTGATTGAATCATCAAGCTTTCAACATGCAAAGATTTTGCTTTCTGAGCATCCACACCCACCATTCAGCTTCCCTGATCTGGAGACTACAACATCATCATATATTATATTGTTATGAATATTAATTAATATAATAATGAAATGTGCTTTCAATGATATGCCAGCCCTCTGATTAGCCCTCGGGGGGAGGGTGGCATGCAGATGTCCGCTTCAAAAGCGGCCTAGGAACAGGCAGCCACCTCTCCACTGCCTGTGCTTGCCACAGGAGCGGGAGGGCACTGCAATCGCTGCCAGGCCAGCCACCTTCTAGCATGCTTTTAAAGCAGGCTTAACAGCTAGTATTCAGAATATTTTAAATTAACCACAATTCCTGCACTTGGAGAAGAGGGCAAAGGTCTTTGTTCCACTTCATGGTTTTCAAGCCTTCTTGATATAGCCTCTTCCAGCATCACTGCCCAAACAAACTACTGCCACCAGACTATTTTCTCTATTTGCCATGCCTTCCTAGTAGCTGATTTGTTGTTTGTGTTACAACGGCATGGCAAAGTGTATCTACATGCATACATCAAGAGTGCAAAGGCATACCACCTGGGGACCTTCACATCAGAGGCAGAGACTGGACACATGTTGTGGGTGAAGCCATTTAGTTAACATAGGGCCGTTAGAATAGGATCTAAGCCTATTCCCAACAGCTCAGGAATAAGGCCGATCTTTCTGGCATAGTAATTCCATTCTGTTTCTTGGCTGCTCTAACCATGACAGAGGCAGAATGTAGGCAACTAGCTCTTTAGATGGCCAATATGCAATGAGTCTTTCCTTGTAATACAAATGAGTTTACAACAATTGCTGGGAAATATATATATACAGAAAATAACTTCTTAAGCAATTAAAGTGTGCATTAGTTGACAACAGGGGTTCCTAGAGACAAAAACATATTTTTCTCCTCCGAGTAACTACCATCACACACAAAAATTTGGCAAGGGGACAAGGGACAAAAAAAAAAAAAGCTGATTGCTATTCCTGCTGCTTTTCCACAGGCCTGCAATACTACCAGTCTGGCCTCTTTCACAGACACTAACATCACATTACAACCTTCTGCCCCCTTAAAAAAAATAATCTTGAGCAATCTATTGCTTCAGATTCCGGCAGGCTGTCAAGAAGGGACTGCATATCACACAAGAGCCTTCATAGCTTTGCAATTTGCATGGAAGATTCCTGCATTTCTAACATCATTTGGACAATGCCCAAGTGTCACCTTTAATAGATGCCATCTCTCTGCTGCCCCAATTCAGTCTCCTTGTCCTTTCCACACTCCCATGGCATATCAGAGCCCATCACACCCAGAGATTGTTTCTTTAAACCACACAATCCCCCCCACCATAAAAAAAGACTTCAAAAACAGATGAGCAAGACCTTTCCTGAAGAACAATCACCAAGGTGGGTAACAAGCAGGCAATCCTGAAGACAAGATGAAACTGCATATTTCTCCCTTGACTTTACGGCTCCTTTAGCCCTAAAGTCCTGTCCCATCCTTCCTGAGCACAGGGTGTACACCAGGATATTCCTCAACCCTTCTTGCCAGCTACAGTGATATCAGGGCTCTCTCAGCCTCACCCACCCCACAGGGTGTCTGTTGTGGGGGGAGGAATGGGAAGGCGACTGTAAGCCGCTTTGAGCCTCCTTCGGGTAGGGAAAAGCGGCATATAAGAACCAACTCTTCTTCTTCTTCTTCCTTCATTCTCATTTCCTTTACACTGCCTTATCTTGCTGCCAGGTGTAGCCAACCTACATTCCTATCCTTTCATGCCAATGTCACACTCGCCATTTTGTTCCCAAGATCTAGAAGAAACAGCTCAATATAGTGGTTAGGAGCACTGACTTCTAATCTGGCAAACTGGGTTTGATTCCCTGCTCCTCTTCCACCTGCAGCCAGCTGAGTAGTCTTGGGCTCGCCCCAGCACTGATAAAGCTGTTCTGACCGAGAAGTAATATCAGGGCTCTCTCGGCCTCACCTCCCTCCCAGGGTGTCTGATGTGGGGAGAGGAAAGGGAAGGCGACTGTAAGCCATTTTGAGACTCCTTCGGGTAGAGAAAAGTGGCACATAAGAACCAACTCTTCTTTTTCTATGAATCAGTGTCCAAACTGAAGGCTCTAGAACAGCTCCAGCCAGCCTAGAAGTTATATGGCCTGAGATTAAGCCCTTCCTTCTCTGTAATGAATTTATAGCTCTTAATCTTGATCCAAGCCCCTGAGTTTCACTCAACTATATCAGCTTTGGGCTATCCTTCAAATCCTAGTACTGGCCCACAAATATCCCTCTGATTGTTCCAAGGTCAGAACAGCACCTCGGACAGTGGTTGGAAGTTAGGGTGTACCCAAAACTAGATGTCAATTAGGTCAATTTGAAAACTTATGTTATAAGACTAGAATAGTTCTATGATTTTGCGCATGTCAACACACAATTCAAAAGTGATAAACCGTACAGTCTGACATCCAGCCACTTTACTGTTAATGGGCAGACTATATAATAAATATTTAATTTGTTTTATTTTATTTTATTTGACCCTATATTGAATATTTGGGATTGAGTTTGTTTCCCCTCTTTTGTTGTTTGCCTCCATCGTTTGAGTCAAAGCTACATGGTCAAAATATGACATTCAATTTGTTCTAGTTCAACCACACTGAAATTTTGGAGGACTGTAGCATGGGTTCCTTCCTGACTGGCTCTCGGTAGATCAAAGTATTCTAGTTTGAAGAACAAAGGAGCAGAGCTTGGCCCAGGAGACGGAATGCAAGGAAGTTGTGAATGCTCAAAATATTTTAACATTATTTGTCCTTCGGACAAATTTGTTTGTCCTTCGGACAAATTTACAAGAGTAAGTCAAAAAAGTATTGCTACAAAAATCATAGAAACCTTTATAAAAAAACAATAAAGCTATTGTTTCTCAACATCTTGGTCTTTACCCTTCTGAAGGCAGTGCTGCCATCCCTCTAAACCTTCCCCGAAAAATTCTGCACTCTGAATTATATCACATCAAAACAGCAGTTCTGGCATTTTTGAGGGACTCAAACTGTTTTCTTTTAAAACGTTCCTCGAGATTTGGGGGCAAAAAGAAATCTGAAAGACTTTAGGGTGGATGGAGTAAGGTTTCCCAACAAAAGTATCATAGTACTAACCCTTGCTAGCCTCAAAGAATGGGCAAGTACATTATTGTAATTGGAAAAATATCACCAGCACAAATTTCCTGGACTTTTTCTCATCAATGCAGTTTTCAATTTTCTTAAAGCTTCTTCATACTAACCCCCACAATCATCTTGTGTCCTCCAGGAAAATTGACTTGTTTAGAATAAACCTGTGCACGTATGAACTGGAACCCTAGTAGCAATACTTTTTGACTTACCCTCAGATTCTCCAAAGAACCAGATTACCTATTAGCAAAAACAGACACTAACATTTTTGCATCCCAATAGAGAACCAAGATTAGAGAGAGGATTTCCAGCTGAATAACATACCCTAATCAGCACTGTTCCAAGCTTAGCAGTTTTCCACAGCTGTGGAATGAGACTGTCCTACCAAATAGCATGAAACATATCTGATGTTGGCTGTCTAAGTTGCTTTTCAAAATGGTTATACAACTCTCCCTTCCTGGAAACCGGTCGGCTTCTTTCTTTTTACATTTTCTCCCCAGAGTTTTAATATTTTCTTCCATGGTAATAGCTTTATCTATATATTCTGATAATTGTAGGAGACAAGGCACTGTTAGCAATTTCAGTGTCTCCACCCCCAAAAAATCGTAACACACTGCAAAAGTTTGAGCTATATTCTCAGTAAAGTAGATTATGTTGGTGGACTTTAATATACAGTCACTAGATGGCACTATTGCATTGTCAGAGATACCTTATCCTTGGGAAGACATCATCATCAAGACTATATATTTACTTTTATACTATACATAAGTGATTTGTCTAAGTAATGTTTCTAATTGTACCTAAGGCATTTCTTCTTGAAGAGTTCCGGATGTTGCCAGCCTAGACTTTTACTGGAATTATTTAACACACCATTTCTCTTCTCACCCTTCTCTGAATTCTCTTGAAGGAAGCATCTACAGATAATTGATTTGAAAACATTTTACATGACCTCCCAAGGAATGCAATGCAACGAAGAGCACACTCCAAAGCAGCGGTTTTCTCTAAGGGAACAGATATCTGTAGCCTTGAGATCAGTTGGAATCTCCAGGCCCTGACAGAGATTTGGTACTCTGGTCAGAATGAATGACCTCCAAAACATCCTTTCATTAACTGCCTTGTTCAGGTCTTGTAACCTTAGGCCATGGCTTCTTTTATTGAGTCAGTCCACTGCAGATTGGATCCTCTCTCCCAACTGCCCAACTCTCCCTAGCATTATTTGTCTTTTCTAGTGATTAATCAATAAACTTAGAATCCAATAAGAACTTTTTAAAACAGCAGGTATGTGATGTTCTGACAAGAACAAGAAGAATCTTAGACCACTTCCACCATTTTTATCCAATGTCTCACTAAGAATTCATGTTTCCTATCTTTTCCTCCTATGTACAGTTCCAGCAAATAACCCCTGAAATGTCAGGAAAGTTTGTCAATCAACTTTTAAAATATTAAACAATGTTATTTATTTTGTTAGGAAAACTCTTGGGGTAGAATTCAAACTTAATTGGCAAATTCTACCTTTCCCCCCTTCCCCTCATGTCATTCCTCAAGAGCAGCACTCCATGGACATCAGCAGGCTCCAGCAGAAGGGAGGAAAGACAGGAAAGTTCCATTCTGCCTTTGGAAAAGTTAGGCTGGATCCAGCCCCCAATGCGGAAGATGAAAAAAATATCTCTATGCTTTCTATTCAGGACTCCAGAAGAAGCCAACCTGCTGGAAATTCCAGATTCTGCCTCCCCTCACAGGACACCACCACTTGCTTCGTTCACAGCAACTTTTAGAGGACAGGCACAATCCGTCCTAACTTTTCTAATTCCAGTGAGTAATTAAATTTCCAGAATACATGCAATTCAAAATTGCTCAGAATTAAAACAGGATGACAGCAAGGCACAGAAGAGCATGTAGAAGGGGATGTATCAAGGATGTGCAATTAAATACCTATTAACAGTACTGATCGTCTTAAGCAAGTCATAAATTGGAAAAGCAGTGTTGGATGCAGTTCAGCTAGTTTCCCCTCTGGCCAAAGCAGGCTAGCTTAGAAAGAATGTGCTTCCAGCTAAGTAATTGAAAACCATGGTTTCATTAATTTGTTACTCAATATAAAGAAGTACTGGTTAACACAAATCCCCAGCAGTATTCTAAATTATACTGAAAGACAAACATCATAACACTACTAAGCATTAAAAGAGAAGCAATTAACACTGACCTTTGCAACCCATAAATTACTTTCTATCCAAACAAGATGAAACTAAATAAAACAATCAGAAAACTCAGATGCATTCACTAAGTGCTTTGCAGTATTACGAGATGCTATTAAGTACTTGCTTAGAAACAGTAAGGCTCTTCACAGTGCCTCAGAAATGTTATACTGCTGTCAGTACATCTGTGCAACATTATAATAGAATGGAGCCACCACTGCATCCAGGACCACAAGCCACCAAAACAAAGGCAGGGGCAGAGAGACAGACTGACATTCAAGGCTTCAGGACTGTAATTAGCAACTGGTTTAATCAGGTGGCCGCAAATGTGACCATTAGACAATTCTATCTTACTTTTAGGAGTACAATTCCATAGCACTGTCATTTAGCCTATAACCATTTCCAGTGCTGCTTTACTATATGATCCGTATAAGACTCAAGATAGATAAAAGCCACATGGACAGTGGCTGTCCCAAGGAGGGGAACTGGGCAAGGTAAGAGTGGAAAAGTTACCTGGATCAACCCCAGGGCTTAGATAAATTTCCCATCTTACTTCCATGAATGACAGATTATTTGTTCGTTACTTCATTTATACCCCAACCTTCTCCCCAGTGGAGACCCAAAGAGGCTAACATTTCAGCCTTACAGCAACCCTAAGAAATAGGTTAGGCTGAACGACTGGCCAAGGTCATCCAGCAAGCTTCCATGGCAAAGCAGGGAGTCAAATCTGTGTCTCCCAGACCACAGTCTAATACTCTAACCACCATGATACACTGGCTCTAAGGATCCCATCTAGAAGGTCCAGTATTCTGCACAGATGGCTTTTTATTTACATATCAAAACTTCCCCATTCTCTGGTCAATCATGGCTATAGATTTAATAATCCAATGCATTAAAATTACCCAATGAGTCCAGCAGGATCCTGTTTCCCTTTATGAGGAACTGCCGGAGATCCTCTGAGGTGGAGCTGGCAGGTTTTGAAGGAGATATCTGTACAATTTTGAATTTAATATGAGGGTTTTTATAACACTAAATAAACTTCTTACCTACAGCTTGTATTAGAAAAGTAAGAGACATTTCTTAAGACCTAGCTGCACAATTCAGGCTGATGCACTAAACACACCATAAAAGGAGTTCAATCTTTGGATAGTTTAAATCACAAATACCCAAATCCAAAATCACAGCAGCCTAAAAGCAATCACCATATGAAGAAGAACAAAATACAGTTACTTTTCAGAATCATGACATGCAGAAGCCTAAAACCATAGCAGCCCATTTTATTCAGAAATGTAAACTTCTTAAGCACAGAAACCCAGTTTAATCAAAGTTAACCAATTCATGAAATGTAGCAACACAGGGAAAGTCACTTAATACAGCATAGGAATGCAGAGAATTGATTCACAAAGTATAGTAACAGGGAAATCAATTAATGAAATATGGCAGCTGGAAAGATTTCATTTGAAAAGGTTCAACAAAAGTAATCAATTAGTGAAGTGTGCTACCACAAGCAGGATCAATCATAAAATAGCAGAAATGTTCATTTTTTAAAAAGTTAACTCATTAAATATAGCAGCACACTTACAAATTCATGGAACACAACAACATACAAAGTAGCAACACATTCCAGGCAAATGGTCAACTCCTGACCATTCAAGAATGAGCAATTTATGAAATGAAGCAGCACCAAGGGAAACCTTTCAAGAAATGGCACAGCAATGATTCATGAAATGCAGTATCCAGTTCATTCATTCATAAAATAAAAACAACTTAAGTGTAGAAGCCCTGTTCAATCAGAAGCAGCCAGTTTGTGAAATGCAGCTGCAAATATAAACAGGCTGATTTTTCAAAAGCAACTTTCAGCTAAATAAAGCTTCACAGCAAGGCTCTCTAACTGGTTCCTACTAAAGGGTCCTTCTACCCTTCGTGCGTGGCCTTTCATACCCTGCTGGTGCTGCAGCTACCAACCACAGCAGATGTAAACAAGTGACCTCTAAAAGGGAGTCACCTTGCTTGAGGTCTGGACGAGAACATGATAGGCCTCCTCATCCTCCCCCCAGTCCAAGTCTGAGAGATGGAGCTGGTAAACTGCACTGGCAGCTATTAGTACAAATAGAGCAGTCCGCAGATTAAAGCGGGGGAGCAGGAGATCTGCTGCATACCCACACAATGTCCAGACTCAAATGTTCCAGAACTTGGTTTCTGTCAGACAAAAAAAACTAAGGATATATCACTACCATCCTAATCACATCTCATAAATACGAATTACAGAGAGAAAAAAAGATAACCCTGATTATGTGAGCAAAATAAAAGTGTATAACAACTATTCCGTGATGCAAATGGATTTGCTTACACAGAATTCTGTTTTTGGTTTTTGGCTTCTGCAAGCACATCAAAGCCACAAAATAAAAATACATGTTTCCACTCACTTCCAACCTTTTACAGTATTCTGCAAACTATTACTCATCCTTAAAGTTACTGATTCTGACCAAAGCTGAGGTACATATATAAAAACCTTAAAATATTTGCTGGAATTTGTAACAGGCCCCAGTGGATCTCTGGCAGTTCCTCATAAAGGGAAACAGGATCCTGCTGGTGTCATTGGGTAGTTATAATGAGTAATTTTCTCACTCTGCTAAACTCTGGAAATTTCACTAAAATAAGTTATCGAATACAGTCTGTTACTTCACTGTTGCTATGTTTCCTAATCTTTGACTTCTGCCCAAATTTATTAATTGCGCAAATACACTACAAGAACAGGGCAAAGGTTTCTTCCCCTCTGGGGGAAACAAACCCTGACACAACATAATTGCTTTTCTACAGGACTGCAAATTCACTGTTGTTAACTTGCAAAAGAGACTTCAAAATGCCCAGTGTGTTACTGCAAACAACCTTTTCTGATTACAAAAGGCAGAATTAAAAGGTTCACAGGCTGAGAAAGGGCTACGGCTGAGTGGCAGAGCATGAACTTTGCATGGACGCGGTCTCAGATTCAACTCCTAGCAGCTCCATCTCAGGCAACAGGTAGTGGGAAAGATCATTCTCTGCTTATGACTTATGGAAAGCTGCTTCCAGTCAGAGGAGGAAATACTAAACTTGCACCAGAAGCCTGACAAGTTCCCTTCTCATCTCTTAATCAATGAGTTTGAGAGCAGGAAAATTTACCATTGCCCAATAAGTGCAAATAATCGACTCAAAAAAATGGCAATCAGGCAAAAAAACAAAGGCCAATGTTCCTACTGAAGTGAGATGACTACCACATTTATAAACGTTAACTGTGCTTCATAAAATAGTTTTTTTGCCACTTGTTCTTTCTGAAAGGGCTATTTAGGGCAGCAGCTTCAACTAACAGAAATCTGACTTTATGTCTCATTAAAAACAGTTGCATACTATAATCATTATCAATTATTATTAATCCTTGATTGAGCATAATCAGATTTCCTGAGATAGTGACTTCCCCAGACACTTTGTTCTAATTAAGACCTGTTATCATTATAATTTAATATCTCCACTTCTGTTTTCCAAATCTAAGTTTCACAAATTCCCTGGTATAAAAATATTCACAATGCACCACCAAAGTTTGATGGGAATTTGTAAATTCTTGTTTGAAATGAACCACATACAGCACTTATTTTGAGGCAGACAAATTTCCATCCTCAGCAGCTGAGCACAGCTATGATCCATCTCTCCCTCTCTCAACTACTGCAAGATTTGGTAACATTATGTATAATTCTTCCTTCAGATGGCATGGTATACTTACTTTTGTATTACAGTTTGTAAGCTCAGCATCATACCCAGTTCACTCTTCATTTTCTCTCTGTTTGCACGACACTCAGCCAAGTAGCGAAGAGCCTGTAACAAAGTGTGCATCATCATCTTACATATTGTCATTTTCATTACTTTATGATTAAAAAAAAACCCTCAAAATACACCACAATTTTGATCATCTGTAAAAATAATGGTTTTAAAAAATGAAGTTTTAGCCTGCTAAGCTATATCCAAAAGGCATTCGGTGCAAGCTGTCAGGAAACTGACAGCTGTATCAGGAAACATTACAATTAAGTTCAGAAGATTGCCCCATTCAAGGGCCTATGCGAAAATACATTATACATGTATAATCGTCACTATGCACAGTTTCCAAGTCAGTCAGTTTCCAAGTATCCAAATGTAAGCCAGGAAACTTCCCAGTTCAAATCCTGATGTCGCTATGAACTCAATAAGTGACCTTAGGTAAATTCCCATCATGCAATAGTAACCCCCACATATTGCATATTTGCAAGAAGCTGAAAGAATTACCAAGATAATGAAATGCAAAGTCTAAAAATCTAATCATTAGGCTAATAATAATAAATACAATTAATTATGTATGCCAGAATATAAACACATAGACCAATAAGAGCTAGGGTTGCCTGCTCAAGCATGGTTTGGCCACTTCGGCAATCACCAAAGCCCGAAGTGCAGAGCAGCACTGGCGGCAGCACACCAGCCACCTGCATGTGGGTGCTGGATGGTGCGCCGCCGCCACCATCACCACCACCACCCCTCCCCTCTGTGGCACTGGCTGCCTCGGGCTTCGGTGATCGCCGGAGGGGCTGAATTGCACCTGAGCGCACAATCCTAAGAGCTAGTGTGGCACAGTGGTTAAACTAGCTTCTGGGAGGCCCAGGGTTGGATTCACACTCTGCCATGGAAGCTCACTGGAGGGACTGGTGGCAGTAGTCCAGCTTACCCTACTTCAGAGGCCTACTGTTACAAAATAAAAATGGAGGAGGAAAAAAATAATGATGTAAGGCAATTTGGGTTCCCACTGGGGATTTATTTATTTATTATATTGTATGTTGACTTGTTCTGCATCAGAAAAAATATAACACAGTACAACAGTGGTAATAATAAAAACAATAACAGATAACAGCTTATCAAAGTAACACTCAACAGGTCCATGGATTGCTGAGGGGGGGGGGGGTCAGGGGCCCAGTGGTGTTCCATAAAAGCATGGCAAAATATTTAATTAAAACCCAAAAATGTAGTTCATAACTGAATCTCCTTCCAATATGCTAACATACTAGATTAACTAGAACAACTTTCCAGCAATCTAACACTTTTATAGCCACTTTTATCCAGCACAGATTCTCAGTTGTACTATTATCCAAACAATTATTTTATTTATTTAGGCTCCAATTCTCCTTTTCTTCCAAGCAGGTCAGCACACATGACTTTCCCACAACAACTGTGTGAGGCTGGTCTGGGATGCGAGAGTGAGCACTTAAATCACCCCATTCTAATTCATATGCTGCTTACAGATTTGCATGTTACCTTTACACTTTTGCTGCTGAGTAAGCATTTCTATAGGTTTATATATTTATGTGCTATCAAAGCGGGCACTTTTGCACAATAAAAACTATTCCTTGGGGAACAAGCTTAAAAACTTTCAGTAAATTGGTGCATTTAAATTAATGCACCAATGCAGATTTCAACAGCCTGTGAATGATCACTTAATATTTCAGATTCCAAACTTCAAGCGGCCTTCAATAGCCAAGATGCAGAAATCATACCAAAACAGCTGCAGGTTGAAGAAATAGATTCTACTTACAAGTAAGGCTGAATGGACAACTGGAGGATTGGGGTGATCCAAAAACAAAATAAGCCCTGGTAGACATCCTTGATCCTGGACAATGGCTCGTCTGTTTAAGGGGTCAGCAGCTAGATCCCTCAGCTGATTCACGACAGCCAGGGCATCAGGCTCCTCGCTCATGGTGGGGTTCATTTTCCCTTGTCATGCATAAAACCCTGCTATAAAGGAAACTGCATTAATACTATAATGCCATTAAAGAACCAATAAAAATGAAAACAGAGTGATTTGCAGTGAATTGCCAACATCAGTGTTCAAGGCACGTTTTGTAGGAATAATTTTTAAAAAATTATTGGGAGGGGAGACAACAATCAGCACATTCTGTTAAGGGCCCCCTGAAGAACAAGTTTTTGATAAAACTAAAAAGCTACGTAACTTACTCTATACAAAAACTCAACCCAAATCAACTGGCTCATTTATTTATGCACTTTTTAATGTTGTAACTATTTTTAAGGGAGTACTAGCATAACCATTGTAATATATTAAAATTAGATACAGCGGCAATTCAATGTCACCAGAAACAAAGAGAGCAAATTAAGAAAAGATATAATTCTGCTATCAGCAACCAAAACTGCAGCCATGTGCTCATTCCTGCTGAATTAGCAGTCTACCAGATGTACAATTACAACTGCCCAGTAGCACAGGGATACATATAGGCAGATGGGGCCCTATGCAAGAACTCCTTTCAGTTCTACCCACCAGCAGGCAGGAAAGGTAAGTAAATAAAATGGCCATTGGGGGTATGAGACATTAGTTGTTCACCAGTCCAGAACTGTTAAAGCAATATGATCTGGCTGTGGGTCAACAATTCTACCAGACTTCAGCTTTTCCAGCATTTAAAAAGCATAATGACACTACCCTTTTAACATCGGACATCTTCAGTACGTTACTTTAATTTTTCTGCTTTAACCAGTTTTTTCCAAGTCTAACCACACCTATAATTTCAAGACTAGAACTCAGCCCAGTATTCCATGAGCACAGTGGGCAGCACTGGATATTTTAAAAATATCTGCACAGGGAATGAAGGGACCCAGATGAAACATACCACAAGTTTCCTCCAATTCACTCTGAACAAAAATAGTTTAAGAGGGATCCCCCTAAAATGGCTGATTTAACAGAATTAATTTGAGAACTAACTACCAACTCTGACTGTTACTGTCTGAGGTGCAGATGATCTAATACCAGAAACCCCCTAAGTATGAAATATGTAGAACACATGGTGGAAAGGACACACATGTATACACATATACAGAAATGAGAGTATTTTAATACATTGAAATAATCTAATAAACCCTTTCTGGGCAATTAAATAGTTGTGTATGCACTGGTTAGTATTCTTGACTCCCCTTCCCTTTGAACAACACACTACTTCAGGGTCCCTAACATAGTGCCTATGGGCACCATAATGCCTCCTAAGACACCTTTGCTGGTACCCAACAAGTGTTTTTAGAGAACAGGTAAGGCTATAGGGCTTTTGCCCAGCAAGGCTTCTGTATTGGCAGTCACTGCTACCACAGCACATGTATCTTCACTGTGTGACTGAAGGTAAGCTGTCATCATCATTTTGTGATTGGCTCTGCCTCCTATGGCAGCCATTTTGGGGCTGTGCTCATCAGGCTGTGTCAGAACTCTAAAAGTGTCATATGCAAAAAAGGTTGCGAACCCCTGCACTGTGTCATATCACATACTGTCCTTTTCCATACTGGCTTGTAAGCAGTTCAAGAAATGGGTCTAAAGTTCCCTTGGGAGAGTTCATATAGGCACCTGATCCATTGGAAAGAACTTCACACAACTTTTGTATCAGTTTTTGTCAGATGGAATATTAAGAGTAAAGAATTTGTAATGCCTCTCTACAAGCACTTTGATTATGGACTAGCCTGGCACAAGTTCTTAGACTGCTGCATGCTGGTATGCACATAAATGTAAAAAAAAAATAATAATCCCTGACACTTACTGAAATAACAGGAATAGTAGACTAACATATTGCAAGACACCACTGCATACACAAAACATGCATCTCAAAAAATACATATTTACAAAAATTCATGTAAATATTTCCATGTATACCCATTATGGGAATATGAGATATTTAAATTTCAACCATTAACAATTACAGGGGCCTAATTAAAACAGCTTTTTATTATACCATCAAAATATCTGTGGTTATATAAAAACTTACCAGGCATTCCCTGCTAACACATTCAGCAATGGCAAATAGAAAGTCCTAGCCAGACAGCTTGCCTACCAGTAATGGGTAATCCTTGCCTACAGACATGGACATTATTGGGTGTGTTGCAGAGTACATTCTCAAACCACTTATAACAAAAAGGCCTATGAGAACTCATGATCATATTCTAACATCAATAGTGCATACTAGAATGTGGCCTGGGAACAAAATTCTTGGAACAAAATTCCAACTGACTGGGAAATAGTATTAGTTAACTAGGCATGTCCTATTTACTAACATTCCAAAGACCTTCTCTTCTGGATCTCTATCACTCTTTAAAAAGGTGAGGATAAATGAATGCTGCTTTTTCTTGTTATCTACTTCCATGAAACTAATATCAAAGGAAGAAGTGTAGCATTTCTTTGAAACTAATGCATCCTACATTAACTTTCTTTAGGATTACACATATGTCAATAATACTTTGCATGCATACACATTACACATTCTGAACCATATAACTATAGCCTTTCATCCTGCATAAAGCAAGAGAAGGATAATATGTTCATTTCTACAACTGTACACATTCCACATAAACAACTATGTAATTTCAGTTCATTGCATTTCGGTGGCACATTTCAGTATTCAAAGGGCCTACACCTGAGAATTGCACGAATCTACTTAGAAGCCCTACTAATTTATTACTGTGAAGAATTGCAACGTATCACAGCTTAATCAAATTTCCTGTGTCCTAAAAAGAAAAAGTGCCCTTTGGTTTTATTGTGACTGTGTACAATCACCAAAGGTTAGAGACAGTGACAATTATTCCTTCTTAAAATGAAATTACCCAGTCATTACTATGGATTATTTGGCACAAAGGAATAGTACACTGAGCTGAATTTATTCACAATTAACAGTATAGCCCTGGGCAGATTTAATCCAGTAATTTTAGACTGGGGAGATTTTACATACAGTTGCACTATAAGTCTGCATGAGGCTGTAACTTGAAAAAATATAAACCCAATTCACCACCCTTCATAACAGCAACAGAACTAAACCCCACTAAGGCACAGACAAGCACTCTTGCTAGAGAGTACAGCAGAATATACTACTTAGTAAACAGACACAAGATTAGGTTGCAAAGTCCCACTGAACTCCCTGAGACTTGTTTCTAAATAGACATGCATAGAGCCTGCACGCCTAGGTACCCTTACCTGGGAGTAAGCTCCAGTGGACACAGTAGGGCTTACATCTGAGTAGCCACACAGTACCAAGCTATAAATTTCAGGAAAATATCGTCCCTGAAAAGGACACACTAAGAGAAGAGAGCGATGGGGATTAGGGTGGAGACCGCTCCGCCTGCTTACCAGCCTCTCCTGCCCCTCAGCCTAACCCCAATCGCCTGAGCTGCTTTCTGCACGGCACCTTCCTATCCCTTGCTGCAGAGATCCCCGTCACCCGCCCTCACTTTCACAGGAAAGCGCAGGAGAAGAGGCGCGTTGCCGCTCACGCCCCGGCACAGAAGGACACCGTCCAAGTCAGGGAGCTGCTGCCTCTCTGCAAAGGACCCAGGGCAGGAAACGCGCTTTGCGGAAAGGTCGTCCGAACCAGTAGCTTTCCCCGCAGGAGGCTACAGTCACTCGGCACGGCGGCCACTCACTGATCCTTGGACCGTCCGCACTCTCTCGGATTCCGATTGGCTGCCACGAAGAGCGCTTCTCCCCATTCACGGCTCGCCTTGTTGCGCTGCCCCCTCATTGGCCGAGCCTTGTGATCTCGCGAGCAGAAGCATTGTGGGTCACAGGGCTTAAAGAACTACAAATCCCAGGGACATCTAGCAGGTTCCGGTATTATTAGGGTGGAATATTGCGCGAGGAGGCTTGTCGTCATTGTCCGAGGCCAACACAGACGCCCACTTGATCACAGATGTTGGAAAAGTTGGATTCCTGAGGGAAGCCGTGCTGGTCCGAAGCAGCAGAGCAATGTTTGTATTGGAAGACGTGTGCATGCACACCAAAGTTTGTACCCAGAATCAAACTTTGTTGATCTGAAAACTTTGTTCTATAAGGAAACATTTGAGGGCGGGAGCGAGTAGAGAGTTGTAAGGACCCATTCACTAGGGTTGCAAGTTCTGAATTGGGAAATACCTGGAGATTTGGGGGGCGGAACCTGAGAAAAATTTGGGGAAGGAATTAACTTCAGCGGGGTATAATGACATCGAATCCACCTTCCCAAGTGGCCATTTTCTCTATTGGCTGGAGACCAGTTGTAGTCGTGGGAAATTTCCAGCCACCACCGAGAAGTTGGCGACGCAACTCAGGCACATCCACTGATCCAACGATTCTGGCAGGAATTCTGCAGTCTCTGTAATCTGATTGGTTTACTTGTGCGCAGCAGAACGTTGGTAGAACCATCACAGTTCCATCTTAACTCTCAGCAAATGGAATACACGTGCCCCAAAAGACTGGTGCCAAATGGTACCACGGATATTCTAGGAGGGAGAAACAAAAACAGACGCGTCCCCTTGAAAATTCAAAGGCTTGTATGCCGATAAAGGTCTTAATCTGATTCTTATAAGCATCCCATGAGACCTGCTGAATCGATTTAAAACAGCTGATCGAATGCTTCCTCCGACTTGGCACCAGCGCTGTTTTAAATCGATTCAGCGTGTCTTATGGGATGCTTATGAGATAACGACTTCAAACTCCCCACCACCACCACCCGTTTCTTCTGTTTTAAACTTATATCCGGATCAAGAGGTGGAGAATTTGAAGACTTGCATGTTGTTTTGTGTAATTTGTTAGTGGTATTAATACAACGTATTACATTACTTTCTGAATTTTAGCTGCAGAATTGGGAGATGGGGAATAGGCTTTTACCCCACCATTCCCCAAAAGGGCTGAACCGGTTCATTTGTCAACTCTATGGGCCGCTTACTTCCCGTCCCCAAGTGAGAGGCTAATCCCGCCTCCCGGAAGGCGGGCGCGGATTGGCCCAGGTTGTACCCGGAGCCGCTTAGGGATTGGTTGTTCAGGCAGTGGGACGCCAAGGGGCGATGAGCGAGGGAACGAGGTGAGTGGCTCGGAGTTGCCGGCTGCCGCCGCCGCCATTGACAAGAGCGCGGTCCCGGCGGGGCGAAGGGGTGAGTCTGGGCGGCCTCTTTTTCTCTCACGGGCTTCCTACGGCGAAGCCTCCCGGGAGGGCTTGGGGCGTGTCTGCAGCCGGGGAAGGGGCCGTTGGCTTCCCCGCCTCGGGCACACAGGCGCTGGCGTGGCGGCTGAGGGCCCTGCGTGACCCGGCAGCATAATGTCTCCGGGCAAGGAGAGGCAGCGAGGGGCTTGGCGGCATCTCCCGCCCGTCTAGCTCCGTTATTTCTTGGGAGCGTGTGGGCTTCAGCATATCTATCTCTATGTAATAAAGGGTGTGAAACCCCAGAGCTCGGGGAGGAAACGGGACAGCTGGCACTGTTTTTCGACTGTTGTCCGGGTCATAGCTTGGAAAGGCCTATAGCAGGGGTGGCCAAACTGTGCCTCTGTAACAGTCCATGGACTACAATTAGTATAATATTGACGGGGGTTCATGGTAATTGTAGTAAATGGACATTTGGAGAGCCACAGTTTGGCCACCCCGTCTACATGGTCTGCATGTTATTTACCTTTGTGAAGGCTTTTAAGTTGGTGTCTTTTCCTGCCTGTATCTGATTTTGGCAGATAAAGAAGGATAATTCTGTAAAACTGAATGGTTAGGCATCTAAATTTTAATGTTTGATTCTTTTCCTAAGAAAAGCTATAAATGTCTCAGTAAAGACTTCCAGAAAAATAAACAGGGATTGTCAGAAAAATGAACCTGCACTCCTCCTAACCACTGCATCAGGCTAGCTTGGGAATGAGAGGGCATAGTCTTCTTTGCCTAGCCAACAAAGAGCTTGCTTCTGAAAAGAGGCAGATATCTCTTGTGGAAACTTTTATCCAAAAATGATCTTGGTTTCAAATACATGGGAGCCTAGAAATGCTTATCATTGTCCTGAACTGACAAAACAGTCCCACCAGCACCCAGAAATACCATTAAGGAGAAGTCCTAAAGGCAGTGGAATGGACATCACCTGTGCCAAGATTCCACTTGAAAATGTTTTTACTTAGGAATTGTATATTATTGAACTTTAAGTAATGACGCAGTGCTAATTAAATCAGTTCTTGCTAAAGTTCTCCAAAGTGTCTTCTAGAGTGCTAGAAATTAATCTCTCCACTACAGAAGGAAACACTTTTTAAAGAAGTATTTGTCTTCAGTATGTGTTTCTGGGCCTCTTAGGAGATTCATGAGCTATTCTGTAGCAACCAGCATGCTACCAGTGGTAACTAGCAATCTGTTGGAGACCTTGGTGTTAGTAATATCAGTGCCTGGTCATCTTGCATCCTTTATCACTGTGTCTTGACAGTATGTAATTGTGTGGAACACTGGTCTCGTGAAAGCAAAATTGTCAAATACTATGCGAATCTGAACTTTTGAAGACTGAACATGCACAATACATTTTTAAGCTGTGTTCCTGTTTGGTATACTTGTACTCTTTAATTTTTTTAAAATTCTCTCCTTTGAAAAAGTGATACTGCTTTGAAGTTAAAAATCATCTGACAGGTTTATAATGAACTAAAGATGAATTTACAGTCAAGAACTACTGGTTGCAGTGAAGGTTCTGAAGTCATAGGTGCTGTTCGTTGTGTGTGCTTAACTTAAAGGCAATTCCTTGTTGGAGTTTTTATGTCCATATACATTGTTTACACTTTTCCCCCTAGAGATACTATGGAACACCTGCAACTTGGCATACTGAGACAGGTGGATTACAAGCTTGTGAAGGCATCTCATTATTCCAGATGATCTACTGGATTAAATGCCTGATTAGAATGATGTGTGAACAAGTTGGGCTGAATATGGAATCTGTAAGTATTTTAGTTACAATGATGTTTTGTTGCCAAAGTTGAAAGTGTTATCAACTTGCATAGGAAGTAATGGTCGGCAAACACTGGGTGGAATCCAACCAGCTTTTGTACTAGCGAAACGGGAAGAGGTTTCCTGAACCACCAAAAAAGCCATGTTGAGAATCCACGATCCACGTGTACCAAAGCCGTAAGTGGTTGGAGACGTAGCAGTGAAATTCACTGAAAAAAAATGTCTGGTTCTAACCATTATGCCTCAATCCTAGTGAAATAAACAGGGTTGAAACTTAATGTTCAGCACTTAAATACCATAAAATGTGTGGAACTTAGGCCTGGTTAATGGTTTCAGTATTGAGCCTGATAATGTGGTTCTGATTGGGAGGATGTATTGTCACACAGCATGTTAAGCTTTGATTTTCTGTCTGTACTATGAATTCTAATATGTTCCTTCTTATACTTGTCAAAAAAGGACACAAAGGCTTTACATAGCTGCACTATAAAACCTCAAGAAGCGAATTTTATAATATTGAAGGGGTTGTATCTTACCATTATAAATCCTCTCTTTTTTTTTCTCCCCAGTTGCTGTGGTCAAATAAACCTTATGGTCCCTCTAGAAGTATTGTAAGGAAAATTGGCACCAATCTCTCTGTGATACAGTGCCCAAGAGTTCAGTTTCAGGTAAAAATTTTCTTGCTTTATAATCTTTATTTTGATCTGAGCCAAACTGTGATGAGTCACTTGGGTTTATAGGTTTAGCATCCATGATGTTGAAACCTATACCAGCTACTAAACTCTTAGCTGCCATAATTACTTCCTTGCTTACAGCACTGTTGTGACATTTCAGCAATCTAGACTATCTGTTTTTGTGAGTTGCTTGCTATCCAAAAAGACATATTTGCATCCCCTTAACATTCTTGCAAGATGCTTTTAAATCTGTTGTTTCTTTAAATTGTTCTATATTTTCATAAGGTTCCTAAATAACATTCTCAGTAAATACTTGAAAATTTAAACATTTGACCACCAAGTGCATAGGAGCTCATTCATTCAATATGGAATCATTTGACATGTTATTTGTTTTTAAGAGATTTGGTTATTTATTTTAGACATTTATCAGTATACCTCTTCTCATCAGCAGTGCGCAGAAGGCAGTTCACAATACAGTAAAATAACCAATAATAGTGATTCCATATGCAGCCATCTTAAAATCAAAGTTAAAAACTAAACAAAACTACTAAAGTAACATCAGCAACAGAAACAGTACTTTAAATACCGAAGAGACAGAAAAAGATAATTAATATGGAACAATTTTAACTAGATATGACTGGCAGTAAAGAGCTGGTTGCAGGTGGTTTTAACTGGTATTTTTCAGTTTGGATGTATTGGAACTGAAATATTTTGGAATTTACATACCATCTCAGATCCCAATACCATTATTGTATTTAAAAATGATGTTTTTTTTTTCAGAAATCCCAAATTTGGGGGAGCCAACAGACCCAAAAAGAAAAAAATGGGGGGGGGAGTAGTGGCAAAGGTACAAAACCTGCAGATTGCTCCTCCATTAGCTGTTTTTGCAGGCTTTCTATTGCATTTGCTTTAAACATTAGGGAAAGGGTTAAAGGAACCGTAGAACACAGCCCAAAAAACAGCTGTTTCCAGGGGGCTCAGCAGAGCTTTGAACTGGCTTCTTATGCAGTTTCATTTAAAAGAGGGAATGCTCCAGTTCCTTCCAGCTCAGCTGAAATTTGGGCTGGTTTCCCCTGCGGCCTCTTTTATATGAGGCTGCATGAGAAGACAGCCCAAAGCTGACCAAGTGAGGAGCACTCCATTTCCCGCTGGCTTAGCTGGTTCTTGGACTGGCTTTTGAAGTCTCTTTTTAAAGGGACTGCAGTAGAGAGCCTGACAAACAGCTGAGAGGTAGGAATAATAAACTCCCACCTCTCTGCTGCTTTATGAATCTACCCTCAATATATCTGTGGGGGTATATTTTTGAATCAGCTAGATCTGAATGCACACCACTATTTGCTAGACTGAGAAAACCAAAGGAGCAAAGTATCCCCAGTATCTATTTTAGCAGAACAATATTTTAATATATCCTAGCTGATGAAACTCAGTGCCTCTCTGTCAGCTTCCTGGTGAAAGGGCATGTCTCAGGGCAACCAGTGCAGCTTCTGCTTCTAACACGGGCCTGAAACCCAACTGAAATGCATCTAGATAGAATGCTTAGTATCACTTGACTATCTGTGCTTTGGGCAATACTTGTTCTTCTCTTTCTACCGAAACAAAGGTCAGAAATTTTTATGTTAACTTCTAAGAGGAATGTTGCTGTGGCTGACTGTCTCTTAAAACACAAGAAACTCTGCACTTAGGAAATTGTTTTTGAAACAAGGCCTCCTTCATCTGTGCCCAAAGTCTTATGTGGCAGTTTCTAGGCTTTGACATGTGGACTATGGGGCAATTAGAGGTTTTCCTGATTTTTTATGTTTTACAGTTCCATAGTTCTTACACTGTATACTCATATTTCTATTTGTATTACTGCTCGAAAAATTTAGAAAAAGGAAGTACTATTGGTTTGAGAGGTATTGGCAAAAAAAAAAGAAAAAAACCACCCCTCATTATGGATATGTAACACAAATACTGTGTTCTCGAAGGAGATACTTAAAAACAGTATTTGCTGGACTATATAACCTTAAAAGTGCTTCAAATCTGTGTTAGGAATAATTTAAATGTAAATATTTGCTATTTTATACAACTCTTATGTTCCATATTAAGCTAAAGCTTGTATATTTTTACTTGTGTGGACAAATAGAAAGTGATGTAGAATCTTTAATAACATTTGGGTTGGTTTTTTTTGTTTTTACAATTTAAATGAGGGTCCAAGGTTGATCCAAATGAAGACACTACTTGAAAAGTTGGGAGGCAAATCTCGGAGGACAGTATTCTCCTCCCACACACATACACCTTTGTTTTTGCATATACTTTTGAGCATCATTTCTGACAGCAGTCCCACAGATTTTAAATAGAACTTCATCATAATGCAAAGTAAATGTTTGACGGTCTATACAATAAAACTCTTCAAATCTGAAAGTGCGAGGGAGGAAATCTTTCAGAGAAGACTGCATTAGTCATGAATCCTACTTTTCTATTGTGTGTATATGACAGTAGCCCTTTACTGAAATCTTGTGGGATGTAACAATTTTTGAGGGGGAAAATGTCTTCAAAAACTCATAATTCTAAACTCGATTTACAGAGAACAATCTGAACACAATGTGAGCAGTTATTAAATTTGTTGTATGTCCTTCTACTCTATTTCTAAGGTGGGCATCTTCCCTCTACCTGTTGGTTCTCCTCTTCCTGATTCAAAGGGTTTTGTCTTTGAGGCATGGATATTTTTGACTGGACAAGAGGGAAGGAGAAATACATGAAGTTAGAAATAAGGCTTCCATCTCTTCCATTTTCACATTGGGTTTCCTCATTCATAAATCCACATTTAAGAATAGATGTCCCTGGCCCTCTCATGAGTCAAGGGTGCTCCACAGAAGATGCACATATCGAACTTTTAATAAAAGAACCTTGGATATGGTCTCTTACTTTGCATTGAGTCATGCAGCTAAGGTTTTGAATAAGCAAAACTTTTTTTTTTTTTTTGCTTTGGAGGAACTCAGGAGATTCAAGACCTTTGGCAGAGGAGGAGTAGGGTGTAATTATCTCTGTGGCATCGTCACCTCAGCCTGTTCAGAGGCCAGAGCTACAGAGAGAACCATCCACTCTGACATGCACAAAAGATTCTTAAGAGGAGAAATGCTTGGCAGTGGGCACAAATACTGTCTAGCTGTTGAGTCGTGATGTGTGGATGTCTGATCATTGGCAGGGCTCTGCAGCTATTTCCATTAAAGGTGGAAAGGGCCTGTGTATTCTTGTGTTGTTGTCTTGATAATCTTAAATGGGCAGTGTAGTTCCCAGACAGAAGCTTCTCCATTCCTCCTGCCCTAAACTCTTCAGTGATGGTGCTGAACAGGACAATGGCATACCATACTGGAGCACATTTTCAAACAGACTTGGACGTGCATGAGTTCTAGATTGTCACTGAATTGAAATGTTTCTATAGCATTTTCTGTCTTTCCCTTTCTTTCTTGCTAGCTTTATCTCTCCTATCACAGGATCGTGCACTGAACCTACTGTAAGTCAGATTTGTTCCTTTTCTTTGAATCTTGTTCAAACTATTCATGCATGCTTATAATTAGATCTAACAACTATTGAGAATAACAAATGAAATTAACTCCACATTCTTGCTGAATTATGTAGTAAGAAGATGTAAGTAAAAGAATGTTAGTTGCTGTCAGTATTTGTCCACCATGATGGGAAAGAGAATCCTCCCAAACCCAATCCTGAGTATGTTTATGTGATCATAAGTCTTTGTGCAGTTCAATAGGACTTACTGTTAAGTAGTTATGCCTATTATCGCAACTGTAGTATGGTTTTTGTGGTATTTAAGCACTGAATAAAAATCAGATTGGTTCAGGTGTAGGTGCCTCTGATTCCGGTGCTTGGATCAAGCACAGTGGCAAGTCAAAAGCCAGGTCACTTTCTTAGCTACCCATCAGGGAAAAGGGGATATCTAAATAGCTTGTGTAGATATGCCAGAACACATACCATTTGGAGGTAACAAAATGAGTGAACTTGTCTTTTTCTTCTCAGTCATCTGATGCTTTCCCCTCAAGCCATTTCAGAGGTAAATCATCACATTCTGCTTTTCCTGGAGGATTTTGTTTAGGCTCAATTAAGTCATTATGCCAAATTAACAGTAAAGGAAGATTCATGTGGACAGCCATGTTGCTCTGAAGCAGCAGTGGCACCTTTAAGTTCAGCAAAGTTTATTCAATGTATAAGCTTGTGAATGCAAAACACTTCTTCAGGAAGCTTATACCCTGAATAAAATTCTGTTAGTCCTAAAGGTGCCACTGAACTCTAACTGTTCTACAGTAAAAAAAATTCAGCTCTGATTTGGCATAATGTGTGAATTGACGTTAGTTATAGCTATTGCTCTTCCCAAGAGACTGGAGCACTTGTGCAAACATTGAAGCATTTATGAAGCATGATTAGAGCTCACCAGGGTTTGATGTATGTCCGAATTGAGCCTTTGACATACAATAAAAAGCTGTATCATGAAGTACCATCCATTTCTTCAGAATCACATTGGAGTCATCCAGCAGTGACCAGTGACTCGACACAGTGGCCCTTCCCTCTGTTGACATAACTCAAACCACATACAGTGTGGGATGCAAATCTTCACTTGAATGTCAACAGAAGACCTGTGGTTTTCTATCCCAGTTTTTAGTTCAAGATAACATCTCATTTGTTTGCAGCAGGCTCTGTGCATGACTTGCAACAGCCTTTTACCCTTAAGGCATCTGTTATGATGCTTTCCTTGCTATGTAGGCAGGTCTGGAAAATAGTAACTGCACATGCCTGCTGGCTGCCTAATTCACATTTCTAAATGTAGGTTATGTACCTTTGTTCCTGTTTCTCACATGATACTATTTCATACAAGCCACTACTAACTGGTATTTGTTACCTGGCTTTAAGTTAGATGGCTGAGAGACCTTGTACATTGCTGTTTCCTGTAAACATTATTGCTTTGTGAGAAGACTGAACAGGGTTTTATTTCCCAGACTGTCAAATCTTTAATCTTAACCTTCTGTTACTTGAAAAGATTTCTGTTCTTCAGAAATACTAAAATAAATATTGGGTAGTTGGCAAGAGAACAAATGAAGTTATTGATGCATTGTAGTAAATAGTGTTATTAACCAAAGCAACTTCTCTGTTGACATATTGTGAAGACGAATGGGAAGTTTGTGTAGATGTCAAACATCCAGAAATACCATACTGCACAACAAAGTTCATTGTATATTTTTTATTTTTGTATGTAAACTGTACTGGTACTATCCTGTATTAGTCCACACAAGCTGTCCATTGAGGCCTCATTCAGACTGGATCTCGCACTGACTTGAACTTATAACTCTTGTCTGTTTTGTAATGGAATCTGTGTGTTTTATATTTTGTCTCGTCTGAGTGAAGTAAGACCATATGGTCTGAGTGAAGTAAGACCATATGAACATCTACACTGGCTCCCAATTTACTTCCACACCTAATACCAGATGCCGGTATTGACCTTTAAAGCCCTCTATGGCTTGCGGCCTACGTACTCATTCCCATGTTGAACCTACCTTTAGAGATCCTGCTTCAGGTGCCCCCACTAGACAGATGGCAGTCCAAGAGATGGCCTTCTCTGTCATCGCACCAGAGTTTTGGAATTCTCTTGCCAGGGAGATCGATCTGCCTCCATTTGAGGTTATCTTTCACTTTTTGGATTTGCATGGTGCTCCCTCACTAGCTGTTGTTAGCCCTTCTCTATTAGTTTCTATATATTTTATGTAATGGTTTTAAATAATTGTTACATTTTTAAAACTTTAAAACACTGTATTAATGTTTGATATATTTTCATGTTTGCTGCTTTGGGGGCCTAGAGTTGGGTGGAAAGCTGGCATAGAAATGTTTTATATAACCTAAATGTCATTTTAATGCTGCCTTAGAAGAATCCAAGTAACTAATACATAATATTGTATACCTTCTAGCTTACTTCTGAGACTCCAGAAAGCAGTAATTCTAAACAGTTCAGAGAAGATGGAGTAGTCTCCCTTGCAGATGTCGGATGGATTGCTGAAGAAGAAGGTGAAGTCTATACAAGGCTCAGGTATGTTCTTAATGCTCTTTTCCCATGCTTATTTAAGACAAAGTAAACCTTTGAAATGAGCTAGGTAACCTGGTCACAGACATCTGGAGAGTATTGTTGCTGATAATAGGGAAAAGAAATAGTTGTGTGGCAGATGAGTTGATAATTTCAGCACTCAGGATACTGGAAGGACAAGCAATGAACTATGCAAGGACAGGTGTTCACGATGTTTAAATAATGGTTTGTGAGCCAGGACTCTGTAAGCAGACTGAAGTCCAAAAGATCACTTCTGGGTTAGAGCAAGCTCAGTTTTATGCTGTTGGGAATAAGGGGATGTGCTGGTAGGTCATACAATCAATGTTCCCCCATTCCCTTGTGGATGCAGAGGGGGGACTAATAAGGATAGGTAAATAGAATCTAAGTCTTCCTCTCCCGGGTGGGCTCTGGCACCAGCATAGCAAGACTGAAGCAAGGGTGCTGCATTAGAGCTGCAGAACAGGGACAGTTTTATTTCACAAACACACAACTTCATGCAGTTTTCTTTAAAAGGGTCTCTAAACACAGAAGAGTGAAATAGAGAGCTGCTGGGAACAAGGCAAAATCCTTTCCTGTTAGTTCTTTCCATGTGGAAAGTAGGGTCCATCCAGTGTCTTCTTAATATCTTCAGAAAACATCCTAAAAGCTTGGAGCAGGTACAACAGTGCAAAGCAAATGCATGTTCCACACTTGAGGAAGATAATAAAGTTTACTGGAATTTTCCCATTGTTTCTTTGCTTAGTCCTGCATTCTAAAATCAGTAATCTCAGAGTGGTTACTCTTCTAAAGACTATTTCTTTAGTTAAGAGTAAACTAACTCTTAACATTGTTTCCTTAAGCTTTTTAATAGGCATTATATTTGTCAACATTGCTTCTTAATTGCAGATCAGAAGTCTGGCTGAAATCACAGCAATCTTCTAGAGATGAAGGCTGCCCAGGAAGAGCCCAAAGTGTTTTAGTACCTTTACCAAAGCCATCACAAGAGAACATAGAAGCCAAAATTACAACTACCACAAACAGTGAAGCCATGCAGAAAATTAGTGCATTAGAGAATGAACTTGCCAATTTAAGAGCACAAATAGCCAAAATTGTAAGCTTGCAAGAACAACAGAATCTGACAGCAGGTATTTGATCTTTTTAAACATTTTGCACTAGTTGTTTTCAGCCTGTTCTTTCAAGGTGACTCCTGGTTGTGTAAACCCAAGAGGCATAATTGTGTATAGTCATAGAATTAGCTGTTCTCAAGAGAATGAGATTCACGTTTAATGAGTTGCACATTTAACTTTTCTATCAGGGTTTTTTTCCTCCTGCCTTTCCTCCAAGGAGCTCAAGATGGCATACACAGATCTCTTCTCCAGTTTTATCCCCTTAGTAACCATGTCAGATAGATACGGCTGAGAAAGCTGACCCCCAAATTATCTACTCAGGTGGTTGGCTTGAGTAGGAATTTGACCTTGGAGGTCTCTCAGGTCCTGGTCTAATACTGGAGCCACTACCCCACACTAGCATGCTGTCAGCTATTTCTTGGAGCCTGAAAAAGAGATCTTGACCTGTCTTGCAGTTTCATTCACTGCACTACTTTATTTTAAACACTCGCAGAAACCTCAGCCACAAGGTGATCTTGAAATATAAATGTTATCTGGCTAGTGTTGATTTTATTACATGCATTTGTTGAGTGGGATCTTATCAGATGACTGTTCTGATATCTGAAAACAACTTTATGAGAGTTTCACACTTCTGACAGGTAACACATTCACAACCTCTCATTGTTTCTTCATTTTAATTTCATCCTGAGATCTTATTAAGGATTCCCAGACATCTGGATTCCTATTAGAAACTTGAATTAACAAGATTGTCCTGGGATGAAGCAGACCACTCTGATTGCTATGTATTTAGCAGCTTTGTCTCATTTATCATGAGTTAATAATCATTGTCTCCACAGCAATTTGTACATGGTAGTAAAGGGTGTTGGAAGGGCAACAAGGAAAGAAAAGCTTGAGCTATTTCCCACCTAGCAAAGCCTTAGTGCTAGGCATGAAATCTGCTAGCCTTCTGTGACTGCTGCCACTTTCAAAAACTGTCTGCAGTTGTAGACTCCAAGGCACTTTCATTCAGTCTATGTCCAATTTGGAAATATTTATATAGGATGTGAAGAACCTCATTTGACTAATGGTGGAAATATTTTCACTTTTCTTACTGTAGTTGTTTTAATATAATACATAATCCAAAGCTGTTAGCTTGTTCAGTACCATCAGGCCTTGAATGAGAGACTGAGATTTCAAGGGCTAGTGACGTACTTCCAGAATTGTCTTTGTTCCCTAGTGGCCTTGGACTTTAAAGTCACAGGCTGGAGGAGAATGTGCTCTCTTTGTGTGCAGATCACTGTCACATCTCAGATGGCAGTTTCCAGCTTTGTTTGAGCAGCTGAAGTGCTTTCCTACAGTGCTTCAAATCCAGACATAGTAGGATTCAGAATATTCATCAGTGGAATAGTTAACCGTCATGGTGTGTCAGCATACTTGTATGAGGCCATGAACTTGTATTTCAGGAGTCATACATTTCTTGTACGGAGTAGAAACACTAGAGGACGGAAACTGGACAAGATGCGATCCTAATTGTCCAGTCTGTTCCAAGATATGTTAGTGTGCTAGAGTTTGCTTTTGAAATGGTAGTTGATATTTGCTGAAGCAAGATTTTTATATTGTATTGAAATGCACAATGTTGTTACAGCTGGAGTAAGTTCTGTTGCATCAGCTCCCCTCCCAGCAGCACCACCACCTCCACCTCCACCACCACCACCACCTCTGCCAGCATCACTGCAACAGAATATCTCAGCCATCGAGCTTATTAAGGAGCGTAGAGGAAAGAGAGTACATTCCGGCCAGAATTCAGTAGATAATCATCCAAAGAAGCCTGAAATACCAAACATGCTTGAAATCCTCAAAGATATGAACAACGTAAAGCTGCGGTCAGTTAAAAGGTGAATGTATGGATTTTTCTCTTGTCTGAGTAGGAGGGTTTCAGGAACAAGAACAAACTGTGACAATTGCATTATTGTAGGTGACGGCAGTGGTGATTACAACTATTCACCCTCATGATCAAGGGCAGTGGTTCTCAACCTTTTCTTTGCCACGACCCCAACTTGGGCACCAAAGACCAACGGGGATCCAGCCGGAGGAGCTGCCAGCTAGCACTGCGGAGGCACTTCTGCCGGCCCCCCAGCTGTGTCCATGGGCAACCCCCTGCAGGAGGAGAGAGGAGGGGGCATGGGCCCTGCCCAGGGGAGGGGGCTGTCACCGTTGCTGCCACCACATCCACATTGCTCACTGTCCCGCTCCAGGCCAGACTTGCGTGCATGTCTTGCTCCCTTGGCTTGCCACTTCTGTCTTTTCTCCCTTCTTTTAACCGCAGGGGGATTCTATAGTGGCCCTGCCATAGAGCTTGTGGGGCTTGCCGGAATCGGGCGGGATGGGGTGACTTTGGAACTGTGGGGGGAGGGGGTCGCTTTCCTGCCAGCTCTGAAAGAGCTGAGCAAAGCATTTTGGTGCATTCCTCAGCAGGCACCGGTGCGACCCTCCAGGCAGGCTGGGCAGCTGCAGAAAGAGCCAGTGGGGTGCTGGAAACGTGTGTCCATGCATGCACACAACAATCAAGGTGTCATGGAGGCAGCCATTGCCATGGCTCCATCTGCCTCTGCCCGCCTCCGCTGCTACCACCCGCCTCCACGCTGCCCGCCGCCATCACATGCTGCCACCCGCCACCATGGCAGCGGGCAACCTGGTGACCCCGGGGAAGGGGCCAGGCGACCCCAAATGGGGTCCCGACCCCAAGGTTGAGAACCACTGATCAAGGGGAACACCAGTTGTCCTGGCTGAAGCAAGGAGCCCCTTTCTTGGCAGCTGCTGCATGTTTTCACACTAAGAAAAGCACCACACGCCTGCTTTTCACTGAGAGCTAGTGGTATGCAGAGGCATGGTGCCATAGCCCAGTCAGTCATAAATAATTAAACAACTTGGCTGAAGGAGCCACCTCCAGTGCCCCCTAGGTAATCCCACTGTCCTTCAAGGGGCGGTACCAACCACTTTGAGAACCACTGCATTAGAAGAAGAGCTGTATTTTTTGTACCCCACTTAACTACCCTAAGGAGTCAAAGAGGCTTAGAATCACCTACCCTTTCTTACCCTATAACAGACACCCCATGAGGTAGGTAAGGATGAGAGAACTCACTGTGACTGGCCCATTGCTGGCTGCATGGGTGTGGAATCAAACCTGGCTGTCCAGATTAGAGGCTGCCACTGGCTTCCCATGCAGTCTTTCCTACCCATTAGGAATAGACTACTATGACTGGAGGAAGAAGTGCTGTTTAAGACCAAGGGGGTATTTGTGGAGAAGTTCAGTTTCTTTCAATTTGATGCTGTATTAGACAAAAGGGCCCTGTGTTAGGAAAAGGCTATGGCACTTGCAGCCACTTCTCGCAGTCCTTTGGACCTGCAGATGGGAAAGTGACTAGGATATAAGCAAACCTATTGCTGGCATTGAAATATGCATACAGTTCTGTTTTTATTGTTTTTGAAGACCAGATGAAAATACAAAAAGAAAAACAGTTGACCCATCAGATCCTGCAGCATTGATAGCTGAAGCTCTTAAAAAGAAATTTGCATATCGATATCGAAGTGACAGCCAAAGTGACGCTGAAAAACAAATCCCAGTATCAGAAAGCAAACTGGTAAGTGCTGTGTCTAGCTAATGATTCACTAGTGATTAGCAGCCAAAATTTCCCCCATCCTCCTTTGACCTACTGTAACCTGTGTTGGTACTTCTCTAGTGCATCCTTTTAGAGCTGGAAGCTGGTGTGTTGCCATGCTTTAATCACATAATTACAGGAAGAAGCCTATATCGCTATTACTAAACAATATAAAATTGAAATTGCATGCAGTCATCTCACTCCCTACGTGATTGGCCCTCCCTGGGGCTGTGTTGCCAATAGGAAGAGAGTGTTTGGGCAATGAGGGCCAATCAGTTCAAATTGTACTATGGGATTATTTATAACTAGAGTGCTAGTAGATCTTAAACTGATCTGAAAGGCAGGTATATCCCCTGGATAAAATCTGTTGCCTGCAGTGTAGGCTGCTATACTACATTTGGGAGGAACGAAATTGTTTGCATTTCCTAATTACAAATAGCTGTTGATTACCTCTCAGTAGGCAGTAGAACAGAATTAACCATCAAGCAAGTAAAAAGCCAAGATTTCTGCATATGCTGAGTACTTTCTAGATAATGCAGAAAAATATTATGTTGTGATTTATAATGCTGACTGGGAATCCCTAACTGTTCTTAGACTGGGAACACTTATTGTCTAAAGCACAGAACATTAAAATAAAGGGGTGATTTCTGCTCTCTCAATCATTTCTCATAAGCTCCAACTTGTTCCCGCTAATAACCATTCTCATGGTTGAATGCTTGTCAATAAAATAGCAAAAAAAGTAAATTTGCAGGACAGTGAATGGTGAATGGTGTTTGTCATACATGCAGAAAAACTTTTGGCATCATGACCCAAGTATTTTCAAATGTATGATTTGGAAAATCCTTCCATTGTGGATTATGTTTTGATAAAATTGACCTGGAAAGGCAATGGGGAGGAGACAACAGCAAGAAAGATTTTGAGTTCATATAACGGTATAAACTACAGGGCATGGGTGTGTGAAGCCATTTCTGATATAAACATCAAGTTTGGCACCTCCTATAAGACAGTGGTCCCCAATCTTTCTGAAGTCAGGGACCGCCTCCGGGGGTGAGGGGAGAACCAACGGCCCGGGTGCCGCGCACACGTGCGGCAGCTGTGTGCAAATGCGCACACGCTGTTGCCGCACGTGTGTGTTTTCACCACCAGGTAGCGCTAACGCGCATGCGCACAGTTGCCCGCATGCGCATTTTCGCCACCAGGGGGCGCAAACACGCATGCGTGGCAACTGCGTGCATGCACGTTTGCATGCCAGCGGCCGCACCTGCCTCTTTCCTTCCTTCTCGCTGTGCGGGGGAGGCAGGCGTGGCTGCTGGTGGCCCGGTACCGGGCCGCAGACCGGGGGTTGATGACCCATGCTATAAGAGCCCTCCCCTGGAATGGGAGAAGTACCTGAAGGCATAGGCATTAGCACTGTAATAGAATTGAATTAAATTGCATTATAGTTGTCTTTAATGTTTTATATTGTTGTAAACCACCTGGAGCTGGCTCCCTGGGAGCGGCAGTCATGGAAATCTAGACATCAATAAATAACTTCCTTACTCTTCCCCTAACAGTTTGGACCGCACATGCTGAAGACCACAGGAAAAATGAAGACTCTGGTTGAAAACCATTAAATGTTAGCACACAAAGATTGCTTTGGAAAGAGACTTTTTCTCAACTCCAGCTTTTAACTTCTTGGGACCTGCATTGAAATATGCCTCTGGTTTTTATATCTAGAGAGAAGACTTTTAAATACAAAATTATCCAAATGGTTATTAGGTCATTAGCACTAATTTTATCTATATGAATATTATAAGCATGACTGACAGCTTTTAAACATCTTGTTTGAAGAGAATGATAATTAAACAGCTTTTAAAGTTATTTTAGCTCCAGTGTAATAGCTGAAATAACATAATGGGACTTTTATGTACTACTCCGCAGTTTGAACATCTCATTTTGACACTATTCTTATGTTAGAATTCAGTCTTGTGCTGTAATTCAAGAACAAAAACCTCATGTTACTACGCCTCTGGAAATTCAGTATTTACTTTATTTATTAGCTGGCAATCCAACAGAACATGCCTTATCCCAAGAGCTTTCATTGAAGCCTATTTTCTTCCTACATCTCACGTAGCAACAGTAGCAACATATATTAGTGCGACTGTATTAGATAAAAGTTGAACTACCTTTGTTCATTGAGCTTAAACACTGTAATTATGACCTCAAGAGACAGAAAAGCAATGCAGATACAGAAGACTGTCTACATTGGCAGGTGTCAGAAACTAGAGCAGATAGCTTGGCTTGTCTGTAACCTACAGCAGGGGTAGTCAACCTGTGGTCCTCCAGATGTTCATAGACTATTATTCTCATGAGCCCCTGCCAGCAAACGCTGGCAGGGGCTCGTGGGAATTGTAGTCCATGAACATCTCGAGGACCACAGGTTAACTATCCCTGACCTACAGTGTTCTGCTGAGTTATCCAACAAACCTCAAGATAGCACTAGTTTTGCACCAGGTACTTATCATTTGAAATGTCTCATGTGGGCCGCTTGGCTAATGCCAGGCTACAGACCCACTTGCTGCTATCAGTAGCATTTGTTCTAGGGAGCAAATAGGCCCAGCCACTGGCTTTTGAATAATAGTAATGTTTTTTAGAAAACACTCAGAAAGTGGGTGAATGTTGTTGCATTGTTTCTATAATTAGTTTTCCAAAATAGAGCACAGCATAGGGTCTTGTAACTGAAAGATGGCATTTCTGAGTATTTATCGCTTGAACAACACCAGTTGTAGTACAGACTTTTATATTTATCAAGGGTCTTATTAAGCTCAAACTTAACTGAGGTGTGATCAGAGATGTTAATGTTTAAATGTTTTAAGAATGAAAGCTTCTTTTATAGTATAAAAGTTAATGTTATGGACTGCTTTCAACCTGATTTCTTTCAAAGTGCACTAAGGTGCTTTAAAGTCAGTGGTTGTCCTCCGAAGACATTGACATTTGGTTCTGTATCACCCTATACAAAATAAAAGCAGTTAAGTTTACTGGCTTGAGTTGTGTTTTCCTTTTGGGTTCACCTTTAATTATCAAAAGTTTGTAGAGCAGTTTGTATCCCTAGGATACAGTAGTTTAGTGTTGGAGGTCCTTGTATGACTACAGTGAGAACAACCACTACACCAAACTGGCTTCTAAGATACTAAGAACAGTGGCCTCTAATCTGGAGAGCTGGGTTTGATTCCCTGCTCCTCCACTTGCAGCCAGATGGGTGACCTTGGGCTAGTCACAGTCCTGTTAGAGCTGTTCTTACATTCAGTTAGCCTTACCTGTCTCACAAGGTGTATGTTGTGGGGAGAGGAAAGGCAGGAGATTGTAAGCCACTGTGAGACTCCTCCAGGTAGTGAGAAGGATAAAAAACCAATTCTTCTAATGCAGTGGCTCTCAAAGTGGGTACCACCTCTTGCAGGATAGTGGGATTACCTTGAGGGGCACTGGAGGTAGGCTCCTTCAACCTCGTTTAATTGTTTATGATTGACCAGGCTATGGCACCAAACCTCTGCATGCTACCAGTAAGACCAGGGTATCATCCTTTGAGAACTCTCATCACACTATGTTTTTGTCTCTTTGTTTTCAAATTTTTGCTGGTAAAACCTTGGGTGTGATATTTTCCCGTGTTCAGATACTCAACTGGTTCATTATAAAAGGCACTTTTTAGCTATATGTTATTGTCACAGCCCACCCAATATTAATATTTCTACATTATATAAGGATTTAAAATTTCTCAGTTGTTTTTAGAAAGGAAAAAATTAGGAGGCAGAAGAAAAAAATGTGGGTAGTTGAAGGAGTTTCACAAGAGGGTTCAAAATGAGTCAGGCTTGCCTCTGGCATTCTTGGGTGGTCTCCCAGCCAAATACGGACCAGGGCTTACCTTCTGAGATCTGGCACGATCAGGCTAGCCTGAGAAGACACTGATGGGTTGTGTGTATCATACAACATCTTGTTGCCCAAGTCTGGAAAGCTACATAGAATTACTGAAGAACTCCTTCCAGCAGCTAGTGAGTTGCCTGTTACCACACAATGTAATGAAGATGATTCCCCTCACCATCAAATCACTGCAAAGGCTCAGATGAAATGGCTGAAATGTGAACAGCATATTAAGGACAACAGAATTTGCATTACAGATGGATGAGTTAACTTTGTTAGGCAATACTTTGTTGCTTTTCACTCATGTGCACTTTATAAAAAATTTTAAAATGTTGCTCGAGTTATTTGCAAGGTAACAAATAACAGATTCTAAAGGGGAGTCAATCATTTGTGTTGTTGGGCAGCTCTTCAAAGTCAAGAAAATTTGCCTACTAGCATACCTGTTTCTTCAACTGATGATCAATGACCTTTTCCTACCATGAGTGTACTGCTTGCTTGAAAAAAGCAGTGCCAAATATCTCTTTGTTGTTTTTGGCTGTCAGGTCTCAGCCAGTTTATGGTGATCCTGCAGGGTTTTCAAGACAAATTAAGAGAGGTGGTTTCCCTACCCCTGAAGTGTACCAAAGAGTGTAGTGGTTAAGAGCAGAGGCTTCTAATCTGGATCCTAATCTTTATTTCCTGCTCCTCCATATGTAGCCAGCTGGGTGATGTTGGACTTGTCACAGCACTGATAGTGCTATTCTGACTGAGCAGTAATATCATGGCTCTCTCAGCCTCACCTCACTCACAGGGTGTCTGTTGTGGGGAGAGGAAGGGAAAGCAACTGTAAGCCACTTTGAGAGGGTATGAAAACCAAATTCTCTCCTATCCCAGTGGGACCGAAGTAGTTATTACTCTCCTCCCTTTTATCCTCAGAACAACCCTATGAGATAGGATAGGCAGAGTGCATATCTCTCCGAAGCGTCCATAGGGGAATGCAAAGAACTGAGTTAGGCTGGTCCTGCAGTGAGAAAGCGGTCCACCTCTATGATTCTGTTTCTCTGCTATCCTGTCTGGTTTAAGCAATCCTTTCACTCCATTGTAACCCGCTGGCCCAATTAGTCCCTTATCTAGTTCCCTGTTCCTGATATTTTTGAAAAAAATACTTATTTCTTAGTGTTCTGAATCTGTTGATCAAATTCTTTTAATACTTCACTAGTTGCTTATTGTTTTTCCTGAACCTGGATTTTGTTCTTCTTATCCTTAATTTTCATGGCTTCCTTGATCTGGATCATTATCCACATGGCATATTTTAGGTTTTATAATCTCTTCCCAACCAATTACCGTAAATTTAAGTACTTCAAAGCCTTTGAAAGCCTTTGCCTCTTTCTGGTTCCATCTGATAAGTCCATTTTTGTTCAGTTTGTTATGGATTTTAGGGGCAACTTCCAATTGACTTGATTTCTAAACATTACTTAGTGGGGCCCCACAATATCTAACAATATGGGAGGGGAAACAAATAACAAATATAGCAACAAATGGGAGGGGCTTCCTGTTCTCTGTCCACCAGCTGTTCTTGGGCTGACTCAGGCCTTACATCTCTATGCAGAGAAGAAAGCAAATTCAGTGACATATTCAGATGCTGCTAACTAGAATACTTAAAATGTTGTAGCCAATTCCTCCCTGGCCAGAGCATGTACATCTTGCTTCAGGTTTCCAGCTGCACAAGCTCAAACTAGACCTAATGACATCCTCAGGTCCATTTTGCTGATTAGTCCCCATGGGAGACTTGGGGATGCTGTCATGTCCAGTTCCCGCCTCAGAACCAAGTCCAAAGGTCACTACCCTGCTCCATGACCAACTGTAATATTTCTAAAAGATGACATCCTCCTGCCTCCCACCCTCCAATTTTGGCAATAGACAATTAGTCCCTGCCTAACAAAATCAGAGCCCCGCAGGACCTGAAAGTGTCCCACAGAACCCACATTCTGTCATGGAAGGTCACAGAGGGACTTTATGCCAATCATATTTTCTTAGCCTAACCTAACAGTTATTGTTGGGAAAAGGGATGGGGATAAATGTTCTAAGCTGCTTTGAGTTCCCATTCTGGGAGAAGAGAATATATAATTTAAAAATATATATGGTACACTCTATATAGCAAACCCCCACCCCGCCCCCCAAAAAAACACTTGTTGGCCTTTGAAACCTTCATGACTGTTTTTGTCATTGAATAAGTTAACAGGTGCTTTCTTGAAATAACTGAGAAAGTTAATGTGTATCCTGGCTTCTCTACTCTCACTGTGTTCACACAATACCTTGCTTCATAAAATGAAGGGTTAAGACCAGCAATCCGTCAGCAGATCTTCCATTTTTCACTTCTGATCCCTGGAGAATTGAAACCCAGAGGCCCGAAACCCATGTGGAATAATATCTATGTCGATCAGAGGGACGTAGGGAGAAGGAGAAAGGGAATACTGTGCTCCTTTCCTCACTGCAACCCAGCAATGCCCACACTGCTTTTGTGATAGGGAGCTTGCCTTTTCCCAGCTAGGGAAAGCAGCTTACATTGTTTTCCTTTCCTCCTCACAATAGCTTGGTGAGGGAGGTTGGGATGAGAGGGTATAACCGGCCCAAAGTCACCCAGCGAGCTTCCATGGCAGAGTGGGGCTTTCAACCTAAATGGGCCAGTTCCATACTGGCTCCTCTCTACTTTTCTCACCTCTCTCTTCCCTTCTTACCCTGAGGAAGCTAGGTTATACGTAAATAAATGGGATTCACTATCATTGAACAGGCAGAGCACTGGATCTGAACCTTAGTTGCTAGGTTTCTCTCTCGCCTAAAGCCTCAACTGCTATTCAAACTTACTCACTAAAATCCCTTATTAGCTCCCCACCACCACTGTCATTGCCCTCAAAGGCAATGAGTTACTTCTAAAGTCAGCTCTGTAGGATTGTCCAGCTGTGAGCTGTGGCTCCAGCCCAAGCTTAATGACTCACCGCAGGCAGCAGGGGCCAGGACTCAGGAAAACAGCAAAGCACCACCCTCCTTTGCCTCTAGAGGACAAACTGCAGTCTCCAAGGAGCACATTACTATAGTGTCCACATATCATGTCTTAGTCTATGCCAAGGAATGTAACTATCCTAAGATGAAACAATAAAAGCCCCATGGTAAATACCAGCTCTTTTAGAAAAGTCAGAGGATAACATTCCCTTAAGCAATCTCAGGGTGGAGCTGCATGTTATGTCCTCCTGTGATTTCTTTTTACTCTGTCAGATTAAGATAATGCAGCTGTCAAGGTTTTGATTTAAAGGAGGAACCTGCACAGGATGCAACATTTAATTTATAGGGACTTCTGAAGTCTTTTATCTAAAGGGGGATGGAGTAGCAGGGGAGGGGGTGGGATTTGTAACAAGGGAAGATAAATAGCTCCACTTAAATCACAGGAACATCTGTTGTCTGTTTTTAAAATACTAGAAAAATGAATCCCAAGACTAGCTGAAATATGGTAGAAAGACTACTGCAGATTTAAGAGATTTCATCTCCACTTCTACCACACATTCATGGTATGGCCCAGGTTGTATAACCATGAGGGCTGCTGTTTTAATGGTGATCTAAACTTGTGAAGCACTATTAATAATGTAATATCTCGGACAGGCTTTCTCAACCAAGGTTTCTCGACAGCTCCCAAATGGGGTGGGATTTCATTAACATATATAAACATTTATCTGATGATATGGCCATATATGGTCATGGCCAATGATGGGTCTGGAGGGGGTGGAAAGTGATGCTTCCCAAAAATATTCTGCACGATCATGCCACTTCTGGGGTTTATCGAAGCATGAAGAATGTTTCAAGGATTTCTCAGTGATAAAAAAGTAGAGAAAGGGTGGCCTCAGAATATACTGAATTAGCTCTTAATGTTCAAAGAGGTTTTTTTCATCTTTCTAAGGTCATATTCCAAAATTTACAAGTATTACAGGTTCCTATCAGAACCTGCCAGCAGCAGATAATGGCTATATTATACAATCAGAATAATACTATGGGCAAGTGTAAGAATGTAAAAAAGTTATGCTTCTGACCACTGTAGAGAGCTACTCTTATGAACTGCACCCATTATAGGAATTTTGCTAAAGTACCCCAGAAAGAATTAACTGCAACATAAACTGACATTTCACATAACAACGTTCAAAAGTAGCCAAAAGTTGTCACTTAGCATGATTTGATTCTAGCAGATAGAATACAATCTAGATTCATGAACTGAAACAAGCACTTCTATCATCTTGCATTTGTTTGAAATACCTTGTTCAAAAGTTTAAACACACAAATTGAAATACCTCTTCTCATGACTTATGGTGACCGCATAGGGTTTCCAAAGCAAAATGCATTCAAAGGTGGTTTTTGCCATTGCCTGCCTCTGCATCATGACTGGTATTCCTTAGTGGTCTCCCATCCAAATACGAGCCAGGACTGACCCTGCTCCATTTCTGAAAGCTGGCTAGCTTGGGCCATTGTTATGCTTACAGTCTTGTTTTAAAAAAATGTCACACATTCCTCCCACCACCACCCCAAAAAAAAACCATCCCTGCCAATTATCTCACAGGAGAACATGACTTTTCTTCTTTTAGCTTCTGTCCCTATTTCTCCCTCACTTTAAAAAAAGAATTGTTTCCAAGGGTTTTTTAAAAATTAATCAGCACCACTACTGCTTAAAATACAGAATTCCAGCTACCAAACCATGCAGCTCCTGAGTACAGTGTTTTCCAAACGGATGCCAATGAATGCACAGGGGTGAGTATACAAGTGAGGTGGTACCTGAGGAATGGTAAGGCAAAATGAACAAAAACTGTAGCTCTCCAAGGTTTCTCTTCTGCAGGACTAGCTTAGCTAAGCCCTTCTGGGAAGCTGTAAGCAACTGAGAATGCTAGATGGGGACAGGATGTAGCTCATGCTTTGATAGCTGCCGTGTTCCTAAACAGAAATTCACAACACTTAAAACCAAGTTTGGAACCTACCTTAGTGCATTAACATTTGATGTACCCTAAAAGTGTCTCCTAAGCAGAGAGACCGCACGCTTTTTGGCACTGAACACCACGCAGTGTTAAGCCACAGCCTGCTTGCAGCTTCTCAGACTCAGCTAGCTGGAACTAGCGTAACATTTTAAGTATTTAACTATAGCAGCCCACTCAGTGCTTTCTAATATGTTCCCAAAGCAGAGACGTCATAAGATAGCATGTGTCAATAACTGCACAGCACACTGCCAAGCCACCTGGAGTTCAGCAGCTATTACTAGGACAGAATAGTATTCTCCCTTTTGCAGCTGCTCTTGGCAGTTTCATGTATTATAAAGTTGTAAACAGCAAAAGTGCAGATCTTCTGTTTGTACTTGCAGAATAAGAGGTAAGGAAGAAGCTTGGCTCTCTGCAGTGGAATGCATTAGAATATTTACACATTACACAGGAAGCAAAAGGAATCGGCTGCTTCCTAGAAATAATTTGAGAGATTTGTAAACCATCACTGCAACTTCACCTCCTGCAGACTTTGACACACTATCTTGTCTGCCAGGTTTCAGATAAAGAAATGGGCTGTGTGACCTTTTGATTACCAATATACAACAACTGAAGGAATTCAAGGTTGAGAAAAACTGGGTGCAGAAACTACTAGATAACCTGGCTAAAGCCTTACTTTTAACACCATTATTAGCTTTCCTGTTTAAGGATTTTACACACAGCAGCTTCAGAAAGTGGCTATTAAAAATAAAGCAGAGGTTTTTCTAAAGCATTTTTGTTCAGTACATATTAATTAAAAATATAAAGCATAGACTTTCTGCACTGAAACAGAGCTCGGGGGAGCATTTCTCTGTTTATGCTGCTCCTATGGAAATGGTGGGGGAGGGAGATGCCCTCTTGTGACAGCAGTCATGGCCCAAGTAGACGCTGATTTATTTTTTTAATAGCCATTCCCCACTGGTGCTGTAGGAAGCCTCAACTGGATCTTGGCATCCCAACACCAACTCTAAAAAAATCGACCAATGCTAAGTTTAGCCCTGAGTGAATAAAAGTCCACAGAGTTGAGCAGGCTCAAACTGCCTTCTGACTAGCAGAGATCTGGGTTCTTAGCGTTGCCCTACCCTTCCAGGATCTAGCTGTTCAGTAATAGGAATGTTGAGCCAAATACTTCTTTCTCTTCCCTTTGAAGAATTTATAAACCATATTGACACTGCCCCATCTTTCTGCAGCAGAGTTCCTAAGAAAAAGGATCAAGTTCACTAAAACTAGAACTTAAAACCTTTTTAAAAAGCCACTTACCCCCCCCTCCCCCCTTCCAGGACAATCTATTAAATCCACACAAATTTGACATGACTATCTGATTTTAACTAAACTGAATGGAAACAAGCAAAGTTAGTGAAATACTTGTCTTTCCATTCAACAACTTAATCTTCCCCTCCCTCCCAAGGTTTCATATGGAAATAGGTTCATTACATGTTTTCAAATAGGTCTCAAAAGGAGTCACAGAAGAAAATTATTTATCTACTTCAAAGGCTAGACTCTGAAGATAATGTGAAAAGTTTTTTTATTAATCAAAAGTTAACAGCAACAGGCACATTAAAATGAGTATGGCAAAGCCTCTAACCAATGGCTTTACACTGAAGCTCTCTTCCCAAAATGGCTGTTGCAAACTGTAAACAGAATGGAATAAACAGTCTTTACAGTAAGAACAAGGGAAATACAAATGGAAAAAAAAGAAAGCACCAGTTTCTCAAAATAGATTACAGTTGTGCTTACAGTACTTAAAACAATGTAAAAAACAAATTACAAAAAAAGGAATGCTTGAAGTTTAAAAATTAGTCCTTAAAATTAGTCCTTAAAAACAGTTCTCCTTTTCACATCAAAAAACCCATAATGGGCAACATTTCAGTAGAGGGAGGAATAAGTAAACAATGCACTTTTTCAATCTACAACAAAATTTGGTCACTTAGCTTTGTGCATAGTTTAAGGCAGCTGTAGCAACCTGTTAGTTCTCCCCCCCATGTGGCTGCTCTTGAAAATGTCACATTCTAAAAAGAATAAATTAAAAAAAAACTTGCATTTCAAATCCTTTCCACCTTAACCTCCCCCCCTCCCCCACCCCCCAAGAATTCACACTCACACACATACACACACACACACTGCAGCGAAAGGGGCATTTGTACCCTTGTTCTGAAGGACACACTTCCCATCCCACTATATTTCAGATTGGCAAATACCCTGAGCTGTTTCTGGTGTTCGTAGTCATCCCACCTTGTTTCTTGCATGTGCAGTTCAAGTGTACAATAGTGAAAACAACATGCCATGTTTTCACTGCAGAATCATAACACAATTAGAACGTCCTCTCCTCAAGCCCATCTTGCCTCCCCTCCCAAATTTCAGAAGTATTTTCTGCCTTTTAATCCTGCAATCCCATTCTACACTGGAGTTAAACTTGGCCGACCTTTGCGTTGACCACAGCCAAATTATGACACAGGGTTTTCTCTTAGTGAGAGGAAAATGAGCTGCAGTTTCAGGTTTGATCTTTTGTTGTTTAAGTTAGTGGTTCCTTCACAGCCATGCACAAAAGTTAGTTTAAAATCTATAGTTTCCAGGTACATTTGTAAACATCAGTTCTTGCCAGAGGCAGCCAAAAATGGCCACTTCACTTTGCCACATTTTGGACAAGGGCTGAATGGAGTTGCTAAAATCCAAGAGAAAGGAGTCATCCGTGTCCCATGGTAACTCTGAAGGCCTTATTTGAAACTTCTTCTCTTTTGAAAAAGCAGAACTATGTGGCACGTAACAACACACCTTGTCTTTTCCCTATTGAAGTTCAATCATGCCTCTGGTTTGCATATTCAAGATTCCATGCAAAAGCCAACCAAGGCATATGGATATTGCTCTGTGTTCAGGTCTTGTAACCAAAAACTGGGTTCAAATGATCAAAGAAAAAACTTGGAAATAAATAATGCTGGCATTGTTTATACTGAAACCTTGGCAGTCAGACAAAAGTATTAAATCTCAAACCCTCTTCTGCAGATATTAGGCAAGAGGCAGTTTGTCAAGCAGATCCTGGTGTCACGATAGTCGATTTTCCTGAGGTATCACATCAGAGTCCATTTCTTCAAATGCAGGATCAGTATCATCACCGCTGCCGGACTGCTGTCTTTGCATGCCCTTCCAGCTAGCTTTATTCAGCCCCAAATGCCCAAGCATTGTTTGAGACAGCCTGGTGTTTGAAAATCTTGCCCATTCTGCAAACAATGGCTCTACCAAGTAGGTCATAAAACCTAGAGAAAGGGGGGAAATGCACTGGAATTAAAAACAAAGAGAGATTGTGTGCTTTAAATTTTAATTCTGATGCTTGGTTTAGCTCAGATTTATACAGAGCATCAAAACATTGCCCTAAGTAGCAGCTCAATTTGAAATCATTAGTGTGCTTATTTGAATCAAAATAATTTAACAGCCCCTTCCTATTATAAAATTATTTCAATAATTAAACTTGTCAAATCACCTCCAAAAATCAACACATTAAGCAATAAAAGCAGCACAAAAGTAGCAGCAGTATTTAAACAGGATCAAGAACTTAGTAATTTAAAACCAGAATATTTGAAGATTTCCTGAAGCGCTGCAGATATATAGATTTCATACAGTTATCTGAAATTAAAACGAACATTTTCCTTTTAAATGCTTATTGAAGACTGGGTAAAAACAACAACATATACAAATTTTCCTCAGCAGTGGCAACTACAGATGGGCCCAAACCTAAAAAGGGCAGCTCTGGGTTTAGGGCAGCCCACAAACCAGACCTACGTACCCAAACAGGCCCCACCAAACCAGTTCAGCAAGTATAGTTCCCCCTTTCTCCTAGCCATGGCTTGCCATGCTAGAAGGGACTTCTATTCCACCTTTTGGCTCACAGAACCAGAAGGAAGGGGGAATTCCCTGGGGAAAATAAGTCCTTACGCAGCTGGGACAAATTGGGTGATAACTGCTTGTGAAGAGTTAAATAGCTGAATCCATTTACCCCTTTGGTTTTGCTTCTCCCCCTTTGTGGGGAGAAGCAAACGTCAGGTAATGTTTGGGGAAGGTGCCTCCCCTAAAAATCAGTTCCTGAGCTCCAAACCAGCCCAAGTTCACACCAAATTTGGCTTGTGAGATGGTTCATGCCCCTCTCTAGTGGTGACAGCAGGAGAAGTGCGCATATTTCAGCAGAAACATGGGAGAAAGAAATAGCCTCTCTCCTTTCCTTTCACCATGCTAGTCTTGTCTTTTAAATCACAGCTCCAGCCAGCAGCATTCTATACAGGCCATGTGTTGATTGAAAATATCATGACTTTACAAGGCACATAATATGCTGTTTCACCCTTAGAGACATGATAACTAGGTGAGAAGCCCATTGCATTCAGGAATGTAATGGGCGCTAACGGGCAGTGGCAGGGAGAGCGGGCAAAGGTGAGGGGTGCTTACCGAAGCCAATGGGCGCGTCGGCGATGGGTAGTTTGGTGGCGGGCAGCCCGGGGGGAAGTGGCTTGAGTGGAGGGCTGGCGGGCGGCATGTTGGCGGTGGAGAGGGCAGTGGCTGGCCAATGGTGGCGGTCGCGGCAGGTCTTTGGCAGTCAGCCAGCGGCTGGGTGGCTCCGTGGCAGACAGTTGGATGGCTGCGGGGTGCCCTGGAGCCAGTAGCAAAGACATCACCTGGGCAACCTCCACTGCCTTCGAGACTGCGGAGGAGCAGGAAAGCGCTGGCAGGGCAGGCAATAGCGACAGGGCCCAGGAGGCAGGAAAGAGCGAGGCTGGGCGATTGGTCCCACACAGCTGGGGGAGGTGGGCGCTCTAGGGCATGGCCCAATCCAGATGCAGCCAGCTTTGCTGGGCACATCTGGATTGGCCCGCTGGAGCAGGGGAAATGCTGGCCGTGGGTTTCAGGGTCTGGACAGACCCGGACAGCGACCCGGACAACGCGGCCCAATGGCCCTTTCAGAATTATTAAGATGAACTTTGGTAAGGTTAAAGAAAGAACCAATACGAAAATGTACTTAATTTGGCCTTCCTTCCTGAAATTTTGCACCTAAAACTGCTGTCTTGATTCTTGGCTAAAATTAACTTACTGGTACTAATATCACAGCTGATCAATGGTTTGGCAATTGAGACTGCATTGCAATTTCTTGGACTTCTGTTCCCCCAGCTCCATTACACATGCTACTTGTTTGCAGTAGTAGGTGGCTTTAAAATCTGAACTGGGCAGCTATTGTTGTCATTAGCCAGAGTGTGCTTCAACCTAGTATAGAAGGGGGTCTGAAGGGGGTCTCCAGTTATAGCAGTGCACATTGTTTATATGATTAATAAACCACAAGCAAGTACATTTTCTCCAATCCACAAAGTTGCAGGAAGGGACTGAGACACACTAGAGAAAGGAGACTGCAGCATTGATCTGGTGCTCAAGCTCAGAACCAGGCTGAAATTATAGAATTTCAATTTTGGACTTGCAGTAAACAAATCTACCTACTGAATGCTATATAGATGAACCTGCCCTATCAAAGTAAGGCTAAACTGACAATTAAATCCTTATTGCCTCTGATTACTCCAGGCAAAAGAATATATGCCAGATGAGAAAAGTATCTCAAATTCTGCTATTATTGTACCATTCCTATTTTATGAATAAAGGGAAATAAATTATCATGGGGGGGAATTCTGGGAAATTTTTCTTGACTACTGAGATTCAGGATTAAAAGTACAATAGTCCTGAACCTTAGCTGTATATGATACAATCTTTCTTCCTCATCTCCATGCTGTACAGTGACTTTGAACAGTACAGAATGACATATATTCCTAAATCTTGAAAATGTACCCCATCCTTGATTCTAATTTCAATCTCCATGCTGGAATATAAAATCTACTAGAGACTTGAGATGTCAAATTTCTGCTTGCCATGTTTTCATTTAATGTTTTTCAAATGGTGATATTCAGTTGCTGTCAATGAGATGTGGCTTATGAACCAGGCTCTATTAGGCCATTTGTATAGGCGGGGGGAGGGGAACTAAATATTGTATAGGCGGGGGGAGGGGAACTAAATATTTTTACACATAGCTGGGATGTTCCATAACAAATGTCAAAAGAAAAAGCTAGTCCTGCATATCTATATCAAATGGACAATAACAATTTGTAAGCATTGTAAATATAATAAATGGTTCATATAGCTCTGCAGTTACCAATCTGGATGTTGGCCATGGTTTCTGTCTGTCGATCACATAAGGGACTCACACCCAAGTGGTACTTTTTTTCAACATCTCCTACAAAGAAATACTGATTAATAAGACCATTTCAAAAACTAAAGATTCTGAGATTAATTTTAATATATAATATAATTAGAAAATAAAAGCCTATGTGAGACATTCTCTAAAATTCCAACATCTCTCAGTTAGCTTCTCTGTAGCGGTTTACAAATATAAGCAATATTAAAAGCCCTCATGAGCCACGCAAGGAACAAATCTGTTTTTTTTAATGGATTACAAATATGATTCAATACACTGTTACTTCTGTGGACAGGTACTGGGAAGGCATCTAGAAGAGGGAACTGTTTCTTCAATTTCTGACTACCTTGAAGAAAATGCACAAGCTTTTTTAACGTCTTGGAAGGGTTTCCCAAGTGGGTGGGAGTTAAAATTTTTAAATTATTTTTTTTTATTTCTTAAACATTTATCAGGTGATATGACCATATATGGTCATGTCGGCCCACCCACCACACCCAAAATGGCCAATAATGGGCCTGGAGGGGATGGGAAGGCCTTGGGTGGGAAAGTACACAGCTATGCTTCCCAACCATATTCTGTATGATCATGCTATTCCGGGGTTTTTGAAGCCTGAAGAATGTTTCAGGGGTTTGTCAACGGTAAAAAAAAGTTGAGAAATGCTGCCTTAGCTACAGAACATTTACAGAGAGCAAATTCAACATTCACCTTGCAAAGTTGTCATTTTTTAAACACTGTTGACACAAGTCATTTTTCAACACAGATGTTGTTTCACTATACATATAAAGTTGTCAATATAAGCCTAGTGGAAATCTGCAAAATTAAAGAACTCAAAATCCAGTTGCAAATGTGTATATACAGAAACCTGATCTATTGGTCACTTAACTGGGCATGCAATACTGTATTGTTTCAACTGTACTGTGAGCGTAAATCAGCACACACAAACAATGCATCGAATCTATTAATTAATGTGGCATGATATTAAGCAAATCTATTCAAAGCCAGTCCTACTGAGTTGAATCAGGCTGATTTCCTAACAGATGTGCTTAAGATTACAGTTTTCAAATACATGGTAAAATAAAACTTATTACAATAAAACTAGAGGCAAAGCCCATTGTACCTAGGAATACGACAGGTGCTAGTACATACACCCGCACTGTGAGCTTCCTGGGTTCTGGCCCTCCTCACCCCCCCCTCCGTTCTCAATTCGATCTTGAGATCCAGTGTGGAAAAGTAGTTAAAAAGTAGCAGACTCTAATCTCAAGAGCTGAGTTTGATTCCTGACTCCTCCTCCATATGCAGCCAGCTATGCTGCCAACTTCCAGGAGGGGACCTCAAAACCTTCAGGAAGATGAAAGAGTGAAAGACAGGATGAAAGTGAGAAAAAGAGATAGACAGAGAAAGAAAGAGGAGGGAGGGAGGGAAGGCATCAGTTCTCCTGGAAAATAGCTGCTTTGGAGGGGCACAGGCCCTCCTACCCCACACCCATAAAAGAGTGTCAACATAGGTCACCACTGTCCCCACCTTCCCACCAAACCCCACATCTTCCAAGGCCAGGCCAGGCAGACTGTGGAGGGGTGGGTTGCCATTTGTATGCCCCCCACATCTTCCAAAGTGTGGTCTGGGAAGGCTGCAGGGGAGGGCTGCCACCTTCCTGCCCCCCTGCGACATCTCCTAAAGGCTGGGCTAAGCAGAGAAGGACATAAGGGGGCTGCCTCCTTCCCACCCATCCCCATCCCCCAAAGGGCAATCCAGCCAGGAAAGGCCATGGGGGGCTGCCTCCTTACAGCCCCCTCCCCCACATCTCCCAAAACACAAGCTTAGTGGAGAAAGCCACAGGGAGTGGGTGGGCTACCTCTTTCCCACTCACTCCATTTCCCAAAGGGCAGGCCAGGCAGGAAAGGTGATGGGGAAAGGGGCTGCCTCCTTCCTGCCCCCCCCCCACATCTCCCAAAGGCCAGGCCAGGCAGGGAAGGTTATGGGGTGATCCCTCCTTCCCAGCCCCCACATCTCCCACAGGACATGCTGGATGGGTAAGGTTGTGGGGGGGCACTACCGCAATATCCCCCCACATCTCCCAAGGACCAGGCTGGACAGGGAAGGCTGCTGCACCCCCCAGGGAGGCAGGGTGGGGGAAAAGCAAAGATGTCTCTAATTGCCGGCTCCCAGCTTGACTCAAGCATCAGCTGAATGAGAGCTTAGACCAGCCAGATGTTCAACAGGCAGAAAACCCTAACCAGCAGGAGGGAATGGAGATGCAGACAAACTAGAGGTTAGATTCCAAATGGGTATCCATGTTGGTCTGAAGTAGCACAACAAAATCAGAGTCCAGTAGCACCTTTAAGACCTACAAAGATTTATTCAAGGCATGGGCTTTTAAGTGCAAGTCTGAGAAAGAGTGCTTGCACTTGAAAGCTCACGCCTTGAATCAATCTTTGTTGGTCTTAAAGGTGCTCATCTGTACTTCCTTCCTGCTGAAACCTGAGACCAATACATGAGGCAAAGAAATTAGCTGATACCCTCCAGTAGCAGGGCCTTTCAGGGGGGGCTAACCCCTCCTCTACCCTGCAAGCAGCAGGAAAAGGACAGATAAGCCCCATGATTGGCTCTCATTGGAAGAGTGGTCTCTCCCTATTGGTGGCACACCCCTAAGGAGGCCCAATCAGATAGAGTCAGTTGTCTGCATGCAATTTGACCTGACTAGCCCTCATTGGCAGATGGCAATTTGAACTGATTGGCCCTCATTGGCAAAGTGCTCTGTCCCTATTGGTAGCACAACCCAAGAAGGGCTAATCACATAGGGAGTCAGTTGTCTGCATGCAATTTGAACAGACTGACCCTCACTAGCATAGTGCAATTTGAGCTGATTGGCTTTCATTGGCCAAATGTCTCTATTTGCAACACAGCCCCAGGAAGGGCCAATCAGGTAGGGAGTGAGTTGGCTGCATCAACTTCATGTTTAGCAATAGCTCTTTAATCAGGAAATCTTAATTAAGGCAAGCAGAAATCGTAAGTGTTATGTAAGGTGTAAAGGTGCCAGCTATTAAAATATATGAAAAGATCACTGTAATTGCATATATTAGCTTCAAATACATTTTTCAGCCCAGGTATGTATATGTAAAAGAGCCTCTTGTGGCGCAGATTGGTAAGGCAGTGACGTGCTGTCTGAATCTCTGACCATGAGGCTGGGAGTTCAATCCCAGCAGCCGGCTCGAGGTTGACTCAGCCTTCCATCCTTCCGAGGTCGGTAAAATGAGTACTCAGCTTGCTGGGGGGTAAACGGTAATGACTGGGGAAGGCACTGGCAAACCACCCCGTATTGAGTCTGCCATGAAAACGCTAGAGGGCGTCACCCCAAGGGTCAGACATGACTCGGTGCTTGCACAGGGGATACCTTTACCTTTACCTTTATGTATATGTTACACTTCTAATTCGTTATTAAATTTTATTTCATATTTCACTGTGAAAATCATTTGTTTTTCATTACTTGCCTTGATTAAAGAACTCTTCTGTTACTTTTTCACTCCATTGCTTGCTCAGTTCCCATGTCCGACAGGGGTTGCAAATATCAGCACATTTCAAAGCCATCTAGCAAATTAAATGGTATCACACTTAATGAAAAGTGCAATCAAACTGTTCAAGTTATAAAGCAGTACACTTAAATTTTCTATTTACAATGTGTTACAGGAAGCAACTACCTTTAAAATCCTAAAAACAGTAGTAGTGAATAACAAAGAGGCTCAATATTTCCTGCTCGTGGCACTTTAAGAAACCTGACTACAAACTGGACAGGATTACAGCCAACATGTATAAGAAAACATGTTGAAATAGGTACAAGTCAGCTTCTCTGAAACATCAACGCAACACTTGATTAATATGAAAACAGAGACATTTATTTAAAGGTACTCAAGTTGCCTACTGTGTAATTTTAACCCAAAATTTAAAAGGAGGTCACTTTGGCTTCCTTTTGGTCATAATTTGAAACAATACATCACACAGTTCAATTTATTTTTCAGTTATTAGTACTTACCCTAAAATTACACTTATTTATTTGAAGTGAAAAAAATTAACCCAAACATTTATATTCAGATGTTCCATTCAGAGCCCTCCCTACTATATAAAGATCAATTATTAAAATACCATCTCCCAGTCTGTATAAAAACTTGTGCTATTTGCAAGGAAAGAAGAACAGCCTGAGCAGGACCGCCCTGCCTTGAATAGTGGTGGTATTGTGCTATGATTAATGCTTCTTTAGTCTCTGTCAACGAGGATGTCAAAATCCAATCTTCTCCTGTAACATGTGGCACATTAAATCATTAACTGGGCCTCTGATGGTGCACTCAAACAGCCACTTAATCACTTCCCCATTTAATCTGCGCTATAACACCATGGATCAAACAGGTGGCCAAGTGCCTTACAGATGCTCCCAAGTGTTTGAGTTGCAGGAGCCTATTGTCACAGCAAACTAATTGCTAACGGTCACACATGCAAATTTCCATCACAGTGAAATCCAACAGAAAGAATTGTGAATCAATAATTTCACGCAATAAAGACTGACAACAATTCAATTCTGTTGCAAAAACAATGCTTTCTTTTTCTTTTCTTCTTTGAAAAAGAAACATTCTTGTTGACAACTTTTCTTTGTAGTTTCATCAAAGCAAAAAAATTGAGACGGCATTAAGACAAATACGCTCCTGCCTCTCAAGACAGCCCTCACCAGAAAAAGGTAAAGAAACACCAGCAGATCAGAATGAGAAAAACATTTGACACCTGTGTTGCACTTGTTTCTGTGGACAAACAGAAAACCTTGTACTGGCAAAGTATGCTTGTATAAAAACTATACTACTACCAGAACATGAATACAGTATTTGCTGGCGTATAAGACTACTTTTTCCCCCTGAAAAACATGCCTCCAAGTGGGGGAGTCGTCCTATACACCAGGTGCACTTCAGTTGGGATAGACAGAGCTGCCCATAGTGGCCCATAGTACTGTAATGGAAAGTAACAAACTCTATATTTTGAGTGGAAATGTTGGGGGGTCGTCTTATATGCCCAGTCGTCTTATACACCGGCAAATATGGTAGGTTGCCTTCAGATGGATGTACAGTGGCTAAACACTATCATACAACAGTTAAACAAAGAAATGAAGTTATTTAATTGCAATTACTATTTTCTCTTACTAATGTATTACCTGAAGAATAAGATGGCGATGGTGCTCATCTTCTAAGCATAGGTCTCCCTTGTCCAAATGACTACGAAATAAGGAGAGATATTCATTCTGCCGACTGATATCTGTGGCGAGAATCAGTGCTCCTATCTGGCTTTCCATCAGCTGCCTGAAATTGGAGATAAATGGTAGCAACATGAAAATCACCACCAACATACAATTCATATGTAAAATTCACAGATCATTTTATGTAAAGCTTAGACCAACCCTGATTATTAAAATGAATAAAACCATATTTCCAATATTATGTTTCTTAAAATGCAATGTTTCAACTATTTAAAACCTTTAAAGGCTTTATATTGTAAACTGAAGTGAATATATCTTCTTTACATGTACATCTCAGCATATAACGGGCATATTAACTATGCTATACTTTGTATGATGGAGAAAAAACTGACAAGGCTCACCGGAAATATATTTTGAAATTTCAACACCCTCTATTTTCACCTCATATCAATCTAAAATACCTATTCTGCATTGTATTCTACATAATACAGCAGGGGTAGTCAAAACTGCGGCCCTCCAGATGTCCATGGATTACAATTCCCATGTGGGAATTGTAGTTCATGGACATCTGGAGGGCCGCAGTTTGACTACCGCTGTAATACAGTAAAATCATGATATCTATAGGGGTAAAGCCAACCTGCCACCTACCTATTTTCTAAAGACATGTGTGCAAATAATCCACTCTCTCTTAGCAGCCCCACAGCGGATCTCCAGTGGTGATTTTCCAGTACTGAGGTATTCTGAAAGAAAAACATGTTACTAGTATTGAGGATTTTTTTAAAAATGCCCCACTATTTTCTTAAAAGAGGAATCCAGTATACTAATTATGGGTTGTATCCTGCACCAGTCTACTAACAGAAGAGGAAGGAGGGGCAATATCGCTAGCAAATTCATTGAGGAAAACTTCAGTCTGGCCCTATGGCTTTTTGGTTGAGGGTCATCTCCTCTCTAAGAACTTCCTTTCTGATGGTCCAGGGGAGGGAAGGCAGGAAAAACATCCAACCACAGAAAATGAGTAGAATACAACCCTTCCTCTTTAGAAGAGCAAAGCTACTCCCATGGGTTCATGACAAGAGTATTTGTTTTCTACTTACCTTGTATAAAGTTGCTAAATAATGGTTTGTTTTAATAAGGAAAGGCTGATTAACACCTGGGTGATCCAAATCATGAGTGGCAGCTGCAATTAAACTGAGCAGAACATCCCATGGAGTTAGCAGATTTAAAAGCTGTAATATAAAGTATTTCCACATGAGTATTCACTCTTAATTCTTACAAAAACATTACATTAGAATTTTTAAAAGAGAAAACTTAGTCTTCAAACTGATCTGTTTTTATCACCTGCAGGATTTGGGATTTCCCTATGCTAACACAGCAGGTGAATATCATTATTAATGATATTTGTAGTTTGTAATTAGAGCCTCTTGTGGCACAGAGTGGTAAGGCAGCCGTCTGAAAGCTTTGCCCATGAGGCTGGGAGTTCGATCCCAGCAGCCAGCTCAAGGTTGACTCAGCCTTCCATCCTTCCGAGGTCGGTAAAATGAGTACCCAGCTTGCTGGGGGGTAAACGGTAATGACTGGGGAAGGCACTGGCAAACCACCCCGTATTGAGTCTGCCATGAAAACGCTGGAGGGCGTCACCCCAAGGGTGAGACATGACTCGGTGCTTGCACAGGGGATACCTTTACCTTAGTTTGTAATTTATCTACTTTTAAAATAACAGCAGCAGGCACCCATGCCACCTGTGCTCTATGGCATGGAGAACTGATGACCCACAGAGTCCCACTCCTCAGGCACTTGAAGGTAGTTTCCACACCCCACCCTGTGCAAACACATAGAGGAAGCACCGAGTGCTAGCACTACAGTTAAAGTTTCATTACCAAGAGAACTGTTACCATTACCCGATAAATAAGAGAAAACTGCTACCTTGGGTTCCTTTAAATAACAGTGCATGGCCTGAGTCACATCAGCAGCATGAACTGCATTGTGATATGGATTTTGACTGTGGTAATCTTCTTGAACCATTACTAAAAAAAAATTGAAAAGTAGTATAAATGTAGATTAATTGAAAATTGTACATATGGTAATGCATAGTTGTTGTTTTTTTCTGGAAGCAAATATAAACTGGGTCATGAATCAGCTGGAGTAGGCACTGCAACATCAAGCATCAAGTAGTGGCACACAATCAGCCTCTCTCCTCCAATGTAAACCAAGTTATTATGCATTAATGCCTGATTCATTCTATTTCCATGCAACAAGAAAGGGAAGAACATCATGACTCAGGCTTTCACACAGTCGGAATCTAAAATGGAGGATCCCAGTCATACTGAAAGTTCCCTGCATGTTGGAGGGGAAAGTGCTATTCTACCTCTGTGTTATTAGAGTTTTACTCTAGATTAATGTATGAACTGGCTCATGCTGCCCCCCCTTGTCTGTCCATATTAAACAGGACAACCTTCAGCTAAAAGCATAAGGTCCATATTATTCTAGATTGAACCATCATAGCACCAAATTAAATTCTTCCCAAGGTATCATTAACTATATACTGATCTCCAGCAACAAGTCCTTTGAAAGAGTACTAAGCTGGTCCCACCTATATTATTTAGAGATGCTGATGGAAACTACAATTATAAGTCCAAAGGATGAAATCAAGAGACAAGACTGCTCAAAGGTTCAAAAACCATAATACGTAATCTGGATAATTTAAATAAGCTTTTAATCAGCTACAGACTCCTGCATATTTATTAACAGAAATAAAGCCACACAGAACTGTACTGCACAAAAGCTTCAAGAGACCGTTAGTTTAATCTTGGCTAACATAAACAAATATGTCTGAGGCTTTGCACTTCCACTGTAATAGGCAAGACGTAACCTCTTACTGCCTTTATTCTCAAACCTGTAAACAGGGTTGCATAGGGAGGCACATGTTACAGAAATCTTAACCACAAGTCAATCTGCATTCATTTTAGGGAAAGTACACACAAGCACACGTGACCTAATTTATATATACAGACACATAACACTAAGCGGGTGAACACTTACATATAAGAAATCCCACTTCTGCATAAAATTCAGTTTTTTTTAAATCCATTAGTCAAGTATGAATTAGCTGTACTACAAAGCATCAAAAGTCACTCAAGTTCTTGTGGGTCCATGCTGCTGCTGCTTCTTCCTTTCTTTCTTGGTTATCAATATCCCAAACTTAAGTTATTCAACAACAGGAAGCCTCCTAATGGAACTTCTATAAAGTTCCAACAGCAAAATTTTCACAAGGATGGTTTATGCACTGGGAACTTCACTGCCCCAGCCCCCGTGCAGGAGCACAAATCAGAGGCAGATGAGGCACACGGAGCCAAATGCTTCTCCTTGTGGATGCAAGGAAGAGGTGGGGCAACCTGCCACGATTAAAACTCCAGTTTGCAGCCCGGCATGAAACCTCCAGTGCAGAAACCGTCAAGGACCTCTCCAGACAGTGGCACAGCACAATTGCTGCCAGAAATCCAGACTTTTATTAAGGAAGCATTTCAAATGTCAGATATTTTAATTTTCAAGGAATCCATACCACAGTAATTAAGCTGTTGAAAATCATAATTCTTCTGCATAAGTACATATGTTGCAGCTTGGAGCACAATGTAGAACATGGTTGTATATAAAAGGGGCCATCACATCTCTTGGTTAATACATAGGACAACTTCTTACAATAAGTAATTTATTTTGCCATTTTGTGACTTCTCATTCTTTGCAGAGGAACAGAATATTGTGATACTGCCACAGATCAGCACCAAGAACTTTTTTGTCTGGAAAGGACCTTTAATGAAATTTTATACTTACAGGACTGTTTAGGAGTTTTCAAACTGGGTTCAAATTATGAATACATTAAATTATTTTACCTAAAAATCTGCGGAGTTTCATTGTATCTAACTGGAAGTGCTCTATAAGTCCATGAAGATTAAACAGGTGGAAGGTTAAGGTGACTAAACTGTTTCCTAAGGAAAAATAATAAAAAACATCTTTAATGAGAAACGTCTAAAAGATATACAAGCTTAAAAATTAGCAATTTTACTACATGAATAAGAGAAAATCATATAATGCATACTTGTAGATGATCCAGGTACAACAGAAAGGAAGCTAACTTGCTATTCATACTAAGTAACCTGAAGGCACTCAACACAGTCCACCTAAACTATTTAAGAATATGGTTCGATGGAACATGACACAGCAACTCTACTAAAGGAGGAGATCAGTTTATGAAAGAAATTCCTTGGGAACTCTATGCACATATAATGCATACTTGTAGATGATCCAGGTACAACAGAAAGGAAGCTAACTTGCTATTCATACTAAGTAACCTGAAGGCACTCAACACAGTCCACCTAAACTATTTAAGAATATGGTTCGATGGAACATGACACAGCAACTCTACTAAAGGAGGAGATCAGTTTATGAAAGAAATTCCTTGGGAACTCTATGCACATATAATGCATACTTGTAGATGATCCAGGTACAACAGAAAGGAAGCTAACTTGCTATTCATACTAAGTAACCTGAAGGCACTCAACACAGTCCACCTAAACTATTTAAGAATATGGTTCGATGGAACATGACACAGCAACTCTACTAAAGGAGGAGATCAGTTTATGAAAGAAATTCCTTGTGAACTCTATGCACACATGAGACTTTTGAGATGCTCAAAATGGAAGACAAGATATAAATGCAATAAAAAAAAACATTTTTAGATTCCTTTCCTTTTCTGAGCTCCTTGGGCAATGACTAGAAGATTAAACTAAATTCCAAAGGAAAATATGGCAGACAGGAATTTAGCAACCAACACAGTTATACCTGGATCACTGTCTAGCATTAGATAAGCAATATAGGATTCCTTTCAAAAGTACAGAACAATGGACGTGATAAAACAGGTAAAAACCCAGTGATTCCTTAAAGAGTTTTTTTAAAGAGTATTATTGTATTTTATGAGATAAAGTATGATTTTTACACTGGCTACAAGGACAAAAATAATCTGAATATGGAATATTACAAAACCTCTCACAGTTGTTTCAAATTACAGAAACCACTATTCTTCTCATGCCTATTGTTCCTTCTAGGTGCCTTCTTACACAGAACATAATTTTTAAAAAACTTTAAAATGTATGTTTCACTTTAGTGTTTTAATATTCATTAGCAGTACTAAAAAGTGAGTCCACATATTTTGTAATGTAAATAGGGTGTTTACAGAAACCACTTTGTTTCTGACGGAGAGGAAATCATGATATTCAGGCCATCACTGGTGCTGCTTTTTCTTCTTAGGGAAATATGGAAGGTGCTTTCTGTGTCCTCAAAAGAGCAAGTGAAGCAGAGAGAGGTGTCTGTGGCAAGCCAGGTGTGAGGAGAGGCTTGACACGAATATGAGTTGGCTGAAGGTGGGAATGGGCTGTTTTTGTTTTGTTTTTTGCTTTGGCCAGGCAAGTCTGTAGGTGGGTTGGGCACAGAATGCCAGTGGAAAACAAACCATGATTATGTAACACAAAACTACATATTAAAACTCTAAAATTCATTCATATCAGTGGAATTTCTAGAATGTTAAATGCTTGCATTTTATGAAGTGGCTTCTAACAACCAGCTAAGGATCCCTGGCCCTAAAGAAGTCCGCCTGGTCTCAACCAGGGTTAGAGCATTCTCTGTTCTGGCTTCCACCTGGTGGAACGAGCTCCCGGAAGAGATCAGGGCCCTGACAGAGCTTAAACAGTTCTGCAGGGCCTGCAAAAAGGAGCTCTTCCGCCAGGCATTTGGTTGAGACCAGGCACAACCAACAGCAACTGAAGGGCCCTAGAAAATGACAGAAGCTGTAATTGGTCCAGGTTGTAACAGCCTATCTATTAACGGGTGATAATTACACTACTATTATAACAAAAGTATTATGGCAGCTGCATTGGTTACTGTTTGCTCTTGGACTCAATTTAAGGTACTGTTTTTCATGTTTAAATCCCTTAAACTTGCAAAGCTTCCTCTCCCCACATGAGCCCAGGTGGATCTTAGGATCCTCATGAAGTTTGGTGATTTTTCCACCATCAAAAAGGGGGTGAGATCTGTGACTGCCAGGGCAAGAATGTTTTCTGTGATATAATTCATGAAATGGGCTCCCAATTGCAGTAAGAAACTCGAAGCAAAGCCTGAGAACTCTTCAGCGACATTTTAATGGAGCGTTTCAATTTGAGACATTCAGTTATCTACTAGTTTAAGTTTACTATGCTTTTTCATAAAACTACAGTCTTCAGAGGATGGCACTTAAATTGATAATGTTTCTTTTAAATCTATATCTTCCACAGCCCATGGCTATTTTTTAAATCCATCATGGCTGTGTTGTATAAATTTTATAGGGAATGCTCTGTACTCTTTATCTCTAGCTGGAATATGTTAAATTCTTTATCATCCTATCTTTCCAGTGAGGAGTATGAATGGACATGAATTGGCTGATGAACTAACATTTGTCACAAATTTTGGCCTGTTCAGGGTTCACAAATCTAAGTTACGAACAGAAGAACTGGGATGAAATTCATAAATTCTGGGCGCAATTCATGGTGGCTCATGACAGTTTGCTGCTCATCTGTTTGGTTTAAATGGCTTAGAGCAACATGTTTCCCATCGCTCAGCTGTTTTCCTGGGTTTCTGCAAACCCTGTTTAAAGGGGCTGCAGTCCCTTTCAATACAATTTGCAGGGCCACAAACTGAACCAACCAGTTTGGTTTGTTAACAAACAGCCTTTTCCCAGTTCATGCCCATTCCTGCTGCTGAGGTCAAGCTTTGGTCAATTTAAATTGTAAATTATTTCATTTCCAAGACAAACTTTTTCCTTGCAAAGGTATTTTGATAGAAGTTTTGCCATGGACAAACAAACAAAATGGTGTTATGAATTGGTAGTCAAATTCATCAAGGAACAAATGAGCCCTTGGATGATGACCTATATAAATATTTATTTCTTATTCAAAACACAGAACAATGCAGTGGTCAAATTGTGGGGACACCAGCTATACTAGTCCAAAAATTAAAATGTAGATTGAAGCATATGATTTGCCAATACAAAAGCATTCAGACTTAAAACATACAAGAGTAAACACAGAAGATCAGCTGGATCTTCTGCTGGAAAAATTCACCCTCTGGCACAAGACTACCTTACATGCCTATCTAAGGGAAGATGACCTTCCTTATCCATTCTAACCAGATGTTCCAAAGAAGTAGGCCCAGCACAGAAAAGTTCCATGATTTCACTGTGGCCATATTTTTTTAATTTTTAAGTCCTTTTTTAATTTTTAAGAGACACATTTCCCAGTATACTCCCTGAGCCAGTTATGAACGGTTCTCCCATCCTCATTTTACCTTCACAACATCTCTCGAGTAGCTGACAGTGACTGGCCTACAGTCACTCAAACAGTTTTGTGGCAGAGTAGGAATTTGAACCTGTGTCTCCCAGATATTATACCACTTTGCTAACTATGCCTAACTAAAGACTAGCCTTTCAAAAATTTATATCAAACCATATTTAAAGCAGTTAATATATTACTTCTTTAAAAGCACTTGAGTCAAATTATTTCCTTGAAAGAAATTATACTTCTCACAAATAGCTAGATTTGAGTCCAGTAGCACCTTAAGGGACCAACAAGATTTTGGGGTTATAAGGCATTTAAGAAAGGTTCCTTCATCAGACAGGTATGTGACCGAAGGGAGTTTTGACTCTCAAAGGCTTGTACACTGAAAATCTTATTGGTCTCTATGCTGCTACTAGACTCTAGTCTAACATTTATATTGCAGATCAATACAGCTATCCCCTGAAACCTGTCATAAATAGAATTGATTCCATACACTAAAGAATGAAATGTTGAAGAGTGTAGTTTGTTAACAGACTGCAAGTTTAAACATGATTTCTGTGATGAATACTGGACTCAGACCAAGAAAGTATCTTATTTACAGGAAGTATGTACAATGCTTGCATAAGAGACAAAACTCAATGACTAGAGAGCAATGTAGAAGGGCACAGGGCTGGCATGCCAATGACAGTTTCCTTACCATTTGTTAGCCTATCAAAGAGGAAGATATCAAAATTCCAGTTTCCAACTTTTTCTAGCATACACTAAAAGAGAAAAAAGAAAATATTTTATTCTGAGTTAATGCACATTATTTTCATGTGCTGTGAATTAGAACTGACTTTTCTTCACATTTGAACAGTGAAAGAGTACTGCCGAGAAAATAAAGATGACCATAATCATGTCTGTAACCACAGGAATCCTTCAGTTTCACTGGCATAACAAAATGTGATCAAGCAGGTTAAGAAGGTTAAGAACATAAGAGAACATGAGACATACCATGTTGGATCAGGCCAGTGTCCCATCCAGTCCAATACTGTGTGTCACATAGCATCCAAAACCCAGGTGCCATCAAGAAGTTCACCAGCTGGGCCAAACTGTAGATGCCCTCCCACCACTACCCCCCCCCCAAGCACCAAGAATACAAAGCATCACATCCTCAGACAGAATGATCCAATTGCACCTGAGGAAAAAATTATTCTACAAAGTATATTTGTCTCTGGAAATGTTCTATGACAGAGGAAAAGCAGACAAAATTTGTTCCCCAAGTTTCAGGACTCTCACAAAAACCTCCAGGTTCTGGGCTTCTGCTTTAAATCTGAGTGATCCACAGGCAGAATTATGCTACCACATAGACCCATTATGCATGGGGGGAATAACACACGTTCGGGGTGGAATGGCAGCGACTAAAATCACCGATAACGCACGGTGCCGGCTGCAACCGGCCGCACTTTCGGTGCATGCCGCCGAAAAAGCCGCGTTAGCGAAACGCAGAAGAAAGCGCAGCTTCCGGGTGACCGGGGCGCAACCAGAAGCGGTGCCGGGATTGCCGTGTGCATAATCGGTTACCGCTGTTGCACCCCATCCCGTGCATAACCGGTGTGCTTCGCGTCCTCCCCCTCCGCGTTTTCCATGTGACCCGAAATCGCAGTTTCGGCGGCTTTGCATAATGGGCCTAGGTGATGACTTGACTTGATTAAGTTATGCAGTCCTGTGCAAAAACAATGGCATAAGCCTTGTCTGTGCCAGTTTTCTTTCTCGTGGTAATTTATATTGGTGGGGAAGGGAAGGAAGCAGTGACATATTCTATGTCTTTATTGAAGGGGTATTTCTTTCCTTTTCAAGAGAGTCTAGAAAAGTTTAAAAAAATAAAAATATCTATTCAGTAGCTCAAGAGTTACCCAGCTGCTAAGTTGTTAACATCTACTAAGTGTTTATTATAGGAATTGAACAAAACACTTCCAACTTATCTGGTTTAGGGCAACTAATGAGGTTCCACAGAGCATTTTGTTTGATATTATTCTGAACCAGCTTTGAAGTCATTCTGTCCAGCTTCATTATCTACCACCATTTGCAAAGCAAGTAATATTTGTTTTGTCTTTGAAGTGAACACTATTTTATCTATCTGTTTATTTCCCACAGTGCCAAAGAAGAATGTATCCTTCTTGTTACTGGTAAGAATTCCCTTTAAGCACCAATATTTAGTACAAGTAACTTACAGTGCAGTCCTGGGCAGAGTTACACTAGCCCAGGCTTTCTCAAACAGGGTTTTGTGAAACCCTGGGGTTTGTTGATGGCACTCGACGGTTTCCCAAATGGATAGTTAATTAATTTTTAATATATTTAATTTGAATCATAGAGTTGGAAGGGGCCACACAGGCCATCTAGTCCAACCCCCTGCTCAATGCAGGATCAGCCCAAAACATCTTAAAGCATCCAAGAAAAGTGTGTATCCAACCTTTGCTTGAAGACTGCCAGTGAGGGGGAGCTCACCACCTCCTTAGGCAGCCTATTCCACTGCTGAACTACTCTGACTGTGAAAAATTTTTTCCTGATATGTAGCCTATATCGTTGTACTTGTAGTTTAAACCCATTACTGCATGTCCTTTCCTCTGCAGCCAATGGGAACAGCATCCTACCCTCCTCCAAATGACAACCTTTCAAATACTTAAAGAGAGCTATCATGTCCCCTCTCAACTTCCTTTTCTCCAGGCTGAACATACCCAAGTCCCTCAACCTATCTTCATAGGGCTTGGTCCCTTGGCCCCAGATCATCCTTGTTCCTGTCCTCAGTACCCTTTCAATTTTATCTACATTCTTCTTGAAATGAGGCCTCCAGAACTGCACACAGTTCTCCAGGTGTGGTCTGACCAGTGGCGTATACAATGGGACTATGACATCTTGTGATTTTGATGTGATGCCCCTGTTGATACAGCCCAAAATGGCATTTGCCTTTTTTACCGCTGCATCACACTGCCTGCTCATGGTTAGCTTACAATCCACAAGTACCCCAAGGTCTCGTTCACATACAGTGTTACCTAGAAGCGCATCCCCCATCCAGTAGGCATGCTTTTTATTTTTCTGACCCAGATGCAGAACTTTACACTTACCTTTATTAAACTGCAACTTGTTCTCATTTGCCCATTTTTCCATTGTTTTCAGATCTCGTTGAACTCTGTATCTTCTGGAGTATTTGCTAGTCCTCCCAATTTGGTGTCATCTGCAAACTTGATAAATAGTCCCTCCACCCCCTCATCTAGATCATTAATAAATATGATAAAAAGTACCGGGCCAAGCACCGAGCCCTGAGGTACCCCGCTACTCACCTCCCTCCAGTCTGATGAAACACCATTGACAACAATATTGTTTCTCAATATTGTTGAGAAACCCTGAAACCATTTTCAGGCTTCAAGAAACCCCCAAAATTGCATGATCATGTAGAATACGGTTGGGAAGCATAGCTGGCCGACATGACTATATATGATCATATCATATCATCTGATAAATGTTTAGCAAATTGAACACAATGGGAAAATGGGCAAATGGAAAAATGGAACACAATGGAAAAATGGGCAAAGAACAAGATGCAATTTAATAAAGATAAGTGTAAAGTTCTGCATCTGGGTCAGAAAAATGAAAAGCATGCCTACTGGAAGTTGAGAGGGGACATGATAGCCCTCTTTAAGTATTTGAAAGCTTGTCATTTGGAGGAGGGGACACACAGTAATGGGTTTAAACTTCAAGTACAACGATATAGGCTAGATATCAGGAAAAAAAATTTCACATTCAGAGTAGTTCAGCAGTGGAATAGGCTGCCTAAGGAGGTGGTGAACTCTCCCTCACTGGCAGTCTTCAAGCAAAGGTTGGATACATACTTTTCTTGGATGCTTTAGGATGCTTATGGCTGATCCTGCGTTGAGCAGGGGGTTGGACTAGATGGCCTGTATGGCCCCTTCCAACTCTATGATTCTATGAAAAGTTGAGAAAGGCCTAAGCCCCTGGATTTCACTGTTAGTTAACTGCAGACCACAGCAAACAGAATTTTTTTTTTCAGGATAGACTAATAAGGCAGTTCTAAAAATTCATACACAAACCTTAGCTTGTCCATTATAATCATCATCTAAAATGTTTGAAGAACTTGGAAGAGTGATACCACGGAAGAAACGGGAAGATCTCAAGTACCGCTGGAAACTCAGCAACCTTCGGATATTTCTCGCAGACACAGAAACTTCAATTTCAGAATTTGCTGGGAAAGAAAAATGTAAAAAAAACCCTGAATATGTAATATATACACTACTATCATATGAACGGCAATATCAGTGACAATCATTTAGTGATATCTGTTCTACACATATTGTGTTGGATCCAGCAAAGAAAAAAAAAGGGGGGGACAGGGACATTTCAAATTACCACAAGTGCGGGAGATGAGAAAGTCTTTGCACCCCAGAAATTCTGAAATGGATCCAACAAATCAGTATGACCATTTTTTTTTTACAAAACAGAGATGATAGTTAAACATTGTGACATGTTTAAATCCCAAACACCTACTGCCACTGCAATTGGGGAAAAATTAGGATCTATTTTCTGAATCATCGCATGATAGAACAAAAGATTATTATTGAGATTATTATTGGATAAACAACAGAGATTATTATTGGATAAACATAGAAAACTCCCTATAAAGATTCAAAACTACAGTAGCGAATTAATTCTGTAGTGTTCGGTTTTGTTTCTGTTTTTTAAATACAAAAGATATTGGGGGGAGGGTAATGTCACATATAAAAGAGTAGGAAATTCCTGAATGCCACTGCAAAACTGATTTAATCCAGGTACTAAAAGGAATTTTAGAAGTGTTCTGGGGTCATTTTAATCAAGGTTAACAGACAAATAGTATGATGAATTATTTCTCTCTCTCTCTCTCTCTGTGTGCTCGCGCGTATTTGTTTGTCTGTCTGTCATAGTGTGTAATTCATACACAAATAGAAATGGCGTGTAGGAAGAAATGTATAATCCCAAAAGTTTCTCTCAATTCCTTAACCTGAGTAGTATTATACCTGCAATACAGAAAACACTCCATCTAGGGATGCCAGCTCTTGGTTGGGAAATGCCTGGAAACTTAAGTGGTGTAGCCAGGAATCGGCAAGATTTTGGGTGGGGAGGGATCTCAGCATTGTATAATGCTATGGAATCTATCCTCCAAAGCAGCCATTTTCTCCATGTGAACTGATCTCTTTAGCCTGGAGATGACCAGTAATTTGAAGTGGTCCCCAGGTTTTACTGGGGAGTGGCATCCCTAACTCCATCCCAAAGTGTTATTTCAGTTTCTCCATGTTTCTGCTGCATTCTCATGATCATTCTAATCACTGCTTACCTACTCATAGTAAAACCAGCAACAGAAGACATTATTATTCACAGATTTCCAGTTCAGGTAGACAATACTGCTTCACCTTTTATTTGCAGCCACCTAAGACCCTCTTACGTTTTTCTAGTTGAAATACATTTATCAACTCTAGAATCAAAACCACGTTTATTTATTATTATATTTATATACCACCCTCCCTTAAGGCTCAGGGCAGTTTGCATGAAACAGGGAAACAATACGGATAACTCAGTAATTATAAACAGTAACAATACAGTGATAACAAAAGAACAGTAGAACAATGGTGAACATCAATTCAGCTACAGCATACTGACGGCCCCATGGTTTTAGAAAATTCAGCGGTGGATTTCATGGGGGGGAAGGCATTGGGGCCAATGGAAGGTGACTTGTTCAGGTTAACCTCAAACATATAACTGGCAGAGGAGCTCCCTTTGCAGGCCCTGAGGAACTATTCAAGTTCTGTTAGGGCCCTGATCTCCTCTGGGAGCTCGCTCTACCAGGTGGGGACCAGGACAGAAAAAGCTCTGGCCCTGGTTGAGGTCAAGTGAGCTTCCTTGGGGCCAGGGATCACCAGGCAGTTGGAAGTAGCGGAGCATAAGGCTCTTTGAGGGGTGTAGGTAGAAAGGTGGTCCCTCAGGTAGACTGGGCCCAGACCATGTATAGCCTTAAAGGCGATTACCAGAACCTTAAGCCTGATCTGGAATTAGACTGGAAACCAGCGCAGCTGTTGGAGGATGGGCCGAATGTGGGACCTCCATGGTCTTGCTGTGAGGAACCTGGATGCTGCATTCTGGATAAGCTGTCATTTCTGGATCAAGATCAAGGTCAGGTCTGCGTAAAGCAAGTTTCATCTCCAAGGCACAAATGGCTATTTCTGTTACATCACAACCCTACACTAACATCTTTAAGAAAATCATTCTGCATTATTATTCCTGGAAAATTGTTATTACTGAACTTTTAACACCTACTGAGTTTACATTTAAGTACAGTTTACTTTTACTTAGCCAAATGATGTTCCCGGGAAAATATTTTTAAAAGAACACCCTAATGAAGTATATATTACCAGCAAACACACATCTTTACCAGATCATGACTTATCCCTTCCCTAAGCTCCCCTTTTCAAAATATTGACATTTCTAGAAAATACAGTCTTTCACCTGAGTTTAAAGATGTTTTGATCCTGAAGAGAGAATAAAGGCATCAACCATTGTTTGTTTGTTTTTAATGTAGAGTTTGAAATATTCTCTTGCTTTCCTTCTAGAACAAGTTTTTCTAAACTATATATGTAAGAGAAAAAGAATGACCATACTAACAGCAAAAGAAGGAGTTCTGGCTCCTAATGGTGTTCGCGCTCATAATTTCATGGTGTATTTCTGGGAGAGCTGAGCTTGTACAAAAGGGTTTCAAACCACTGTTTTGATATGAAAGGGTTTTTCAGACTTAGAAAGTAGCAGCAAGAGCACATCATCAAAGGAACAACAGTTAGAAAAGGAAGAGACAGGAGGAAAAGTTTACCTCAAATATAACAACTTCTGGATTTCACATCATCAAGTAGATTGTTTTAAAAGTAGAGTTGCCAGGTCCTGCCTCTGGCCACAAATGGGGAAAGGCAGGGTAAGATTGAAAGAGATCCAGGAGATGTGGGGATGGAGCCTGGGGAAACAGGGACCTCAGTGTGGTACAATGCCAGAGAATCCACCCTCCATTGCATCTATTTTCTCCAGGGAAACTGATCTTTATAGTCTGCAGAAGAGGTATAATCCTGGTGGATCGCAAAGTCCTACCAAGAATCCTATTTAAAAGGTAGAGTTCACACATTCTTATAATTCCTATGCTACACCTCAGCTGGTATTTCTGAGATCAAGCCAGATTTTCATTAATTTTGTTTATATGCAGTTCTGCTTTCCGAACAGCCAGTATTGTTGGCATGATTATAAACCTTCTTAATGATATCCAGCAGTAGAAAAAGTGCTGTGACCACCACAATATCTAGTACCAGTGAAAATGCAACCATATATAAAGTCAAGTACCTTAACCTCTTGGCCACAACCCCAAAACTATGATACAAAAGCTTTTAAAACTCTCCCAGAAGTGACTCATTTATCCTATGCATATTTCCTTTTTGCCAACAACAGAAGCAGTCAGATTACTAAATGCAACACATCATTTTCAGTTCCTGAAATGAAATTCTAGTTTAACCAAAAATATAATGAATTCTGATTTTTTTTTTGAAAAAATATAAAATACATTGACTACGGCTGAAGCAATATCTGTTTTACATCATTATATTTTTGCCCCTTTTAGGAAAAAATGGGTTTTGACCAATGCACAGTCAAATCCTGACAGTAAAAGCCTAGTGCTCAGATAACCAAGAAATGTATATAATGATGGTGCCAACCAAAGTACTCGTTTGCAGTTAGCTAGCTCCCTGTAGCTATGCCATAATCATTATTTAATACATTTATATTTGCAAGGTATGGCCTAAGCACTATAATATTCCCCAAAGATGCTTAGCCATTTACTGATCCAGTCAATTAATTTCTAGACTTATGGATGAATAATTAGAGGAATAACATAAATCCCTTAATTTCTGCCTTCCCTGGTTGCTATTTAAATAGAATTAAACTAGAAGTCTGAAACCCTAGTTTCTTTGTCCAATTTAACATTTTAATGCAATATCAGTAAGAACTGCTGTGTGCATTGGAATTTGCTCTTCAGCTACAGTTTTTCAGGAAAATTTCAAGGCAGGCTTGCAAAATATTCTCAGCAAGTTTGAAGTATACATTAAGTTCTGTAACAGCTTTTGAGATTCCTACATTCCAAGTTGTTTGGTGGTTAGCAAAGACCTAATGAATTATGTAAGACTGGGTGTAGAGTAAGTATATTACTATATTCCCGTGCATCTGAGCACTGTAATGGGCTGCTTATAATAAGGCAATGTACAAAAGTGAAAAGCTAGAGTATATTTTGACAAATTATTGTCAAAGAAAGAATTGGCAACTACTTCCTACACAATACTCGTTTTAAAAATCCTGGGAACAATTTACTAGACAACTTATGACAGCTTTCCCCCCCCCCCAATCTTTCACTGTATGAAAATCATAATACAAGAAGGATTTAATCTCTATCTGCATCCACTTACAGTTAAGTGCAACATTATTTAGACAAGAACACATGCATAAAAACTGAAGTCGTGGTATCATCAATCTATATATAGAACTAGCTTCAAAGCCCATTGCTAAAAACAAGCCTTGAAAGGGCCACCTTCCCTGGGCCAGGCAGCTTAAGGTGACTTTGGGCCGCAGCCCGCAGCCGGATCAAGTGGGGTGGGCAGGGGCTGGCCAGCTCGTTAGCAGGCCTGGAACAGAACTCGTTAGCAGGCCCTGCCTAGCTGGCCGGGAGGCCCTCGTTAGCAGGCCCTGTTTAGCAGGCCCTCCATCACAACCCTTTGCCCAGGGCCCTCTCCCCTTACCTGCTGCTGGCTCCAGGCAAAGAGGCTAGAGTCCAGGGACAGAGGGTGGGAGTTGCAGGGGCAGGGCCAATCAGGTCTCTATTCCAACTTGGACAGCCGGACACATCCCACCGCCCAGGCTGTTTCACAAATATATAGAGGAACCATGGATAAGGATAGCTGTGTTTGGCCCCCATCAGTGGATGTCTAAATCCATGTTTTTTGGCCACAATAACAATAAGCATATTTTTCCTAAAAATTTGGGAGATACAATAATTTCCCAGGTTGCAGAAAAATCTGAAATCACACACACATACAAACACAAAATACATGGAGGGTTTAAATCCCACCCACACCTGCAGAGAAGCTCCAAGCCATGGCAAACAATGGCAATAGCTCCAGGCCTGGCAGATGCCAGGAGCTAATTTAGCCTTGGAGTATTTCCAAAGTACTGTTGTGACCAGAGTGAAAAGTGGGTGGGGCCTGGAGTGGCACCAGATTCAGAAATGCACAGGAGATGGGATTGCCCATTTGCGAGTTTTGCAGAAGCCCCCCTTGTATATTCTAATTCAAAATATGGCCAAATCTGCGCATCCAGAGACTTAAATTCAGAGACTGGAGCCAAGACAGATCTTTCTATGAACCTGATAAAAAGGCTAGATTTGTAGAAAAATCTGAAATCTATAAAAGTAATACCTTGGGCGTTAATCCTCCCAAGCTAACAAACGCTATGTGTGGCTTTAAAAAAAATGAATGCCTTCAGTGGCCACTGCTAGGTAACCATAGCAATACTACCAGGTTTCAAGCCTTGGTTTCTTTCATCAAAAGACAGGGAGAGGGTGGTGAATTTCCTGCATTCTGTAGGGAGTTGGACTAGGTGGCCCTGGAAGTCCCTTCCAACTCTATGATTTGATCTTTAAGGGAGGATTCATTGGATCCAGACTTCGTAGCAGCTATTGTGTGACTTCTTACCACATGACTTGCATGACTCACCCAGAACTCTTTGCTACTGTTCAACAGCAGCCACTGCATGAAAGCCAATGTGGTATAACAGTTATAGCTGCAAACTAGGATCTGGGAGATCCAGGTTTGAATCTGCCATGGAAACTCATGGGTGTGACTCTGGTCCAGTCAAACAATCCTGTTGTTGTGATGATAAAATGGAGGAAGGAAGAATTATCTAAGCTACTTTGGGTGTCTGTTGAAGAAAAAGGAGGGATATAAATGAATAAATACTATAGCTAATAAATCTATAGAAAATGATTCATCAGTTACATTTAATGGCAAAATTAATTGCCAAAGTATACAAGTAATATTCTGGACTCTGCTAGTATTGCAACACAGAATTAGCTGATTTTATTCACATGTGGAGTTTTGCACCAGAGCTATTTCATTTTGGGAAAAGGTTGCTTTTTTGATGAGTGTTGGTTTGGAAAGTACCAAAGAAAATAATCCAGAATGCCTGTAATTGAATTATATAGCAAGAGTTCCAACTAGGTTTCAAGATTTAGCCTTATATGAGTCACCTATACACACTTCCCCATTCTGAGGTAAATTTTCCTTCCAAAATGAAAGTTTGTTTAGTCAGAGACTGGACTAGACTAGCAACATGGTTTTCTTTGTTATAAAAATGTTCAGTGACCCGCCCTGTCACTATTAGATCTTTTTAGCTTTATTCAGTCCTAGAACTTTTGGGGAAGGTATAGAGCAGTGGTCCCTAACCCCTGGTCTGGGGACCTCGTCCTCCTCCCCAGCTGCTGCCTCGGAGGCTGCCCTACCACTCTGCTGCCGGCTCACCTTTGGTGCTCTCCAGCGGCCGCCATGACTGGGGCTCCCCCTTGGTGTGGCACTGCCAGCTGCTGCTGGCAGCGCTCCCCAGCAGGCCGTGGGAAGTCAGGGGCGCCGGCGGGAAAGGGGCGCCGGCGGGAAAGCAAGCAGAGCAGGGGCTCAGGCGGCGGTGACGACGTCCCTTGGCAAAAGGCTACCCCCCCGGGCCTCAGTAAAATTGTCAAACGTTGACCGGTCCCCGGTGATAAAAAGGTTGGGGACCACTGGTATACAGCCTTTATCAGAATGACACTGAGGCTTTTTTACCAACAAACAAAGTTAAAGATTTTATTTTACAAAGAGGGAAAGATTAGCTGGATGAGGACTCAAGCTTCTTTATACAAATTAGTTATTTTACAGGTTCTAGTTCTTAGTTACAGGCCTTTTTTTAGACATTCATAGGCTTTTCATTCAGTTGTTAAGAATTCTTTTAAACAGAACATTTGTTATTGTGTGTATCCCAAACCCCCTTTTTTTTTTTTGCTTTTGTGTCTTTTATTTGAAATTCCCCTGAATTCCCCTGGTTCCTAGAATGTGGGCATTCTTAGCTTGTACAACCACTTTCTCCCTTCTTAGGTGAATCAGTATCCCACTGCCTATTGAGATAACTGAAGCGCTTTCTCACACATACCTGATTTCCCTTTAGTAACTAGCACAGATCCTCCTTCTCTTCCTCAGAAGGATTCTCCTTCCAATCTGACCTAATTTGGGAGTTAATACCTCACTGCCAAAATTCCCACTGCCAAATAACTTCCCTAGTTGTCCAGACACTGTGTAGATTAGCTATCAGTAGTAAATTCAGTTCTCTCATTAGTTTCTAGTGATCAACTAAGATTGTGTCAGAATCAGAATAGACGAAGCATGCCACCCATACATAGAATCATAGAGTTGGATGGTACCTCCTGCACAATGCAGGAATTCACAACTACCTGTTCACCCACAGTGACTCCAATTTCATGCCCAAGTGAACCCTCCACCAAAAGTCTCTACAATCCAGCCTGGCCTGGAGGAAATTCACCTATCATCCTACAGTGGCAATGAGCAATCCCAATGGGTATGCAAGGCCACAAGAGACAAGCACTGGCACATCCCTTCCTGCCAACCCAGTCACAATCTGCCTAAGTTCATAAAATCAACATTTCTGTGAGATGACTACCTAGCCTCTGCTTAAAAACTTCCAAAGAAGGAGAACTCACCACCTCCCGAGGAACCCGCTCTAATTGTCAGGAACTACTTGTTTAGCCGAAAATTCTTTTGAATTAATTTAAACCTATTGGTTCTCGTCCCTCTGGGGCAACAAAAACTAACTCTGCTCCATCTTCTATATGACAGCCTCTCAAGTGTTTGACAATGGTTATCATATCACCATATATATCATATTAGAGCCTCTTGTGGCGCAGAGTGGTAAGGCAGCTGTCTGAAAGCTTTGCCCATGAGGCTGGGAGTTCAATCCCAGCAGCCGGCTCAAGGTTGACTCAGCCTTCCATCCTTCCGAGGTCGGTAAAATGAGTACCCAGCTTGCTGGGGGGTAAACGGTAATGACTGGGGAAGGCACTGGCAAACCACCCCGTATTGAGTCTGCCATGAAAACGCTAGAGGGCGTCACCCCAAGGGTCAGACATGACCCGGTGCTTGCACAGGGGATACCTTTACCTTTACCTTTATCATATCACCTTTTAGTTGCCTTCTCTCCAGGCTAAACAGACCAAGCTCCCTCAATCTTTCCTCATATGACTTGGTCTCCAAACCCCTCACCATCTTTGTAGCCCTCCTCTGGACACACTCCAGTTTCTCTACATCTTTCTTCAGTTATTTTATTTATTTGTGGTGCCCAAAACTGAACACAATGCTCCAAGTGAGGTCTAATCAGAGCGAAGTAAAGTGATATCACCTCGTGTGATCGGTACACTATACTTCTTTTAATGCAGCCCAAAATCCCATTTGCCTCTTTAGCTACCAAGTCACACTGCTGACTCATGTTCAGTGTATAGTCTAAGACCCCCCAGATTAAATAGTACTGCCAAGACAAGTCTCAGCCTTCCTATAGTGATACATTTGATTTATCCTACCTAAATGCAGAATTTTACATTTTTCACTGTTAAAATTCATTTTAGCCCAGTTTTCCAGCCTGTCAAGACCATCCTGTATCCTGATTCTGCCTTCTGGTGTGTTAGCTATACCTCCCAGTTTAGTATCATCTGCAGGTTTAATAAGCACCCTCTCTATTCTTTCATCTAAATGATTTATGAATATGTTGAACAACACAGGGCCCTGGTCAGAACCTTGAGGCACTCCACTTGTCACTCCTCTCCAAGAAGAAGGCAACCATTTACAAGCACCCTTTGCATGCGAGCTGTCAACGAATTCTCGATCCACCTAACAGTAATAGGATCCATACTGCATTTATCAACTTGCCAATAAGAATATCATATGAAACCTTATCAAAAGCCTTAATGAAATCAAGTTAAACAATGTCCATAGCATTCCTATGATCTAGTAAGGTAGTCACTCTGCCATCATTCACCCACCCACACAAAACAGTGCTCCAACCAAAACTGACCCCATGTTGTGATATTGCTAAAAGGAGTTTCCCAGTCAGAATTTCCCTAAGCATGAATGCAAAGAGAGTCAGAATACATAACTTTGCTGAAATTTAAGAATTAAAACATTTTAAAAACTGCCTTCTTTTGATAATTTAAACCATTCTGAGTGGTTAGTCAGAGCTTGGAGAGATTTTATTGGCAGATGGATTCTCAGGCAGGGAGGCTACCATCTTTATGGTGTTATTTCCTGGCCTCAACTGTATGCCTGATGGAATAGCTCCATCTTGCAGGCCTTCCAGAATTACTTAAAATTCCAAAGGGTCCTGATCTTACCAAAATGGTCCAGGCCATTTTATCTCTTTGGGGCCAGGGACCCTGAGCAGATTTGAGTTGCTCAATCTTAACACTCTATGGGGGGCATAGCAGAAAAGGCTATCTCATACATACAAAGATCCTGTATCATTTAGGGCTTTGAAAGTGACAATCAGAACTTTGAACCTGATCTTGATACCGTCTCCAGTCTGGAGCCGGTGCAATATGTGTTCTCCATTGGATCCTTGTAATGACCTGAGCTGCTGCATTCTGGACCAGTTGGAATTTCCAGAGCACCTTCAAGGGAACTGCATAGAGCCAGTTACAGAAGTGTAGTCTGGAGGTGACCACTGCATGGGATCAGGTGTCAATAGGTAAGATAATGTTTTATCCATGATTACCATACTGTTATGTCCTATCCACAATTATCATATGGATATGATATTGGTAAATAGGTATTAGTGCTTATAATAGTTAAGTGATCATGAATAAGGTTTCATAAAACAAGATCCAGCATTCTATTTAGCCAAGTATACAGCATGCTAGAGAATCTGAATGTTTCACTTGTGCCGAGAGCATTGTATTTTCACCATAGTATCATGTGGATTTAGAAAAGTATTGTGCTGTCCTGCATATTATATATGCATAATTTTTGAAGCAGAAATTATTACTTTTGCAGGAAATTAAGGAAAATGTTAATTTCCATTTTAAAACCAGTCAAGTGCTTGAAGCCCGCTGCCAAAAACAAATGGTATTCTTCAATATTTTTCGGCTATTATTTAAATACTTACAGTGAAAAATACGGAAATCAATGTATGGATGAGAACCTCTTCTCTCTGTTTCAAATCCTGCCCGACTTCTTACTCGTACATCTCCTAGAAATAGGGTCAAGAGTGAAATACACCATGTCGAAGATCTACAGAGAAAATTGCAACTGAGTACAGCTGCAATGTGTATATGTATGTCGTGTAACAATCATACAATAAACCTATTGAATATCTATTATCTGATATTTTGAAATAAAGTTTGAAGACTATTCAAGCTTGCAATTCCATGCTCTTCATTAGACTGTTTCCTGCCTTAGCATACAGCTAAACGCATAAGTACTTTGATAAAGTTGCATCTCTTAAGCTACATCATTATACAGGAAGAAGTGTTAGAACTTTAATTTTGCTCCCTGGTACCATAACATTGTCCAAAACTGTCAGTTAAGCTATAACAATCTAACATTATCATTTTTTACAATTATAATTGTTGCCAAAGATTACTAACTTCAGCTCTTTGAATATTACACGGGACTGTATTAAAATACCAAAATTTAGTATTAACAGTCTAGGGATTAAAATGTTTTTTCTACTTCAGCCAAGCAATAGCCTCAAGTAGGTATTATTATTAAAAATATTTACATCACTTATTGATTTGGAATTCTGAGAAGATCACAGCTCTATTTAAAAGCTTTGCAAGATTCCCCAAAATCCTGTACACCTAAGGAAGGTATTACATTATTAATATTTTATATTTGAACTATAGGCCAATCAAACAGTTATACAACTGCTTTTTTTCAGTATTCAAATTTGTGCTGCCTGACAGAAATGTAAAGGCCAAATGGGTTGACTTCTGATAGAGTTTTTTGTCATTGCTTTTTTTAATGTTCCAATTTTGGGACACTTTGGGGAACACTGACCAAGAAAAAAAACCTGTTACAAAATCCTTTTAGAATGAGTGAAATGCTTCTTAAGCAAGGATTTTTCTTAATACATACAGCCTGAAAAACCCCTCAGACATTTTCAATTTCTGCAACAAAAAAATTTGGAAATCTCAGGAGACACAAAAACCCTACAATTTTTCCCATTTTAGAATGACATTAAAGGCAACGTTTTATTCAAAATGTATAGTATAAATTGCATTAGAAAATAATCACCTATTTATAACTATGAACATATACAACTTCTTCAATAATATATTATGTATTTAAGAGTAAATAATTCTGGCAACAATTAATATGCTATTATGTGCTTGGAGTTTTCAATATTATGAAGCTTAATATCAAAATATGCCAATAATGCTAAACATTGTGAGTGTATGAGCTTGATTCCATCCAATGATTATACTTCTGTTTACTACAGAAATTGTTTTCTATCTTCAAGTTTTATTTCCTACCTCTCAGGTGACAAAACTGAAACAGATGTGCTATGAGATATATTTAGGGTGCAGATGTTGGCAACTCAAGCATTGGGGAAACTTTCTATTTTTTCTTATATACAAAGACTGCACTTTTAAATTTCATAAATATGACAAATAGTACAATTTTATATACTAAGTTCAAAGTGGTACATATTATGTCATTAAATTAGTAAAAGTAGTTTGGGTTTGCTCAAGGATTGCATAATTTCAAATTTTTTTTAAAAATTCTATTTTTCTGAAGAAACTGGAACCCCCTATTAAATATTTCCACAATTTTTACATTTCTGCTGACTGTATTTTCTGAACAGAGCTATTTTGAGAAGTCTGTAGAGTTCCTGAAGATACTGTATGCCTTTCCAGTTTGTGTTTTAAACTGTAAATATAATACAGATCTTGCAGAATCAAATTTTGTATGCTGCAAGGGTCTTCTGTGAGATTACAGTTACCGTCAAAAAACTGCATAATATTCCTAGAAAATTGTCCTATTTTAGTTTCTTACTGTACATGAACTCTTGAGTTTCATGAAACTCAAGATAATTTGGAGAACTAAAGGTAGACCCCAGGATGCAATACAAGATTAAATAAGCATTGAAAGTACATCCGGTATGCAAGTAAAACACCATGTAGAACAGCAACAGACTCAGCATTACATTTACATGCAACTGCTAGAACCTAAGGAGCTGCACACACTCGAGGATTTTCACACCTATCCTTCCTGCTACAAGCAAAATTCTATCCCCCCTCTAAAAGCCACTCCCAAAGCTGAGGGGCTCATACAGCATAGAGTGGGAAAGGCTGCCTTCAAATCGTAAAAAAATTTTATTCTGAGTGACTAATACAGTTATTCAAGTCTGATGAGAAAATATTTTACATAATTCACAGGTTGCTCTGCTTTACACACAGGACAACATCAAAGACAGAGGAAAACTCACATGTAGCATTTACATGATGCGGCATCTCCAATCTATATGTCTGAATCTTTTGCCAGTGCCATTTGCACAAACATATCTTAAGAAGCACATCCACAAATTTGCCCTATCATGATTACTCCAAAGCAATAGATATGTGGCTTCAGCAGTGGTATCTATCACACTGCTATAATTTGTGGAGTTCCAGCAGAAAAGGGCAACTATATAATGAAGTGTTCCAAAACTCCACATGATGCTATTGAGTGTTCATGCTATTACTACCCACAGATGAATCTAGATGCAATCCCGTTACATCTGAATGAATCCCAAATAGTTACAAGAAATGAACTCAACCACAGGCAATAAGACATTCATAGATAACTTTTAATTATGATTCTAAGGATTATTACTTGACAGCTTGGCATTTGACAACTTGAAATTTGGAGTATGCCGCTGCTTGACTGTTATAGTTATTTTCCCCATGATTGGTAAAAAGTATACTGCAAAAAAGCTTCAAAATTCAAGGATCACTCCTGTTCATACTTGAAAAATGGATCCTATATCTATTAACTTGAAATACTGCCACAGAACAAATCAAATGAGGTCTAAGTGAAATTGGTTCCCAGAAATTAGTACTTACAGCAATGATTTTAAGTCTCATTTAGTCAGATTCTCCTTCAAGAATTAATAAGCATATTATAGCATCTATCATACCGTCTAGGAACAGCCACAACACAGTTTTTCTTACTACTTCAAAAAGAAATGGCCTGCACAATTCTTAGAGCTCTACAGTCACTCTCCCATCTATTCAGGTCTTCAGGTCAATCCTCGCTAAGAATCCATTATTTGAGGTGGTAAGAAAATCCAGCAGGAAAAGTAAGAACCTAAAGGTAAACTTCCCATCATAATGGAGTACTTTATCAAAGGTCTGGTAAGGTCTCTCTCTCCTGACTTTTAGGAAGAAATATAAAGTATATCATTTTGAATTGGTTTTTGAAAGCCAGTTATGTTTCTGCTGTTTGTTTTTAATGAGAAAACTTTATCAAACTGTTTTTATTATTAATAACCAGCCGAAGTACTGAATTTGTAAGATATTCAAAAGTATTGCTTAAGTTTAGAATGCCAACAAGAATGCTTTGCTCAGCATCATATTAAGTTTCCATTTATGGGACTATAAAAAAAACAAGTCATTAGAATAGTTAACATGCTCTTGACTTAGGAACAGGGTAGCAGCTGCCTTTATCACATTTTATATTTCCCTATATATGATTTCCTCGCTTACCCATGAATCTCACTGGGTGACCTTAGGCCAGTTGCTCTCTTTGTAGTCAAAAAGGAGAAATCTTATATAGGGAAGTATAAAATGTGATACAAATAATGTGGTGGATCAAATCAGCTTTTCCATAGACAAAAAAGGGAGGAAGGTTCCTCTCCAACTACCCAAAAAAGGCATGCTGGGATCATGAGACCAGCATGGACAAAGGCTATGAGACAGGCCTATAGTAAAAGCAGGAGCACTGGTTGAGGTTGAATGAAAAACTGGTTGTATCCACACCAATAATGTTAGTTCCTCAGCCCATTTCATACTTTGATTGGGGGGGGGGTTACTACTATTATTGTATTATCGTTCACCTGCTGATTTCATGCTATATTTTTTTATATGTACCATCACCCCTAAGAAGGCATTCTTTGAAACGCATTAGGCAGCATATCTGTATCAACAGACTCCTTTAATTTGAGATTCACATTTCATATTACTTCTCTGATTTAGAGATCTACATCTACGTAGAAAGAAGTTACAAAAAATTTTTCCCTACCATGCCCTTTCCAACTGAACTCCCTTTGTGCCCCCAAATTTCCATGTTGACCATCACTGGACCCCCAAACAAAATACTGAACACAGGGAATCAGGCAAAAATTGCTTCATCTTGTGACTTAAAGTGTGTGGCACTCATGCATGAAAATGCAATTTCACCCAATTATTCCCTGTTAAATGCAGCCCCCCTACCAATACAGTGTCTTGTTGATAGAGATCTGACCCCTAAATACAGGATTTTGTGTACATGGAGATGCTTTGGAAAGGGAAATGCAAGGGAGACCTTTGTCTTGGTGTGACTGGATCCAATCACACCAAGACCTTCCTAATCCCCCACAGCCAGGAAAGCTGATTTCTGGAACAGTGAGATTCTCATAAAGCCACAAGTCAATGGGCTGCAGTGAGTGACTATGTAGCAAAATCACTCCCATTTCTCTTCCATCAATCCAGTCAGTTTGTTGCACTCTACATGTAGAGACAGAGAAAGGGATGAAAGAGTTTAAAACTATCTGGTCCAGATTAGACTGCTAGTACAGGTGGCCAAACTGAGGGAACAATGCTCATGACCTATGTGAAAAAGGGGTAACATCACAGAAGTTATGAACAGAGATAAATAAATCAGGGCAATGAATGCTGCTTTATGCTATAGAATGAGCAATATCTCATTATTCCCTACCACTATCTTAAGTATATTCAATTAAATGGGCTGCATTGCTTGGATTAGAATTGAGAAGTTTAAAAAAATCAATATTTCCAAACCCATAACCAAACACAATAGAACCTATATTCATTTACTGCAGGGACTATATTAATTTCGTGCAGGGACTGACAACTGGCAATCAAGGGACTTAATTTGCAGAAGCTGATCCAAACATCTCCCCAAATCCCAAGGACCTTGTTCAATATGAACCCAGCTACATTCTATTTTATGAGGTGAAACAAAGGGCTCTTTAGCAGCCCTTTCACCTGTGTGATCAGTAACCACATTTTGGCAGTTCTGGTGCTTAAGAGTCAGCATCTGCAACGTATTACCAGATGACACAAAGATACTTGATTCCTGTTGGCACTACTGTTTATATTGGGATTGGGAATAGTAAACCACCCCTTGCTTGAACCTCAGTTCATAAAATAATAAGACCCTATATCCCTTCCAATTCAGGCTAGTTCCCAATTCAAACTATAGCCCTACAGAAGATGTTGTTATTGGGATTTAAAACATTTGTAACCCCTTATAATCAATTCCCAGTTTGGATATTATTTTCACCTAAGAACATCCAGATACTATTTTCCCTCTATCATACAGTATCAAAATAATAAGGCATGGTTCCATTTTGTCTCTTCTTCATTCAAACACCTGTCAATAGGTTGAATCCTATGAACCTATTAAAACCTCTTGTGGTGCAGAGTGGTAAGGCAGCAGACATGCAGTCTGAAGCTCTGCCCATGAGGCAGGGAGTTCAATCCCAGCAACCGGCTCAAGGTTGACCCATCCTTCCAAGGTTGGTAAAATGAGTACCCAGCTTGCTGGTGGGTAAACGGTAATGATTGGGGAAGGCACTGGCAAACCACTCCATATTGAGTCTGCCATGAAAACGCTAGAGGGTGTCACCCCAAGGGTCAGACATGACCCAGTGCTTGCACAGGGGATACCTTTACGTTTTTATGAACCTATTAAAGTCTTCATCGAACATGAAGATCTTTCCTCCAGCTGAACATGCCCTTAAACTGCTTTAATTAGAAAGAAAGATTAAATCTCAGTGGAAGATAACATTACATTAACTGTATATTCCCCCTTAACATACCATTCATAGTTCAACTGTTATATTGTTACAGAATCTTATCCAATTACGTCAAAGGATGTCATCTACATTAAATACTAACCTTGAATTTCTCCCTGACTTACAATTTCATTTGCTAATCAGAAGACTAAGCAGCTAAGCATTTTATCATATACAAGCCTGAAAGAATTAAGCATTTTAAAAATTGCTTTCAGAACCAGGCCAAATGTTAGAAACTTATTTTGAAGGACTAATATGATGAATGACATCTTAACCAAATTTTTCATCTGCAATATAACAAGTACAACATAAACTAATGTCCAAAGCTGGACTACCTAAAATGGGAACATGACCTATCTTTTTAGACTACTGATACCAAGGGATGTTATTTAAGCCCTTTGGGGGAATGGCAATGTAAGATTTTAAAAATAAATAAATAAATAAATAAAGCCTGACATTTCTTCTTAAGAAGAAAATGAGCAGGAAGGCCAGAGGCTGCAAAGCAACAGAGGTCTAGCTAGGACTACTGAAGTTTCCCAGTTTTGCAAACAGGGTGCTATTCTAAAGAGGGTATGTATAAAAGGATGGGAACCGATCTGAATGAGACAAGATATAAATATAAGCATTAAAATAATTTTGTATTCTATGGAGACGAAGAACAGTAGCCACATATGACTTGGAATAAGACTTTCAGTCCTCGCCATTTTTAAAGTACCACCTATTTGACTGCTTTTCTCACTGAAGAGAGGATGTTACAATAGATTACTAACTCTATCAAATATAGATTAGGATCCATGAGTAACAAATAGGGGACCTTCAATAGCTCTTCAATGGTAATTTTACTTTAGGATTCAATGGTCTGAAAGTTTACCAATAAATATGAGCTGATGGCCAGTAAAAGATTTCAAGTATCCAGATTATACCTTTCTTAATTCTGGTTAACATTTGTGAAAAGCAACTGGAATCATTTTGACACTGAAACTCTTCTCATTTTTCTGTTGTAGCCATACTAACCTCAAGACAGCTGGCACTTGGCACTATTTAGTTTACAGCTTAAGCTGAAACTTTCCTGTGAAAATATTTGCTCATATGAGTCACTCAAATTCAGTTTAGACGAAACAAAGTCTTAATCTCATATGTTCAGACTTTGTGCTGTAACCACTGTGCATTTGAAGAGACAGGAAACACACAGCAATCAAGGCTAACTTTAAAAGCATGAAGCAGTTGAGTTTTGCCGTTTTTATTTGTGCTTCATATTTAAAGTGTATATAATATTTAATAGTAGCATCTGTATCCATCTCCTGTTAAGTATCAGTTATTGGGGAGCCTGTAATCTCGTGCTTTGTGACCATCTCATTCTGATCTTATTCAGTGCCTTAACTGTAAAGAACTTGTTTACAACCACCAAAATACACAGAATCAAACCAACAATGAACAACAAAACAATTATTGAAAGCAGTGGAAGAGAGAAGAATAAAAGAAGTGGAAAGGTGCTAAAATGCAGTATCTGCAAATACAGTTGCACATCAACCATTCTGACAGCAAGCAGCCACGCACACAGAAAAGGATGTTGCAGCCAGTGACCACACTTACCTAGCATACGAATGTACAATGCAGTTTGATCAGAACTGTCATAGGAAATTGCCCCACGTCTCTGGAAGAAAAAGAAAAAAAGAAAAATTTATCCCAGTTTATGAAGACAAGTCTTAATCGCTAATTCAACCCGAAGGCCACTGCTTCCATTTCAATACTTTGTTCTAACATATGCCTTTCCTGAAGGTTAACCAGATTTTACAAAAAACATTTAAACTTCATATTCGCATAAGAATGTCTCTAGAAGTAAAGAAATTATGCCAGTTAAACAGTAAGTGATTTTGTAAGACATGGTACACTTATTCATTTCTATTCTTCAAATCCATTAATACAAGACAAGCAACTCAGATCTAGGGCAGCTATTACACAGCCTCCCCCCTATAACCAGAATTAAAGAAGTGGGCTTCAAGATTACACATTGCCAGCCTACTTATTTAATTATTTATAATTTAATTTATATACCGCCATTGAACAGCTTGAGGCGGCTAACAAATTTATATATAAAACCCACCATTAAAGCCCTTACAGATAAAACATTTATTTATTTTTATTTATTATATTTATCTACTGCCCGAAAGCTCAGGGCAGTTCACATACAACATATACAATACAGGTAACTTAGTTTAACAATAATAAAATAGCAACAAGCAACATAGAACAGCTGAAAAGTATGGAGAACACTAAATGCATACTGATAGCCCAGTGGGTTGAGCAGAATTGTAGTGGGTGCCACAGGAGCGGGGTTCAGGGGGAGGGCCCATGGGAAGTGGTGGTTCAGGTCAACCTCAATCAAATGCCTAGTGGAGGAGCTCCCTTTTGCAGGCCCTGTGGAAGAAGTTCTTTCCAGACCCTGATCTCCCCTCGGAGCTTGTTCCATTAGAGGTGGGGGACAGGATGGAGAAAGTTCTGGCCCTGGTTGAGGTCAAGCAAGCTCCCCTGGGACCAGGGATCACCAGAAAGTTGGATGTGCTAGAGCGTAAGGCTCTTTGGGGGGGGGGGGGTGTAACATCAATATCCCAAGTCTCTGGTGGCTAGATCCTCACATTCCCGTAGCTCACACAGATGTATAGCATCTCACGGGAGATTGAAGGGAGCCACATTGATCTTATTCACTCACAGATGGGGAAGCCCAGATCTTAATAGCCCCAGCCTTAACCAAAGGCCTGATGGAAGAGCTCCGTCTTGCAGGTCCTGCAGAACTTTAAAAGATCCATCCCTCTAGCCTTAAATGCTGTGTTAGCATTGACGCTACCATATTTATTACTAAGCAGGGTGCATGCCCAAGCAGTTAATAGCTTGTAAACAATAACCATGGTTAATGTAATGATGATGTAGCCTGTCACGACAATTAACCATGCTTACTGTAGAAAGGGTAAGGAAACACAAAGCAGTTATTCCATCTTTTTATCAAAGAGATGTAATCTTACCAGAGCGGGATATGTAATCCCTCACCATATATAAATATGTTCCAAAATCAAAGCATTCATATATTTTCAAGAACCTAATTTTATCTTAAATATACCCAAAGAAACTAGGTACTTATGATCCAGGCTAGCCTGATCTTCTCAGGGTCAGCCTTGATTAGCATTTGAATGGAAAACCACCGAGGAATTTCAGGCTCACTGTACAGACTAAGGCAATAACAAATCATCTCTGTTAGTTTCTTGCCTTCAAATCCCTTTATGTTTTCGCCATAAATTGGCTGCAACTTTATGGCACTTTACACACACACCCCAAAACATACACACACCCCAAATACATACATACAATCATCATCATCATCATCATAAGACAGAAGCTGGGCTTATTGAAAATTCCAGGAAGCGGTGCTCCTACAGATGAACGCTTAATGATGATCTGGACAAAAACCATTAAGACTTTCTCAGATCTTGCAAACCAAGTAACTGCAAAGTAAGCTATCTATAGATAATGTTTTCTTTCAAGGTAATATTCTGCCGAGCCCTAGTATATTCTGCTTAACGAGAAACTATATATAATGCCGGATCTAAATTCTAAGGATTGTACCACACTGATACATTCTGAAAGCTGTTGATTCTCAAACTTCAGGTCTGGCCCCCAAAGTAAGTCATGACATTAGCAGAGAGGAAGTGGGTGAGGTGGAAGGAAAAGGCTATAGGAGTCATGGTAGCAAATTGTACAATGCACAAAATGGCCATGAAATAAATGTGATGATATTTATTAATGCTAAGCATAAAGCAATGAAACTATAAACTTGTCCAATGTTAAACTGATATGAGATTCTTGTGTTTTAGATTTGGGGAGAAAAAAACTAGCATGGAATTACTTTTCAAGCAGTCCTAAAAGTTCAGGAAGTTTAAAAGTGGTCCTACTTCAAAAAGGTTGAGAACCGACTACTAAGAGCTATATCACATCATATATAACATTCATTGCATATATTTGTGCAGGATGTATTTCAATCCAAAAGAGTATTGTACCAAGAGTTGCCAGAGAAATGAAATGCCAACATTAAAATATCGAGGTACAAAGTTATACTACTTTCTAGCAATACCAGTCATCTTTTCCTTCATTATTGTATTTTCCTTTTCTCATCACTATGATCTGACAGTTGGGGGAGAGGCAAAGAGAGAAGGAAGAGGTATTGTTCTAGTACTTTACTACATCTTGTTGGCTTTGGGAATGGGACTACCATTATTAGCTGCTGAAGACAATGCTGTGTAGCACAGCAGCAAAAGCAGTTTCCATTTTTATAAATTGGTCTCAAAGAGAGGTAGAACTCTACATGGACTTCTTCCTTTAAAAAAATGAAATACTGACCTGGACTAACAGTTTAGAGAAGCTAGTACAATTGCAATAGAAACTAGCTGTAATTAAAACTGAGATTTTATCTAATCCCTCTTTTAAACCACCATATTCTAGATAATCTAACCCATTATGAACTTCACATAAATGGATTAGTTCTTATTCTACATTGTTCTACCTGTAATACATCCTTATAAACAGACTTCAGCACATCCACAACATCTAGATTGTATCTACTCCCTATTAATATTACTAAATTCTATTCTTAGTTTCCTCCAAACTCAGTTCATCTGGATTCAGCTCTATTATTTTCTTCAGTTTCTGTTATTACATAATCCTATAGGCCTTTAAGCCCCAATTATGGAGAAGGCTTTCATTAGGCTGGTGGTTTTTAACCTTTAAATCCATCACCCATCATCAAGGACAACACCATAATCACCCAGTGCCCTCAAAGCAGCAAAATTTTTAAAAGGACCTAAAAGCAGCATTTACCAGCGACTCTCAGCTGACTTATGGAGACCCTGTTGGGTTTTCAAAGCAAGAGACATTCAGATGTGGTTTCCAATGCCTGGTTGTGCAAAACAACCCTGGCATTCCTTTGGTCTCCCCATCCAAAAACTGACCAGGGCTGAGGCTGCTAGGTTCTGAGATCTGACAAGACCTGGGCTATCCAGGTCAGGGCAAGTCAACCTTACATACTCACATGCATGATATATGTAGATATAAGGGGAAAAATACAGCCTCTCAAAAAATTACATTTTCTAACTGAGTTCAATCTGGTAGTTTTGGCAAAATCTGATTTTACCTTGTCTTTGTTTCTATTATCATGTCCCTCCTGCTATTTTCTCTCTAGAAGTTCCTCACACATTAATATTTTGTTAAATTTTGTCCCATTTGGAGGAAGTATTCTTATTTGGTTCCACTAAGAATCAATACATTAGACTTTGCTTTGTAATTCTATAGAACAAGCATTTTCAAATTGCATAGACAGTTTCCTTTTAATTTACCTCACAATTGTGAATTGTGATGGAAATCTCAAGGATTTTATCCCAGTACCTTTAAGGCTGCTGCAGGTAAACAAATTCAGATGAAGTTTTGTTACTACAACTATTACTATTGACAGTTTCTCAGTATGCTCCCACCAACCTATGGTATATCAGGTGAACTTGGACCCAAAGCTGTAAGTGGGGAAATTAGTAGTAACTGCGGGAGCTACTGAGCATGCTGTACCTTTCCAAAACATTACCCACCTTATCTCTTTTACAGAAATCAAGACCTTCTACTAGTAGACTAGCAATCTTGAAAGCACGAGGTACTCAGAATCACCATGCACAGGAAACAGTTAAAGAAAAAATGTATTATATATCAGTGAATACACATACAACAAATAAGTTATATATTGAAACAGATCTCTAACTAAGCACACTTGCTAGTTATATTTTACCTGCTTTAGAGTGATTCAAACTTACTTAAATTAGGCTTCAAAACTCAGAAATAGATCCTGGTGTTGTTACTGAAATGTAAACTAGTTCACCCTGTAGCCCCCAGACCAGATTATAGAGAGCCTGTGAAATGCAGTGGTTAGTGTATCAGACTAAGATCTGGGAGACCCAGCTTCTTATCCTCACTCTGCAGTGGAAACATAGTGACTCTGGGTCAGCCAAATACTCTATAGCCTATCTCACAGGGTTGTCATACCATAAGGATAAAATAAAGGAGAGGAAGATTATGTGAGCTACTTTGGATTCGCCGGGGAAAAAGGTGGCATACAAATGAAATAAATAAAGATGGAAGGGATGTGTCTCTGGATGATTTCATACACACTGAATAATGCACTTGCAGACCTCTTCAGTAATTGTTTGCAAGTGGATTTTTCAATTTCACACAATAAAATAATTGCAAAGTAGTTTAAAAGCTCTATAACACATGGTTTCCTAATTCAAAAAGAAAATATTTCATAGGCTTTTCAGTGCTACCCCAAATGGCTCCATTTTTCCAGCTTAGACATTTTTATGTAATACTTTTGAATTTGAAAAGCTTTGCTTTCAGAAGCATGTTACTAATTCAAAAAGATAAATGATTTTATCGGGGTTTCTTTTCAGTGCTCCTTAATTTATTCCATTAGAAAAAATTAAAGGGACTTGTGGGGGTGGGGGGAGGATTTCCTGATTTCTTCCGAAGCCCTCACATCTTTACTTGAAAGACAGCTACATTTTCAACACACAAGATATATATGCATTGCCACACTGTATTATTGGTAATAGTAATATGGACAGCATTTCAAAAACAATCACTTTTATCATTATATTGAGATTTAGAAGAAGAAGAAGAAGAAGAGTTGGTTCTTATATGCCGCTTTTCCCTACCCAAAGGAGGCTCAAAGCGGCTTACAGTCGCCTTCCCATTCCTCTCCCCACAACAGACACCCTGTGAGGTGGGTGAGGCTGAGAGAGCGCTGATATCACTGCTCGGTCAGAACAGTTTTATCAGTGCCGTGGCGTTTAATCATATTCTCAACTCCTTCACCAATATCAATAGAACCAGGAAGGCATAGATAGAGGTTTAGAGGCAGACTAGGACTTGAAACCCAAGTTTAAATCTCCACTCGGCCATGAAAGTCACTGAGCAATCCTGGCCTAGTTTACTTCAGAAGATTGTTGTAAGGATAAAATGGAAAACGCAAGAACTATGTGTGCCACCCTAAAAATGTAATAGATCAAATGTACTCTGGACAGAGCTTGATATTACAGGAGATGTACAACTGCTGCCAAACACAACAGCCCTGATATTCATCGAGATACAAATTTTTGAGTAAAGCAAGGGGCTGTAAGAAAGCTCACAACAAAAAACAAACAGCCACCACTTTTCAAGGTGAAGTTTCTTTCAGGAAACTTTGATATTTTTATGTCACTGGGAGGCTCCTCGTTAGTTCTAATACTGGTAATTTTATAGCACTTATTGTATTATTTCATTATCCTATGGACTCTCTCAAGCAGGACTATGAGGAGGCAGTGATATTCATTTCCTAAATGAAGACTAAGTAATCCACAGGAATATATTGATAGACAGTTTGCAATAAGTGTCCCACTTTGGAGAATAGTAAAATCACACTGAGAATAAAGATGAAAGTGCTTGCAATTGGACAACAGGGCTGGAGGAGGAAGATTATCAGCAGGTAAAATCACTGGGTTTTCAAAACAAGAAACATTCAGAAGCAGTTTACCATTGCCTGTCTCTGCATAGGAACTATGGTTTTCCTCAAAGTCTCACATCCAGATATCAACCAGGGCCAAAGTAGTGAAAATTGGCCCTTAGCTTCCAAGATCTGACAAGATCATGCCAGCCTGGGCTAATCAGGTCAGGGCACTATCTCAAAGGAAATCCTTTTTGCCCTACTGCAATGTGAAAAGCACAAATGCTCTAGTCCCCAGTGTTTAACTACAAATTTCAGCACAGCATCACACTGCTTTGGAAAGATAACCATATACCCACCTTTGTAACCAACATAAAATGTTGCCAGTCATTTAAGTTTGGAACAGGTTACAGAAATATATCCCTAACCCAAACAACTAATTTCTCAGTTTTCCTACTAAAGGTTCTATAATTTTAAGAATTTTGTTTTTGAAAGATTCATGGCTACAACTTCTACTCACATGCTTGGAGAGTATCACCATTTTTTTCAGTCTGACTATATTTTTATAAATTTTTAAAATATACTATTTTCAAACTATTTTTGCATTCCTTTTTTAGAAGTTTACAAACTTATTTTTTTCACAGATAGTCAGTGGAAACCATATGGTTGGTGAAGATATTTTTGAATTTGTAACTTTATATTACACACAAGAAAACCTAACAATGCTCATCTTATATACTCTTATTTGAAAAAAAGGGCTTAGCCCAATAGTTCAATGAGGTAATGATACTGCCTTTACACTCTTAATCATCTTCTCCTCAAACACATTTTGTACATTATCCGTATGAATGGATAAGACATGTATTACACAAATGTATGCAGTTGTTTTATTTATATATTTATGAAATGTAAAATAATTAATTTGTTTACTACAAGCAAAACTGAATATATCCAATACTTGAAAGAAACAGCAAGTTACTGCACTTATGTCATATTTACATACATTTATGTTAATCTCTAAAACAAGCCCTGAAAACAGAACACACACATTGTGAAAACAGAACACAAACATTTTGCGATCCCTTTATTTGTCAATTTGGAGCATAAATCCTGGGGGGAAACATATCCTCCCCAACACATTTCTCTAGGGTTTCCCCCTCCCCTTTCCCAACCCTCTACACCTCTGCTTGAAATGTCTGTACCCACCTGAAAACTAGTCAGTGGTGCTGAACTTTACAAGGGCCAGATCTGACATAAATGTCAGTTTCTTGGGCCAGGTCATCTGTATCATAAAATGCAACGCCAGGGGTGGGAAATATAAACTTTATAAAAGACACAGGCAATAATGATATTATTTTTACTCAAAATACAAACATGCTTAAATCATTAACACTCTTACAGTATTTTCCTTAAAGTAACTCCCTGATGCCTACCTTCCTATATCCACTGGCTATTATTCATTAGCAATGGGGTAGTTTGCAGGGATATAATGCACAGCTGCAGTCATCTGGCAATAAAGGTAATGATCACTTACTTGTGAGCCGTATAAGAGCCCTAGATGGGCCGGTGACAGCACGAGGGTTATAATTTTGGCACCCCTGGGCTACATATATCTTTTGAGGGGACTGCAGACAGAGGCAGGGAGACAAATGTAACAAAAGTCATTTCCAGTTGTACAGTGGAAGCTTTGGATCCATGCCATTATTTAAAGAGTAATAATTTTAATTAGTATTAAAGAATTTTAGGTAAGAATATCATGTTAATGCTATTCTAATGGCTTATAATTTTACAAGTTGCATGCTGTTTTATGCATTAACAGGAAATTATCCTCTAAGTTGCTTTCTGAACAAATGCAAGAGAAAACTCTAAAAGTTGAATGCAAACCCTGCTTTAAAAATTAATGATTTAAATAGTTTGGGGGAGGAAGTTCCTGCCAAGCACAGATTTCAATCCCATTAAGAAGTTAGTTTATTAAAAAGCAAATATCTAATGAGACACATAATGTACTATAGCAATTGTAATATCTCCCAGAAGACTAGTGTCCTAATGAAGATACTACATATATGTTACTACCTCAGGAAAAACAATCATCATCTAAAAATGAAAATTGCTTTCAACATGTACAAGTAACTGGGATTACCACTGGATCTCCACTCCATGTTCTAAGGTTGACCAACCAACAATTAATACTCAACTCAGTTAAGTTTAACAACCAGGCTTAGGGCTTTATCACTAGGTCCCAGGAAGAGGTAGACAACTTGTTCACTTCCTCAGACTGCAGTAATGGAAAATGATCCAAAACAGAGGCTAGATAGCCATCTGACAGAGAGGCTGATTCTGTGAAGGCAAAGGGGTGGCAGGTTACAGTAGATGAGCGATAGGGATGTGAGTGTCCTGCATAGTGCAGGGGGTTGGACTAGCGCAGGGGGTTGGACTAGATGACCCATGAGGTCCCTTCCAACTCTATTATTCTATAACTAGCAAGAAAGCCCATTGCCACCAGGAATGCAATGGGCGCTAGGACCCAGGGGACACCAGGAGGTGCTTTTTTTTTCTGCTGCGTGGAGCTGTGAAAGGCTCCTACAGGGTTTTTTTTTTTCTGCTGCTTGGAGCTGGGAAAGGCTCCTACAGGGTTTTGTTTTCTGCTGCTTGGATCTGCGAAAGGCTCCTACAGGGTTTTTTTTTCTGCTGCTTGGAGCTGTGAAAGGCTCCTGCAGGGTTTTTTTTTCTGCTAGCTCTCGTGGGCGTGCCGGCTTGGAGCTCCTACAGGGGTTTTTTTTCCTGCTGCTTGGAGCTGGGAAAGGCTCCTTCAGGGTTTTGTTTTCTGCTGCTTGGATCTGCGAAAGGCTCCTGCAGGGTTTTTTTTTTCTGCTAGCTCTCGTGGGCGTGCCGGCTTGGAGCTCCTACAGGGGTTTTTTTTCCTGCTGCTTGGAGCTGGGAAAGGCTCCTTCAGGGTTTTGTTTTCTGCTGCTTGGATCTGCGAAAGGCTCCTACAGGGTTTTTTTTTCTGCTGCGTGGAGCTGCGAAAGGCTCCTACAGGGTTTTTTTTTTTCTGCTGCCTCTCGTGGGCGTGCCGGCTTGGAGCTCCTACAGGGGTTTTTTTTTCTGCTGCTTGGAGCTGCGAAAGGCTCCTACAGGGTTAATTTTTTTCTGCTGCCTCTCGTCGGCGCGGCGGCTTGGAGCTCCTACAGGGGTTTTTTTTTCTGCTGCCTCTCGTCGCGCTAGCGGCGAAAGGCTCCTCCGGGGGTGTTTCTTTTTTTTCTGCAGCTTCTCGGCGGCTGGAGTCTTGTGTTGTGTTTGCGGCGGGGGCTTCCTTGGGGCCGGCCTGACGCGGTGAGAGACGCTTGGCGCCTCTCACCACGTCAGGCCGGGAGCAACTGCGAGCCGCGCTGAGCGCTGCTTGCAGTTACTGGGGCTGGGAATCGGAGGGACCATTCGGCAGGCGCTTCGCGCCTGCCGTTTGGTCCCTCCGGTTGTCTGTCATGAGGAAGGGTCCAATCCGGACCCTTCCTCATCCCGGACACATCCCGCCCCAGAACCCCTTACTGTTTTATTTAGTCCGTGGCGCCCGCGGCGCCACGGGCGGTGTACAGATTCTATTATTCTAACTCTCTTTTGGCACAGTATGACATACCCGATGGACAATTAGAATCTTCCGGGGACCGCCACTCATTAATATATCTTTAGCCAGGATGCCATAAAAGAACAATTATAAATCAAACAAACTTTTTCCCTTGATATAGGAGAATTATCAGATTTTGATTGTTCGTCATACTTAACATACATTAGTAACCCTTAGCTTAGAAAGGCTTTTACAGGCCTATGTTTTCAGATTATGCCGACAGCCTACTTGGAAAGTAGATATGCACAGGTACCAATTGAAACAAGGACCCGCATTTGTGGAGAACCAGCTGAAGAAGATGTAATTCATTATGTACTTCACTGCCCTCTTTATTTAGAGCCAGGATTCAAATTTCTGGGAAAGCGTCATGCTAAATACAAAGGGTACAGAGAGCCAGAGGTATTATGCTTGCTATTGTCAGATTTAGACTCTTGTATAACTCATAGTATAGCTTTTTTTGCCTTAGCTGCAATGAAAATATAGCGATTTTATATTGAAACTGTATAGTTCACTTAGTTGAGATGATCAATTGCTTGTTTGTATGTTTGCAATGGCCTTTGGCTATACGCAATAAATATGACTGACTGATATTTTAGTATGGATGGCCTCTGGCTATATACAATAAATTTGACTATTTTAGTATTGATTCTCACTAGGTCAATTTTCAGAAGCCATCTTTCATTTGGTCTGATTTTTAGTGATAGAATTTCTGCTTAGAAATTCTGAGAACACTCCCTTGGAATTTTATTAATTATAACTATATACCCACCTTTCTCCTGAGCATCTTAGGATACAAGGGGTATAAACATGGTAAAATAATAAATGTGTATATGATCCTATGATGGTTCCCAAATTCTGTTATTTCTTGGCTGAATAGCGCCTTTTTCTGTTTTATTTATCTGTCTGTACTTCCCCATCCCACCCGCAGTTGTTTAAACGTATACAGAAATTTTCTTACTCAGTCTAAAATGGCAAACAATTTAAAAACTCATTGTTGGTATATGGCACACAATAGACTAATATTAATTTACACAACACATAAATGGTTTTGTTTCACTTTTATGCAGAAATCGTCAAGACAGACAGTCAAGTTAGTTTCAAGTTTAAAAAGTCCATCCAGCCAAAGGTCCTGTCTTAGCTAGATTTAACTTCAGCTGACTCTACTTGGGCAGCCTGTCAAAGCCTCCATGCATCTGGCCAAAGATTATCGGGGGTATGGATAGATAGCTGTCCATCATCAGATACAACTGGGTAGCACTGGAATATTGATGACACCCTAGCACGAAAATCTGAATTAGTTGGGAAAGGGGATGCATGTAGACAGTAAATAACATCAGAGAATAGTTCCCTGTGGAACTTGTGCATTAGGGTAGCGATCCCCAACCTGTGGGCCGCGGACCACATGTGGTCCTTCGACTAATTGGAGGTGGCCCCGAAGGACACCTTCTTCCCCCCCCCCCGGCCCTTTACTTCATCCCCCCCAGCCCTTTACAACACACTTCATTGTTGTGGCATGTCTGTATGTTATTTTGAATGGATGTTTAAACATTACCATAGCAATCAGAGAGCGCTAGGGCAGTGGTTGAGAGTAGAGGAGTAAACTACCCCCCCACCTGGCCTCAGTAAAACGCGTTGAGTGGTCCCCAGTGATAAAAAGGTTGGGGACCACTGCATTAGGGCATGCCCCTGGGAGGTTCTATAAGCATCACCCCCTGTTCCTGACCTTGGAGGAAAGATTTAAGCCATTGAGAGATCACTTAGCTGTCACTTCTAAATAAGAATGAGTTTATTTGTCAAAAATTATTAAAGTCCATGAAGGGAGGGAGGAATATACATACAGCTTCCAAGGTTCCTTTCTTCACACTTTCCTAGGAGCTACTTCTCTCAGGGAAGGGCTACCAGTTTCACTTCCCTGTTTCAAGATTCTCTTCGATCTTTCACTCTTAACTGCTACTTTTAACTGCACCTCCCTGAAGGTAAACAGTATAATTCCATTTGAATCCCATGTCAATCAAGACTAGTACAATACATCAGCAGTCTGCTGTCCATTACAGTTACATATAAAATGTATTAAAAGTCACTCTTTATACTTTATGCCCAACGTTCTCCAAAAGCTCTCTAGAAAACTGCCATAATACTGTAAAAAGGACAGAAGCACCCTGTCCTCTAGAGAGCTGGTCCACCGATATGAAGCAGACACTGAAAAAACTTTAGCCTGGAAAACTATGTGCTGACAATCAGCTCTGCTGGGAAGAACAAAGATGTCACTTGAGAACATACAGTAAGAGTTGATCCTTCAAGTATTTGGGCTTGAGGCCACTCGGCCTCAATTGGATCCAGAAACTTAAGCAGCAATCTCTAAAGAGACCTTAGAATGACATGCTCCCAGTAGCCCACCCATGATAACAATCAGGCTACTGCACTTTGCATCAGCAGAGGTTTCCAACTGCTTTCAAAGGCAGCCCCATGTATAGTATATTAAGTAACCTGGCTTCCAGGTTTCTAAAACATGGATTAGTGAGGCCAGATAAGAGGTCTGCAAGCAAGTAGCCAGCTTCCTAAACTGGATCTATGTGGGAGGGGAAAAAGGGATTTTCTTTGTCATGGTCAACTGTTTCTTCAACAGGAGACCGGGATCCAGAGAATCCCATGTTTTTTCAGTAAAAGCTGTATAACACTGAGGACATAGGAAGAACAATCCTATTACAAGTGTTCCTTGCAGAGAGCATCACCTCCATCTTATCTGGATATACCTTCTGTCTGTTGTCCCTCAGCCTCTCGAGTCCTACAGTACATTCAGACACTGGGACAGGATATAAGCAGTTGCAGCTGGTGACTTATTAAGAGGAATATATAGCTGTTATTAGCATGTTGATGACAACTCACTCCAGAATTTTGGATGACCTCCTTAAGGGGGTCTTACTAAATAGCATAATAAACAGCATTCCGCAGGGCCTGTAAAACAGAGCTCTTGCCCCCCCCCCCCCGGGTTTGAGTAGTACACCTTTAGACCTCCTTCTCCACCCCTCTAGTAGCAGGGATTGGGAGTGGGTTTTCCAGCATGTTGAGGATTTTTAATGTCTTTTAATGGGTGTTTTAATGGGGATTTTATAAGATGTTGTAACCCACCGTGAGCCGGCTAGGGAGTGGCGGGGAATAAATCGCAAAAACAATAATAATAATTATACAGGTCCTTGTGGCAATCCATATGTCAGCTCCCAAGTGAATGATTTCTTTAAAATCAGACTGATTCCAAAAGTAAAGACCAGAGTCATCTCAACAATGAGGCAACTGTCTCTGCATTCTAAACATTAACCTCCCGCAAAGAATTCCTCCCTCCTTTATTCCCCATCCAGCCTCACTCTCTAGGAAGTAAAAGGTTCTAGTCTCCTGACTCCAGAAAATTCCTAACAAATGAACTTATTATATGATTTGTTGATTATATGACATTTATTATTTTCTTACTGATTATTCCCTTTTAATACGTCAACTGCCATCTTTCCCATTCACGGACATAGAAAGCTACTAGAAAAGTCTGAGCTGTAGAGTTCTGACAACCTAGGAAAGCTACTTTTGCTTAACTTCTGAGCATCACATTGCAAATTAAACATCTTCCTAATCTATAGAATTTCTCTATGACTAGGCTACTTCACACTCAACGGTTCTGATCCTATGTACAAGATTCTTTTTTATTTAAAATCAAGCATACATATTCAAAAAGCAGATACATTAACAATAATTAAAATCTAAGAATGTTTTTAATTATAAATCATACACAACAATCCTCTCAACAAAATGCACACATTAAAAAAAACTTTTCCAATATTAATGATCTCCTATGTACAAATTTCATGTGCACTAGACAGAAAACAATAAAAAAGAACTGTTCTTGCAAAGAAGTTCTGGTAAAAGAGGTAGAACGTTCCATGGTACTCTCAGATACATAAAACTCATTTCAAGTCAATGTTTTCTAATCTACGGCCAGAGAAGATTAAGAGATCAAAAGATCCTAAAAGTGCATGTACTCCTTTCACTACCAGCCTAATTTCTCTCAAGTCAATTCCACCCTCTCTCTTTGCATCATTAATCATGTTGCAGCATTACATCTGCATCACTGCCACTGATAAGCTCACTAAGCTTTGGCTGAAAGCCAGTCAGGGAAGTCTTTACACTACCTTGGTTAATACTGGAAAGTGAATATGGAATATACAATGAAGCGAAGCAGAGAGCGTCTATGAGACAGAGACATTTCCAGATCTTAACCATGGTCTATGGAGTCTGATATAAGCTGCCCTCACTGACACTGCTCCACATCAAGAGCAGCAGATCTAACCCATTACCAATCGATTTATATTTTTGTACTTAATGAAGAACAATAGAATTTGAGAACTGCAGCTTTAGTTGAACCTTAACTTATCTAATGTTTCACGTGCACAGACTCAATACTTGAAGCCAGTTCAGAAGTGGCTGCAAATGACCACTCTATTTTTTCCAAGTAGCTTGATCTCTCAAATATGCTCCTCCAAAAATTAGCAGTAAGACAATCCTATAGAGTGAACTATTATCTCATAAAGGCTAATTTGCTCTTATTTTTTGTCCTTAGCAATATACTTACCTATAAGTCTTCTGCAATTTATCAGTAGAACAGGAAGCAGTAGCAGTCTGACAAATTATTGGCTTGACTCAGGTACAACTCCTCAGTATGAAATTGTAAGCATAGTAACACATGAATCTGCCTTACACTGTGTCAGAATAGACTCTATCAAGTTCAGTATTGTCTACTGGCAACAGCTTTCCGTGATGTCAGGTAAAGATTTTTCATATTACCTACTATCTGATCATTTTTTAACTGGAGATACCAGGGACTGAACCTGGGCCCTTCTGAATGCAGAGCAGAGGATCTAGCGCTAAGATATGGCCCTCTTTCTTACAACACAATACAAGCTCATTCTTGTGGAGGATCTGTTAACAACGTTTATATACTATATACTGAGGACACTCAAAGCAGCACAGTGGTGCTGGTATTCACAAGGTGGTCTCAAACCCCCTGCTTCGACTCCATGGTTTGAGACTCCATGTGTTGCAGCAATACTATCCCAGTCCTAGGAACACAAACCTAATTCACACACAAAGTGTGGAAGGGGGATTCTGCAAACAAAACAAAAACAGTGGAACAGAAGCAGCCTACAGTGCAAACTCTGCAAATACGAATGTAACTTTAAGTCTCTCTTAATGTTTGACAGTAAATTATTGATCCTTTATATTCAGAACCAAGGAACATAGAAGGAAAGAAACCCAAAGACAATTTAACCTCTCCAAGAAAGAATCAGATAAATACAGGCCATACCAGTGTAATTAATCTTATCACCAGCTTAGATTCAAAGAAAGCCATATCCCCTGTGTGTTTGGATACTGTTATCAGATTGAAAACTTGGAAACACAGAGTAAATTGCACCAAAAGAGTATGTGTGTGAGTTATGTGAAACATGAAAACTAATAAATAACTGTGGGATAAGCTCTCTCATTTCATCAGATATTTACAATTTGTCTGCCAATCTCACCTCTAATAAGGAACAACAATGACCTACACAAGGATGACTACAAAACATTTAATCCAAACTGTCTAAAGACAATTTTATTTTAGATCCACCTGGATCCACCTGTCTTTGAAATGCATTGAAAATGATAAAGATGTCCAAAAAAATCTACTGAAAAATGTGTCGTTTTTTCAACAGCATGGAACCAAAGATGTTGTTTCCTTGCATGGTAATACAATTAGAAAAGACAAAATTAACTCAAAAATCTAAGCACCTCCAGTCCAAATTTAGCAACTTTCCCCAAATTATTTTGCTTTTAAAAAATTGTTATTTCATATTGTTATACTGGAGATTAAAGTATGTATATTACAGGTATAATAAAATGTTGATGGTTCTTTGTGCTGTAGACCTCCAGATATTTTTTGACAAAAGATAAGTTATCTGTAAGGCAGATTTGCTGCACTCTGTTAACAAAAGACATAGGCCCAGAAACCAACTTGGATCTCTGCATGATCGCAGTGAACTGTCACCTAAAGTGATATCTGTATTCATTCATTCAAGTAAAACTAGAAATCTTAGACCAGCCTTTCTCAACTTTTTACCACTGAGAAATCCCTGAAACATTCTTCAGGCTTCAAGAAACCCCCAGAAATGGCACAATTGTGCAGAATATGGTTGTATATGGCTGTATACATGCCGACCTGGGGCCCTTCTCCCTCCCATCCATTCCAAGCACATCGTTGGCCATTTTGGAGGGGGTGGTAGTCATATAATCTGATAGATGTTTAACAATTTTTAAAAATATATTTAAAAACTCCCACCTATTTGGGAAACCCTTCCAAGGCTGTCAAGAAACCCTAGGGTTTCACAAAATCCTAGTTGAAAAAGCCTGTTTTAGACAATCATTATCAACTGCATCATATTAAGATTACCAAAAGTAATAACCAGAGACATGGTTCACACACACACACACCCTCTATACGCTACAACAGTCCAACCCTAGTGAATAAATGAACTTTTGAATACAACTGTTGGCACTACAATGGTTAAAAAAACCATACTTAAATATGTATATGAAATACAGATATGTATGTATCTTAGGCTCAATACTCACAGCCGTACATCAATATGTATGAAAATCCACTGTGGTTATCAAATGGTATTAAGTATTATGACCTTATTTTATTTAATGCAATCACTAATCTCGCCAAGGAAATCTATGAACATATCACTGGCTGGGTCAGTAAATGCAGGTATAATTCATGCATTCAAACACATCTGCCACCTAGCTGCATTAAATTACTCTATTAAAATAAATATTTGGAGGTGATTTTACAATCTAATGGAACCAGCCTTCTCAACATATCTTCTTAATCATGGCTAATTTTATTTCCTTATGGCTAGTTCTATCAGAGTCCTTACATGTTGTGGCTGGTATATTTCAGGTCCAACAGTCCCAACATCCTTTTAAAATAATCAAACAACATAGAGAACATTAGAGGGGAGTAGCACAGAGAAGCTCAGATAGCATATTTCTTCTTTCCCCCACTTGCCACTTCCAGATAATAAACTGTTTCCTCTGCAGGGTTTAATATGTGCACTTAGCTGCATTTCACATCCTGCTGGTATTTTTTTTTTAAGGAAGAAACAATCTGCATCAGTGAAAGGGTTAATCATCCTATGCCAGGGGTAATCAACCTGCGGTCCTCCAGATGTCCATGGACTACAATTCCCATGAGCCCCTGCCAGCATTTGTAGTCCATGGACATCTGGAGGACCACAGATTGACTACCCCTGCCCTATGTTGTTTTACTCCTAAAAAAAACTTCATTAGTCTTCTTTCATTTTTTTAAATGGGGGGAAGGATTCTGTTGTAGATATATGCTCATCATATACAATTACACATTTTAAGTTTTTACTGTCCATTCCAAACAGCATAACCTATTCTGACAGCTCTCATACATTCTGCCAACACTTCCACGTTCTTCTTCACAGTTACTATTTCATAATCAACATATGTTGCAGCAAGTTCTTATGTGCCATTATCAAATACCAGAAGAACAAAACAAAATAAAACCCTGGCTGATTATCTCTTCATCTACCAAAAGAACCAATCACATATGACTAAACACCAGGGATAATCCTCAGCACTTCAGGATACCAAAAACTGTAGCTCACCCAATTTAAGAAATTCATCAAAAAATAAAGTGCATTGTCTTATATTTTCATTTTGGGTAAATGCCTTAAAATACAGAGATTTATTACCATTTGCAGGGAAATCTCAGCAGACTGAATCAGGGCAACAACAGATGGGAAACGCAATCCTCAAAACATTTGAAGAAAAGAGAGCCAAAAACAGCAACACAATCTATTTTCCCATATTATCCTGCCTACCTACATTTATTATGGTTAAATTTGGTTACTGTTATAATTAATGCCGGGATCCTTTTAATACATTATGAATTAGACATTCCAACAAAGTAAGAAACAAACTTGACTGCAAATCTTCAGCAGTTTGTCAAAGTTCCAGCAGTTACAAATGGTTTTAGAGCAGGAAAACAATTTCCCACGAAACATTTGAAAATAATGGGTACAACTGAAATAATGGCTGGTTTAATCTTGCCACAGAAGCATGCTAACTGATCTTGGTACAGTTACGAACTCTTAAACTAGCCTACCTTACAAGGTTATTGTGAACAACGTAAGCCATTTTGGGTCCCAATGGAAAGGTGTGATGTAAATGAAGTAAATAAATACTACTCTTGTTAAGTAAGGCACTTTAAAGACTAGAATTTGTCCCAGTAAATAATTAAGACAATACAAGTGCAGGTGTATTCCTTGCTCTGGCTACTCTCATCCCTGGTTCTCAGCAGCAATCTTGAACAGATGAGCATTTTGACAGCCATCAGATGACTCAGTGCTCTAGTCTCCCTTGAACTGACATAACGTCGAGGACAGCAGGCCACCTAAAAGAATAAGTGGCATTTTAATGAATATTAAGCATCAAGTCACCCCGCAGACAAAAGTGTTAAGGAATCCAGAAGAGCCCTGCAGAGAGCCAAGAGTCGCCGCAGAGGCAAGCCGATCTGTGGAGCTCCTGCAAGGCTTTTGATCCCATCTCATTTGCGAGTTTCCCTCGGCGCTTCTTTCTCTTCCCTGCCTCCCCCTCCCCGCATTTCTGCATGATGGAAACCTGAGCAAATGGGGGGGGGGCTCACCTGAGAAAGCTGCCTGGGGTTGGGGCAACCGAAGAGCGCGGAACTGGAGCTGAAGCTGATGGCCCCTCTGCGGCTGAGGACATGCTGCGGGACCGGTCTGTCCAGGGGCAGCACAGGCAGTTGGTAACATACTTCCATTGAAACGGAGGCAGCACCGCCGCCACCTCGCCTCCTGGGGTGCCCACAAAAGCCAGGCCGAGGCCCGGCACGCCGCCCTCACCTGTCCCGGAGCGGGAAATGGGGCGGGATGGGCAGCGGGCGAGCTTCTTCCCTTCGCCGCCGCCGCCGCCGACCCACCCCACTGCACCGCACGGGCTCCACCGCAGGCACGGCAAGGCGGGGGGCGACGCAAGTCTCGAGGGGGGAGGAGGAGGAGGAGGAGGACGAAGCGGCGCGTCTCCCCAGTCAGCTCCGCAGCCGGTACGGCCGCATGCCGCCGCTCATTGGCGTCGGTGACCGGGCCCAGGGGGCGGCTGCGAGCTGCGGCGTCGGGCTGGTCCGGGAGAGCCCCACCGACAGGCGCGCACACACACGCCCCGCCGCTCTCGCTCGGCTGCGGCAGCCCCGCTATTGTCCGGCACGAGGCGCGGCCCCGCGCGCGAGGGGAGGGGCCAAGCAGTGCCTGTGGTGGAGGCGCCGGAAGCGAGGCGAGCGAGGGGGGGGGGGAGAGAGGGAGCGGCGCGCGCGGGGGCCTGGCTCGGCCCCTCCCAGCAGCACAGCCCCCAACCGAGCAAGGCTCGCCCCAACAGGAGGCACGAGCCGGGGCTAGCCTGCGCGCGGCGGGAACGGCGACGAGCCCTACGTCGTGACGTCAGAGCCGCCTTGGCTCTTTCCCCTCAGCGAAGGGGAAGTGAGAGGAAGGCGGTTTGGAGGCATCTTCGCGCGAAGTTCTTCCTTTAAGCCTCGGGGACTCCGCGCTTGAGGGCCTTTTGTTGCATTCCTTTTTGACTGAAGGCTTTTCCCCTCCCTCCGGCAGCTGGCCAGAGCGGCACGAATTCTCGGGCGCGCCTTCAGCCCTGACCCGGGATGGAGGGCTGGGCTCGTTGCCCATTCGCGGCTCTTTCCGCCTTTTAGAACTCGCCTGGGGAACCTTTTCTGTGGAAAGAGGCCTTCCCCCTCCCCTCCCCTCCCCTCCCCGGCGTGCTCGCCTGGCGCCCGTTTTACTATCCCTTCGGCGCCAGGTGGAAGCTGCCCTGTGCTTTGGCCGGCGGGGTGTAATTACTGCCCATCATGGTGTTTATCTTTGATGGAAGCTGGCGCTGCCCTTCGGTTGATTTTAGTGTGCCGTGTTTTACTCCGTACTTTAACTTCGTGTCTTAACCAGCCCATGGGGTGGAAGGTTGATTTATGTGGGTTTGAGGTGGTTCCTTTTTTTCCCTTTTTTTAAAATAAATACGATTCTCTGAGGAAGCCAGTACAAGTACCATAACACCCCGTGTTATTAAGGATAACAGTTGACGACTAGGAGAAGAGGGCTGTAAGTTGGAGTTGTACTTCGCTCATGCCTGTTCTTCCTCTTTAAAAAAATTTAATTCAGTTTTTTTAGGGGAAAAGATAAAGATAAAACGTGATATACAAGGTAGAAAAGATAAAATGAACAAATGAGAAAGGGGGAAATGACAAAGGTACAGAAGGGAAAGATCCCATTTCGATAGGACAAATTGGGAGGTTTGTTTCTTTTATACAGCAGAGATATAGACTGAAGTCTGCGCAAACCTTGAGAGAAGTTTTAGAATGTTTTAAAAGGGTTGGAGGAGATGTCAATGGAGTCTCCAGAAGTATATGAGAGTCACAACAGCTGGAGCTGGAAAAAACTTGGTGTTTGATTATGGAGTACAAATTTTTAACATGGAACATAAATTGAGCCAATGTTTCTCAGAAAAGAAAAATGTTTCATTATTTGAAAAAGTTAAAAGAAATTATTTGGCTATAAGAGACCCATATTAGAAAAAAAGGGTATAAACTATTGGGCCTTTAAAATTTGGGTAAAGAATTTATTTCAGTAAATAGTAAAAAGAGCAGTGGAGTTCTGCTGTATATTAACCCCCAATTAAAAATTCTTCTCCCTCTTAAGATTGCAGCAAATTGTGTTAGTAGTAAGTAACATGAAAGCCATGTGTCTGAATATACTACACAATAACCATATACTATAGGGAGCGGGGGACACAAAAGAAAGTTGCAGCAGCATGGTGCAGTCTTATACTACAGGGTCAATCATGTGAATGGCAGAGCCAATGGTGTAGTTCCCTTCCTGACAGTTTCCGCACTGGGAACTTCACTGCCCCAGTTTCCAAGTGGGAGCACAAATCTGGGGTGGACAAGATTCACTGGGCTAAATGCTCCCCCGTGTGAGAACAGGAAAAGGTGGGACAACCTGTTCAACCTCTAGCTCCAGCCTGCAGCCCCGCACAATGCCTCCGGTGCAGAAACACTCTGTGACTCATTGTCTCCCCTCCTGGTAGAATACTAATTCTGTGGGAAAGACCACAGTAATGTCATGCTATTAGCCCCACCAATGTCGCGCTATTCATAGTGCACCACTGTGTCATGTCATTCCAGCATGCTGAAATAGTTCTCAGTCCGCTTTTTGTATATATAAAAAGGGTACTTATATAGTGCTTATACCATCCAAATAATACGTGACAGATTAACATTATATAGTTCACATGGGGAGGGAACTTCCCTGTAGTCATGAGTAATGGAAAGGCCCACAAGCTCTAAACCCATGAAACTTTATCCACTTCCTGCTAATTCTTCCAAAATAATTGCTTAGGTGGAGCAGTTGAGAGACAAAATTGCACAATGAAAGGCTTGAAGAGTATTTTGAATTTTAAAAAAACAGTTCACTCAGAGCATGTTTCCTTGTAATTTGAGAGTACTGTGGAGAGGGAATAGAGTGCTTCACTGTTCAGGGCCCTTTTCCCCACTCACTTTCATTTGCAATTTCTTACCAAGGCCATGCGGATCACTTTGCATCCCATGTCATACAGAATTCAGGCTCTGTAGGGGAAGTGGGAAGGCAAAGTTGATTGCAGGAACAATATCATATGTTAAATAGTTACTGTGATTCATTGTTTTAAACATATGTTGCCTTGTGTATATTAAACTATTTTTATAGTCAGTCAGTAAGCTTTTATTGGCATAAAAATAAACTCTTTTTATATGTTGACATAGTTTTGTAGTCTCCTCGTGTATTTGACTCAGTGACTCCATTCTGAGAGTCCAGTGGGCTTTTGGGGGAAGGGGGTTCATTTTCTTCAAATAAACTGAACTGATCTGGTTCTCTTCAGAAACTTCTAATCCAGTCAGTCTGTTTTATTGATGGTCACAAACTATCCAATAATGCTAAGGTATTCTTCAGTGTACCAGAGACTCATCTGGTAGTAAAATTATTGCCTTAAAACTAAAACTATTTTCAAGGAAAAGGTTAGAGAGTTTTAGTAAGGAGGACAAATTTAAATTTCCATGATGTTGCAAGTGGGAAGCAAAGGAGGACAATTCCAAAACAAAGTCAAGGTTGCATGTATCTGGTCAGCAGGGCAGAAAGTGACAGGAGTAACCATGGAGGTTCATCAAGGAAATGTCTTAAACTTTTTAATGTTGAAATACTTTGATGTTTGCCTCCTTAAGCATCCAATTTAGGTGGAAAGGTGGCATTTGTATTTGCCTTCTTTCATGTTAGCTGATCCGAGAAAGACATGTAATAATCCAAGACAGTGGTTCTCAGCCTGGGGGTCAGGACCCCACAGGGGTCGTGGCAGGGCAAGCAGCTTGACCGGGGGGGGGGGGGGGGTGAGTCATCTATACAACAACCTTGAGGGGTAGATCGAGATAGAGCATTTGTCTGGATGAGCGGAAAAGAGCAAGATCGGCATGGTGGGACAAGAGGCAGAATTGAACTCAGAAACCCTGGGGGGAAAACAATCATGAACAATGGATCTTCAGGCCATTGGCCAATTTAGGTTTAATTTCTGTGAAAGAACACTTGCATAATTTTATGGTTGGGGGTCACCACAAAATGAGGAACTGTATTAAAGGGTTGGGGCATTAGGAGGGTTGAAAGCCACTGGTCCAAGAGCTGTCACCTTGGTGTCTGCAGTAGCATTCATTCTGAAATAACTGCCATCATTCCAGAAGGATTCTTGGTTTGTAATCTCCAAATATGTTGTAATAGACCCCAGCCTTCCATGATAGCCACTTTGTAATTTCCCCCTGGTAGCAGCCATTTTATGGAGCTGCCCACTGCTTGTCCTCAAAGTTCCAAAGGGTGTTGCCCACAGGCTCAACAAGATGGGTGGCCACCCTGCTCTGTCCACTGGGCAAGACTCACATTGTTTGAACAATGTGTATAGCTGGAAGATGAAAATGACACACAATTGACATATTGGTTTAAAATTTTAGAATTTGGCTAATGCTTTTCAGCAAAGGTACTATTATTGTAGCATGCTATATGTATAATTTATTATAATGTCCTTTCTTCTAAATAAATGTTTGGAGTTATTTCCTACAAATGGCAAAACAGAAGTTCTTTCAATTTGATATAAATTACTGTGTTCAATAATTGCCAGGGTTTGTACTTATCGTAAAGAATTTTGGTTGTTGCCAGAACATATAAATGTGTTGACCAACATTTTCTTCTTTCCATTAAGCAACATTTCTAGCGTCAGTTTGCAACTTACTCTGAGCCAGTGTTTTAAAGACCTTAAATGTAGGTTATATAGCCATGCAAGTCACAAAAACTTGTTTACTAAGCCATAAACTCTTACTTAAAAGCTGCCATATATAACATTTTAAAGCGGTCTGTTATAGCCCTGTTGTAAATTTTCATTCTTATTCATTTGTTAAGATCTTTACTGTAACAAAGTGCCTTAGTTGTAACCCTTGGGGACATAAATGAAGCTTAGACTAGATCATGAGTAAGTTGGAAGAGAGGATTTGATTTGGGGAATAGAATGTTCTAATTGCTATACATAGTTAACATTTATTTAGCATCAAAGGTGTGCTAGGTACTGTAGAAAAGGGAAACAGAATGACTATTTCAGAGAGTAGCCATGTTAGTCTACAATATTTGACAAAGGGATCTTAGATTCTCAAAAGCATATGCTCCAAAAATCTTGCTGGTCTGTAAGGTGCTTCTGAACTTGAATCTGGCAGAACAACTCAGATTTAAATGTGCATTGGCAACACAATCTGTTCAATGCAAAGAACATGTTAAAATAATATAGGTCTGTGCATCACTACTTCTTTCTGTACTTCTTAAAATGTATGTACAAATTTATATTTCACATTGTTTTAAATTAGAGTAATCCAAAATCTATTTATTCACATAAGGTAAATATGTCTCAAAGCAGGGGATGATTTTTAGATTTCCTCGGGAGACTGTAACTTCTTTCCAAAAGCATTTTGAAGGTATAACATCTTACATCAGAATGTATATACATATAAAAGAATGTATGCTTTAATATTCATTAGTCCTTCCTGTCACAACTGCTTGGGTCAGTTCTACTTTGTGACTAAAGAATATGGACTGGAAGTGTTTGGGGGAGATCTGGGCAACCACTTTGAACTTTGTACTTCAGTGGAATCTGAAGGAATAAGAAAAGATTCTTAGGGGTAGAGATGTGTCACTGCTGACCAAGATCAAGTTAATTCATGCCATGGCATTAACCATTCTATATATGGGTTTGAAAGCTAGCCAGTAAAGAAAGTTGACAGGAGAGTTTTATGGATACTGTAGTGTCCATGAACATTCAGAGACCAAGAGCTTAAAAGCTGAGCCTGAGAAACAAAACTGCTGTTAGGGATTCAATGATCCCCTGAGCACAGCCAATCAATGAAGAGACAAAAGGAACAATCACAGGCCTTTGTTAATGGCCAATCATATGCCTTAACAGGATCTGCAAATATGTTCCGATTGTTGGTGTTCAGTATTTCCTGTTCCATTAAAGTTGTTTGGTCGCTGGAGCTGAGTGTCCGTGTCTTACAGAACCCATAAATCACCAACAAACAAAAACAAATCTGTAGTTCTAGACCAGTTGTTCTCAACCTGGGGGTCAGGACCCCTTTCGGGGTTGAACAACCCTTTCACAGGAGTTGCAGCAGGGCAAACAGCTGGGGGGGGGCATCACTGTTGCCACTCCTCCTGAAGGTAACCACCAATTTATATGCAACTTATATACAATCATGAACAATGGATCTTCACACCATTGGTCAGTTTCGGTTTAATTTCTATGAAAGAACACTTGCATAATTTTAGGGTTGTCGGTCACCACAACATGAGGAACTGTATTAAAAGGTCATGGCATTAGAAAGGTTGAGAACCACTGTTCTAGACCAACTATCTCTAGAAGCTAAAATGACTAAACTGAGGCTATCGTACTCTGATCCCAGTATGAGACGGGCACTGCTGGAAAAGATAACAATGCTAGACAAAGTTGAAGGCACAGGAGAAGACTTAACATGAGTGATTGACTCAGTCATGGAAGCCAGAGGCTCTTAGTTTGGAAGACCTGAGCAAGTCTGTTAATGACAGCATTTTTTGGAGAATACTAATTCATAGGACTTCCATAAGCACTTAACACACACTCACACACAAAATCTATTGAAGAACTCCTTTGGTAGCTATTCTCAATAGCCCTGCCCCTCAATATTAAAATAGAACTGGGGAGGCCCATATTCAATTTCCTACTTTGCTATAATATGAGTCAGTCTCTCTGCCTAACTCACATGTTACTATAAAATAGAGGGGGATGGAGGAGTGAGAAATATGGGGGGGAAATTATAGGTAGAATTGATATCTTCTAGAAAAAAACTCATTTCAAACTTAGAAGAAATTAAGACATTCTCAAACATTTGTGGGTTGTTACTCAGTTCTAGCATCCTAGACATACATTCAAATTGAGCTTCAGAAATAGTTTTGGGACTAAGACCATTTTGGGACTAAGACCATTTTGGACTTCTCATTCCATGCTTGACATGTAAGGACCACAGTCACATCCTTCTCAATCACAGCCCCAACTGTAAAATTACCCATGTCAGTTATATCTTTAAAACTTTTGCATTTGGGGGCACAGAATGCAAATCTTCCTCTCTCAAAAGCTTTGTATGAATACATTGGTTTTTGAGGTTTTCTGGCTGCAGTTATGTCATGGCTTCTTGCAGTGCAATTCTATCTAAATGGTTTCTATCTAAATATTGATTTCAATTGGCTTAGATTAGCATTACTCTGTATAGGATAGAACTGTTGGTTTTGCTTTGTGTATATTTTGCTTTCAGCTTCCCATACCTCCGTTGAAAACCAAAATCTTCCGTATCAAATTGTCATAAAACAAGACATATATAGTTATGCTATTTTTTCTAATTCTTTGTATATAGACACTGTGAACATTTTGCCCACATAAAATGTATTTAATAGCATTTATATGCAGAACAAGCATAAATTTTATCATTCAGTTTAGTATTGGATTTCACTATTTTGTTTAGGAAAAAGACAACCATGTACCATATGTAGGTATCATGAAACCAGAATGGTTGTGGAATTTGGTTACATATTTTTATTAAATGAATTTATTCTAATATAGACAGCCTGATACCTATTTTGATATGGAAAGTTACTTTGCAATAGTCAAAAGGGAAATGAATGAAATGTATCTATACCTTCATTTGGGTGAAGAAGGGACTTTCTTCCTCACTTTACATCACTGCTATTGAGAAACTCCACCCTTGAACACAGGCACTTCAGAATTTCCTCAATGACCAAGATTTCTTTCTTTATTGATAGTTGCAACAGTGTCTTTGTACTGCAGTCATTGCTTTTAAGTTTTAACCATGCAAAACCTTGAACTAAATATAAGCTATCTGTATCTTTATAATTGAACTTTTGCTTATCTAGCAAGGTTAAATAATATGTTTTGAAAATCCACCAACACTTTGATTATTTTTTACTGGTTAATGTTAACACTACCATCTTGCATTAAAGGACAGATAGAGTGCTAAAGAAGTTTCTACAAGAATGAAGGAATTGAATCTGAAAACTGCAGCATGCTTGACCAGAGTACCCAAAAAGAAGGAAAGACAGCCAGTCCAAGCCAATGACCTCCATAGCTCATTTGTAGAATCTGTGATCTTGCTAGACAATAATTCATGTTCAATTCTGGGAGCAATTCCCCTGAGAAGAGAAAGGAGGCAGGAAAATGAAGATACACAACAAGCAACGACAGTGGTGAAAATCTGCACAGATATAATTTGTCCTCTTCCCAATAGTTTATTGGAGGGGGAATCACTAGCATGGAAAATGGGGAAGCAGGGGTCAAGACCTGCCTTCTAAAAATATAGAGGTAAGGCACAGCTCATATTTTGGCTGCCATTTCACCCATATGCCTTTGTGAGGTATCATGGAGCAAGATTGTCCCAAGATCACACAGTGAGGATAATGGCTGAGGTAGGGTTTTGAACCCAGCTATTTCCAATCCAGAATTCTAACCACTATACTACAGTGACTTTCTTAACAAAAAGGGAGACTGGACTAGCACATGCGCATGTATTCACACACAGATATCGCAGGTCACCTCTGTGATGCTCCATTGGCTCCAATGATGAAACTAGCCACATATATCAGGTTCAAATTGCAGCTCACTTCTGATATTGGAAGCAGGCTGGGAGCAAAAATTTGGGGATTAGAAGGTCATGATTCACACCATGACCTTCCAGATATGTGTTATATAGGCTGTTTATATGAACAGCAGATAACTTAGGTGTCGTGTTTCTCTGTGGAAGCTAATCATAACTGGGGAGATTGTCCTGGAGAACTGGTACAAGAGCAAACATTTTTTAAACATTACTGTTTAAAAATATCAGATCTGTCCTCATCGCTAATGAGTGTTCTTTTCTCAACATTTTCTCATCCAGTCAAAAACTTTCTCTACAGTTTGCACAAGTTAAGAAACCATAATACATGCTTCCCTTGGTCTCTCCCTGTTGGAGAGATTCTGTAAGCCTGTATACCGAGCAAAGCACTTGTCCAGCGCCTAGCATGGGGATCCTCAACGAGAACAGAGCAGCAGACAAAAATGAACTGCTGACACTTCTGTAGAATTACAGCAAAGCTCGGTCAGTGAGTGAATGGTGTATGCTAGGGGTAGTCAAACTGCGGCCCTCCAGATGTCCATGGGCTACAATTCCCATGAGCCCCTGCCAGCGTTCGCTGGAAGAGTGTTCGCTGGCAGGGGCTCATAGGAATTGTAGTCCATGGACATCTGGAGGGCCACAGTTTGACTACCCCTGGTGTATGCAATACAGGGCCCAGTCTGCACAGTCCTCTTTAGTGGTAAACTCAGTAACTATGCAGACTGTGAAGCATATTTGCTTACACGCTCATTTCACTTTCCCCCTTCCCTTTTGAACTCTTAAAAAACAGAACAGCAAAATAAGGGAACATCGTGGACCCCTTCTCCTTAATTGTTCCCCATTTTTTCCCCATCAGGGTAGCATTTTCTTTCCTGGGTGTTCACAGCTGGGGGGGATGAGGTGGGAGAAGGGGTGGGTAGAAGGGTTCAATTGTTTTATTGTATTATGTTTCATTTTAAATTTTTATTCAACATTTGATGTTAACCACCATGAGCCGGCTGGCTGGGAGCAGTGGCCTACAAGTCTAATGAGATAAACAATAAAATAAATAATAACACCTAGGCCATTTATTTTAAATTCTGATCATTATAATAATGACATTAACAGGTATTTCCTGTTTGTTTTTAGATTTGTTAGGGTTTAAATAATTCTTATAGCAAAATAGCCTTATCAAACAATCCAGACCTCTGAAACTAAAAGGAAACTGAATTAGAAACTGAATAGTCACATTCCCACAATTACTAGGGGCTTTCCACACTGGGATCCTTGTAGCAAATTGTTTGCTGAACGGAAAAAAGCCATTTTAAATAGTGGAATTCGTCGTTATGCATACCTGCCTTTGTAGTGGAATCCAGTTGCGTTTCTATCGTTTCCCACAGGCTTCCGGTCTCGGCAAAAAACACTGGAAAGGAAGCGCTATTGCCGAGCTCGTCCCGCCCCTGGCCGTCAAGCAGCCAATGGGCAGCCGTTAGCATGCTTCCAAACAGCCCCTTTCCATTTAAGAAAGGTTTAAAAAAAAAAAAACACCCGTTGCAACGAATATGCGTTGCTTCATTGCAACGGAGAGACCCATCCAGCTGGCAGGTGTGTTTGAGCTGCCGTTTCATCGTTGCCACGCTCCCCCCGAGTGAAAAAAAAATCCCCCCCCTCACGGGCGCGATTTTCGGCCGAAAACAGTGTGAAAAATAAAAGGAAAATACATCAGCAAACAGGGGTCTCTGTTGTTTGTGCTTAGTGACTTTAAACAGCTCTGGGGAGGGTCTGCAGCCGGGGAAGCCTCACTGGCTAAACGGAGGCTTGCCGGTGCGTTGATCTCCACTCGCTCGGAGAAAAAAAAATGGCGATCGCTTCGCAGGAAGATCAGAGGAGAGAGCCAGGGGGAGGGACTTTGTAGAAACCACAACAATGGTAATGCACAGAACTTTCCCGCTAGTGTTGCAGATTGGTTGCAGGAGTGTAGCGCTTTCCGAAAGGTGAATCCACTTTTGGGGATTTCCCTGAAAGCGCTACAAAGAAGCGCTTTTTGCGGATCGGTTTCAGGTGTGTGGCAGATTGTCAACAACGTTGTGCATAATGGCAAATCAGTAGCGTTTTCAATTGGCAACCATTGTGCGATTTTGAAGGAGTGCGGAAGGCCCCCTAGAATCAAATTTTGGGCCAGGGATATATTTCTGTTCTGTTTATAGTTTCTAATGGAAGAAAATAGGTACCTATAACCCTATGGCAATTAATGAATGATACAAATTAATATATAGATATAATGGAATGTATTGAACCCTGCAGTTCTGAAGACTTAAGCAAAAAGAGGGTAAGTATTTGGGATGGGCACAGAATGACTCATGAACTAAAGTTTGTCATGAATTTTAGCCTGGTTGTGGTTTGCAAGGCCATGTTCATGGAAGGGCACCCAGCATGAATATTTTACCAACTTTGGTGCTGTTTGTGGTAGCTAATTAATAGATACATTATCCATACAGTCTCTGCTCACTTAAACTGTTTACAAAACTCCAAGGCAAAGGAGGGGCAGAATTCTCCAACCTTGGAAACACCAATAGAAGCCTTCCAAACTTAACAGGCACTGCTGGCTTCCAATAACAGAATTCCCATTCTACTCTGTGGGATAAGAGTTCAGTTGACCCTTTCCCAAATGGCACATGTCCTCAGTCACTTCCGGGACACCACTATGCCTATACAGCCAGCCTGGGGCAAGTCATTCCCCTGGTTTGAGAGCTGCCTGGATATTGGCCTCATTAAATGGACTTGTTTTGATGTTATGCAAATAAATATGTTTCTCTGGAATGAACAGAGCAGGAGTGAACAGAACAAAAGGTGAGACTCTGGATGATTCCCAGAACAGAGATAATAATCTTTACTGCCGTTTGGTCCTAGGACAATCTTTCCCAGGAAGGTGATCAAAGGCATTGACTTAAATAAACAAAATGCCAAATGGTTTATTATGGATACTCTAAGATAAGAGGATAGGGGGAGGGGGTGGTCAAGGGGTGGAACAGGACTAAATCAAAGGAAACCGAAATTCTTACATGTGAAGAGAAGAAATGTGTAAGCAGAGACTGAGGATATTTCCAATTCCTAACTGCTCCTTTGACCTGCAAATTGGTAATGCCTCCAAGGGAGATGGGAAAAGAAACAGATTAGCAGGTGGATACCCCTGCTGGCTGAAAATGACGATTTTACCTATGAAATCCCGGCCTGCCCTGGAAACTCAACTTCTAGCTATAGAATACATTGTTTCTGCATGTATAACAGAGAGATTGTGGGTGGGGTGGGTGGACATCACTACCAGATTGTGGGTGGGCATCACTCCTCTCTGTAAGGAAGGAGTGTACAGGCTAGCCTGTAACTGTGACCCCCCCCCCCCCCAGATAAAAGGTAGTATTGTTCTCTGGAATGGAATGGAAGCATGAACCCTGCAAAGAAGTGCAGAGGCTACAGGCCAGCAGACATGGCCAGAGGGAACAGCAGGTGGAAGAAGTTGGAGGGGGGTGCCACAGCCCACCACTTCTGTCTCAAAGAGCCCAACTAGAGAGAAACCTCATTACTACTGGTTGTCAGTGGTAAACTGGGAGGTCAGCAGCAGTGGGCATCCCAGGCATGCGATGGCAGAGTATTCAGGAGAGGTGATAGTGAGGGAGACTTTGTCAAGTCCCCTGAGCCCACTTCACCGATCCCCTGGAGTACTGTTCATGTAAGGCTGCCATCTGGCCTGATCTCTCTTACATGGCCATGAGTCTCCTCTCCTGCCCAGCCCACCTCCAGTGTCCAGAGCAAGTGGGTGTTCTTTCACCTGGGAGGTATTCTCAGCCCCCACTATTCCCATCTGGACCTAGCCAGGGTGGCTGTCTGATTTGGCCTTCCTAAAGGTCAATCTCTCTCTGGACCTCACAGGGTAAAATCCATGTCTCCTGTTGTCCCCCTGTATGTACTCCCATTAATCCTCCTCTCTAGGTGATCCAGCATGTGGCCTGCTGATTGTGCTAAGTGCCGGGTGGGTGTAGCCTCTTTCACCACCTCATGATCAATTTAAATGGAAAAATTTAATTTCCACTGGTCTGGTGGAGCTGGTATGCCCTGTCCATCAAGCTGTCCATTCTGTTGTGGCTGCAATCACTAATCACTTTAAGTGGCAAACTAATTTCCACTGGTCTGGAGGGGCTGTGGTGAGTCTCTTGTCATATCTCCCTTTCTGTCACTGCTTCACTAATCACTTTAAGTGGCAAACTAATTTATCCTGGTTTGATGGGGCTGGGGTGCTCTCCTGGCATAACTTTGGGGAACCCCTGTTGAAACTCTGGGGATGTCTGCCTTTCTGTCTTTCAGAATCTGCCTTTGGTGATCAGGGTGACAACCCATCAGTCAGAGAGTAAGAGAGAGGAGGAGAAAACTGACAATGGCAACCTCTTTTTATTCCAACAATGTACAATTCAAAGACAAAATGAGTTCCTAGGTAGATTACTCATTTTCGTGCAACTTCCTCAGTGATTTATTTTACATCACAAGGTTTCTGTTCATGCAAAATATTCCAGTCACCTGTTTTTTAATCCTCAATTATCACATCTGCCCAAAGGCTTTCACAGTCAGTCAATATGGGCATCTAGTGGTCTCAGCCTACAATTGTAACTTATAAAACAGTAACTTGTAAAACAAGTTACTGAGGAAGTTGCATGAAAACGAGTAATCTACCTAGAAACTTATTTTGACTTTGACTTCTACATCGTTGGAATAAAAAGAGGTTGCAACCATCAGTTTTCTTCTCTTCTTTCTTTGGTGATGGGGGGCCTGCAAAGATAGGGGGCATGCTTGTCTTGCTCCTAGTGTCTGGTGGGGGGGGGGGGAGTCAGCCCAGGTGACGTTATCGTGTGAGTTTGGTGCCACTGGCTTATTCCTGAAGATGAGGATTCAACAGTTCCATAGCTATAGCATAGTTTAGCAAGAAATCTGGAAAAAACATAATTACATTTCTTGCCCCAAATCCAAAGGCAATTCCAATTATTACTTATTGATTTCTTGATGCCAACTCAGGCTGTTAAAAAAAACAACTGGTGGTATTCCTTGCTATTGCATACTGGTACCTTGGGGAGTGATTCTCCCACAACCAGAGGAGAGAATTCATGGAAGCAGGTGCAACCTTATATATAAATATCAGTACTCTTAAAAAAAAAAAAACCAATAAGCACTGACATACCACTATAAAAATATTCCAACAATTAAAGTAATTTATATGGTTGTCATAATGTGGAATCTATATATTATGCAACAATAATTAGATTAACATTTATGGTGCTGAAAATTCACACTTCATGGCTTATCTACCCACTTGAATTTAATAACATGGTTTCTCTGGTCTCCAGTTTCTTGTTTCTGTGTCTGGCCCGCCCTTCACTTTAAGTTGAAGAGGAATAAATTCATGGGAAGATGTGCATCAGATATAAATAATGTGCAACACCAGAGGGAGCTGGAGTTCTACAGAATGCAGTGATATAGTGGGATGTAAATGTAGTTTTGCACTTTAAAAATATTATTTTTTAGATTCATAAGGTGATACATGCACATTTAAACCCCACTTTTCTCCCCAGTAGGCACCCAAAGTAGCTTACAACATTGCTATCCCATTCTCCACTTTTTATTCTCACAAGAATCCTGTGAGGTACAGTAAACTGACAGAGAGGTGACTGGCCTGAGATTACCTAGTCCAACCTGTCTCAATTTCTTCATGGTTGAGGCCCCCCCTTTAAACATTCTTCAGGCTTGGAGAAATCCCAGCAGTGGTGTAATCATGCAGAATATAATTGGGAAGCATAAATGTGCGCATGCCCACTCAGGGCCCCTCCCCTTCCCCCTCCCCTCCCAGCCCATCACTGACCATTTTGGGAGGGGGTCAACATGACCATATATGGTCATATCGGGAAATCTTTCCAGGGCCATCTAGAAACCTTGGGGTTTCATGAGACCCTGGTTGAGAAAGCCTGACCATGGCAGAGTGGGAATTTAACAGAGAGAAACAGACCTATCCACTGGCAATATATTAAATATATTCATAAAAGAAAGAAAAGTGTCCTTTTTTGTAGTTTTTCCTTGTTTCTTTATTCTGTAGAACTTCTGTCAAAACAGAATCCAGGTAATATCTGTTTTCAGTGAGATTCTTTCATCAGCGACAAGTCCTTATATATATTAATAGTATAATACTGGCCACAGGCTCACATAGGTATGGGGATACGGGTCTGTATTGACACGTTCTTGTATGAGAGTGGGAATTTAAACCTAGATCTCCCAGATCCTAGTCTGAAACTCTAACCCAGGGATCTCTAGCTTTTTAAAGACTGTGTGCACCTTTGCAATACTAACACACAGTGATGGGTATAATTACAAAATGGCCACCATGGGATGCGGGACCTACCACAAAGTGGCCACTGTGGGATGTGTACATAAACAGAGAGAGAGAAAGTATGTGCAGGGTTTTTCCCCCCAAAAGTACTGGAAAATAGAGTGAGATAATAAAATTAATATTGTGGAGGCAGCATCTGCCCAAACAACATCATTTACTCTGCACAATCAACCAGATGTCCAGTTGCCAATCAGAAGCTCTGCTGGGAAGGATTCCTACCTGGCGCCACCCACCTATGGAAAGGTGTCCATAGACACCATGATACTCATGGTGGGAGCCCCACTCCAACCTACATATTGTGCTGGTATTTTTGTTTAGTTTTTTTTAACCTTAAACCAATTTTTGCCCTTCTCTAAATGTCTCCTATTATACCTCTATAATATTTTGTTACATTTATTCTCTCCCAATTTTTCTCTTCCCATATTATACAGTCAAGTCTACCTAAACTATACAGCCATGGACCTTTCAAGGAAACCTCCCCCCCCCCAGATATACCAATGCATCCATTAGATGAATGATAGAAGATAAAGGAATATAATACATCAATGAAGAACAGTACATATAGAAAAAGATATTAAAGGGCTGAATTCTATAAATCTAGCCCGCTCATACAAGAGCCTTTCTGGAGCATCCCACAAATAAATGAAGAAGTGTATTTGTTTATTGACTTCATTTATACCCGGCATTTCTCCCCAGAAGGCTCCTTGAGCTGGAGGAATATCTTTCGGCCAGCAGAAGAAACCTGTCATTGTTCCCAAAGAGGCTCATGGCAGCTAGAGGCTAACAGATTTATTACAGTATATGTTTTCATAAGCCAGAGCCACTTTGACAAATGCATTTGACACACTGCTCTCTGGCTTAGGAAAAAATTAATGCCACAATAAATTTGTCAGCGCTTCTGTCACAATAAATCTATTTGTCTTTAAGGTATCACAAGACTCCTGATTATCATTGTTAGGACAGACTAATACAACTGCTGCCTGGATAAATCCATATATATAGCTTGGCAATTTTGTTTGATTTTATGTATCTTTACTGTGTAGGACCATTTCCACATGGAGGGATAAAACACGCACACAATTGTAAACCGTGTGTTTGCACTCTTCCTGATGGGAGACCCCTCCCGTGTTATCTCGCCGTCTTGTTGCAGCTTTTTGCCTCCGGATGAGGCAGTGGAGAAACTGTAAGCATGGACAACCTGAATATTCCCTCAAGCTCCTCGGGTTGTCAATCATTGCAAGCCATCAATCCCTTCGCAGCGGTTTTTGGGGACTCAAACTTCCACCACCCTCTGAGTCCCGAATTTTTTTTTTTTAAGATACACTTCCACGTTGCCAAGGGAACATGGCACAACAATAAAACATTTATTTCTATCTCTTTTCAGAATTCTTTGTACAATGGTCTCTCTTTATGTTCGGGTAGATTTGTGATAGGCTGACCATGGCAATTGGGCCCCGATGGTTGTACGTTCACAATAAATATTTAAAACACAAAGCATGGATGCTAAGCTAAGGGCTGCTTCATCACACACACACGTTCCCTGTTCATAACCCACCACCAGAAAACACAAACAGGAATGTGTTTTAGATTTGGTTGCTGCCTGATCCCAATATTACTGTGCACTCGGATGAGAACATTTTATTCGAACTGCAAAATGTCACTTTGCGGTCCCATAGCAACACGGACCACACCTTTAAAAAAAAATGTGATCCAGAATAGGAGAGGGGAGAGCAAGTGCGAGGGTGGGCAAAATGCTACAGAGACTGTCGCGCCTTTCTGCTTTCAGACAGGCTTGCCCTTGTTTTTGCCCCAATTTGCAGCGTGACAAGAAAGGGGGAAGCAGATTCTACTGCTTTCCTTCACCATGCAGCAAAAAGGACAAAAACTCATGCCACCCACTGGAGAGCTATGGGTTGCTGCCAATGTCATGTGGAAGCAGCATTACAACCTGCAAACAATGAGAGGCCTGGCAGGGGCAAATTCTTCATGCAGAAATGGTCTCGCTTTGTCTACTACTTATTTAAAGCTAGATGAAAGAAACTGCAGAACGCAATGCTATGAAGTGCTCATGATGTGCCTAATTTAAATGTCTTCCAGGTTATTTCCCTTGCCTTCAGGGTTCAATTGGGGCCAACTGCCAAGTGTAATTGAGAGAAATCTCTTAACCCTTTCCCTCCGAGATCCTCTTGCCTGAAGAGTTACACTAGCCAACAGATCAGTGGTGTAGGGGAATATCAGACTAAATGTGTGAGAGTGGGGGTGAAAGCACATGTCTGAAGTGAAGTCAAGGTGGGGTTTGCATGGTTGCCCTTAGCAGCTGAACTAGAGAAGCACCTCCTGCTTCAGCCCTATACAGACCTGTAATAGTGGCCACTATTCATCTTTGTCACCACCCATGCATTGTATTTTGAGGACAGAGAAGCTCCCAGCATCCTGTTAAAGTTACTTAAGCTATTTTATAATCTTCTTAAGAAATAAAACAGTTGTGCCTTTGAATGTTGTCCCCACTCTAACATAATAGAAAATAAGAATACTGTTTTTTAAATAGGTGTACCTAGATTGCTACAGTCGGGCAAAGCAGAGCAAAATACAACCAAACTGGGATGTGATGCACTTTTGGCGTCATTAGTGATCATGCTATAGCAACCTTTGTGCTCATTAATATTTTATTTTCTTTTTCATGGATCTGCAGAAGGGAGAGCCAATTGGATGCCAGAGTAACAAAAAAAGTAATCAGATCCCTCTGACCTGTTTAACCCCATGTGTGAAGGAAGGCATGGAGAGAAACTGCCGCTTCTGCTGGACTTTTGAGAGGTCCTGCTCTTCTGTCTCTTTCAGGATACAAAGGATGCTTTTATAAATGCAATCCATCAGAGCAGTAATACGGAGAGTTCCCATGAAGCATTCTTCTACTTGCTGGAGTCTGTTTCTGAAGTTTTAGAAACAGGTATGTTTTTTTGTGTTTTAGACTTTAGTTGTATCAAGTATTTTTGCTGTTAAAGTGCAAAATGCCTGACTGTTAATATTATGTGGTTTTTATATATTGTCTTTATATTTGTGCACAAATCAAATGATATGCTGCAAAATGATAAAATATAGGATAAATTAGAAACCAGGCCTAATATTCTTGAATATTTGTCTTAAAAGTAAAATGTAGAATACTGAATGTGACAATGTGCATTATTATATCTTGCATTATCCTTGAAATGATTTCAGGTTATATTTGCATATACATACTTAGTATTATCCCATTGAACTCTGGATTTTTAGAGAGCCAGTTTGGCGTAGTGGTTAAGAGTAGTGACTTCTAACCTGGTGATCTGGGTTTGATTCCCTGCTCTTCCATATGCAGCCAGCTGGGTGACCTTGGGCGAGTCACAGAAGCTGCTCTCACTGAGTCGTTTCTCTCCGAGCATTCTCAGCCTGCTTGGATACATGTGTTAAACTACAAACCTACATATATACAGTTTAATTGCATAAATGCAATTGAAATTGGGTAGAACTATAGTCTGCAGCACAGTCCTGTGTGTGTCCATAAAGAAGTCAGTCCCCTTGAGTGCCATGAGACTTAATCACAAGAATTATGCATTGTATTGCAAACATGGGGTTGGATCCAGCCAGCTTTTTCACCCAGTCTCTTAGCCTTACTGTATCCCCAATTCTGCATGGGTCTTGTCCATGTAGATCCCATTATTCTCAATTATCTCTTTCTTTGGTGGTCAAGGGGGATCCTCTGCTCCATTTTTCAATAGCAGAAAAGCTGGTTGGATCCAACTCACTGTGTTTTAGCATGAAATCTCCCACTGGTGTCAGAAGCTAGAACTTTATGCACTGTAAAATATCACCACTTTGCATGAGAATGGAGATTATGTTGCCGTTGAACAGCTGATCGTTGGTTTTGCTTAAGGGGAGTTTCTTGTAGACAACAAATAGTAGTTAAATTTTTAAAACCTGCTTTACCACTAAAACATTTTATTAGACGTTTATTTTGTCATAAAATACTGTCACTAATACAGATCCTGTTCTAATTGATTTCACTGGGTGCAGCACTTGTTGCTATGTACCTATCTTGTTAAACATGTAGCTGACATAATTCTCAATCAATAACATAGAATGCGGCTGTCAGCTTAATAATTAAGAAGCCTGAATGACACCCCACCTCCACCCACCTATTTTAGGGGAAAGGAAAACCAACTTTCATTTCATTTCACGCACAGGTTGTTTGGTGTCATTTATTTCCTTTGGGTAAAGTCAATAAATACCAATAAAACCCAAGTACTCTGACATCAATATATTTATTTCAGCAACACTGTAGAAAGACATACTGAATATAAAATAACATCATGTTTCCCCATGGCAAGGAAATTATTGTTCCTAAAGTTATTAGTTTAGTGTGCACTTTGTATAACATTTATTGGTTTGAGGAAGCGGGGGTGGATAACATATCTTTGTGGTCTACTTTACTAAAGGAATACAATGAGGAAATTTCATTTGTTATAATCTCAATCCCTAGCAAAACACCGGCCAGTAAATAATACATGACTCAGGGCAGTATAGTGTTTCTTACTGAGCAGTTCGGAGAGAGAGAAAAGAGCTAATGATCAGTTTTACCTGAAACAGAGCAGTTATCATGGGCTGACTTCCTGTCATGAGAAAGAAAGTAAGGGACCAGTCCCTGTGACCTATGGCAAAGACACACCGTCTAAGGATCAGGAACTAAGGTTCCCAGGGTGTTTTGAGACTACACAAGTGACAATGGCAGATTTCAGATCCCAGTGCCACAATGACTGTTTACGCACTGGAGGTTTCATGCCGGGCTTAGTCGTGGCAGGTTGCCCCACCTCTTCCTGCACCAACATGGGGGAGCATTTGGCCCGGTGCACCTCATCCGCCCCTGATTTGTACTCGTGCATGGGAGCTGGAACAGTGAAGTTCCCAGTGCATAAACAGTCAATGTGAGATTTTTGCCCTTACAGTGAACATCGTGATGCATAAGGGCTCTTGTTTTATACTGGAAAAGCTTGAAAAGGCTTGAGACTGAAGCAGGAAAAGAGCAATGTCCCTTCTGCTCATCTTACTTGTTAGACCATTAAGGCCTACCGAGATCTGAGCTAGAGAATGGGATTTCCGCATTTCAGTATCCCCATCAAATTAAAGTTTCATTGATTAGCAGGCAGTCAAAACTATATGCAGTGGTCCCCAACCCCCAGTTCAGGGACCAGTACCAGTCCGTAGATCAGTCGGTACTGGGCCACGGCTCCTCCTCATCCTCCTCCCCAGCTGCTGCCTTTGGGGCTGCCCTGCCACTCTGCTGCCGGCTCACCTTTGGTGCTCTCCGGCGGCCGCCATGGCTGGGGCTCCCCCTCGGTGTGGCACTGCGCAGCTGCTTCTGGCAGCGCCCCCCCAGTGGGTGGTGGGAATCAGGGGTGCCGGTGATAAAGCAAGCAGAGCAGGGGCTCAGGCGGTGGTGGCGAAGTCCCTCGGCAAAAGACTACCCCCCCCCCGGACCTCAGTAAAATTGTCAAGCGTTGACCGGTCCCCGGTGATAAAAAAGTTGGGGACCACTAAGTACAGCCTCTCTTGTTAGTGATGGGAAGTTGTTCTAGCTATAGATTGGAGCAAAGTGAAGATAGCCTTGCTCCTGCTTTTTCTACCCAGGCATCTCCCTGCCCCAGTTCCTGTTGGAATACTCCATGGTTTCTCAAATGGAGAGAAACTTGAAGCAAATGTGACCAAAGACAAAAGACCACACATTTTCATGTCTACTCTGTACCAGTGATGGTGGCAAAGCAGGGTCAGTTTTATTCCAGCACTGGATGCATAGGATGCCATTTGGTAATATTTTCTTGGTCGTATAGGGTCAGATTCCTGGGGTTATAGACCCAGTTGATTTACAAGCTCACTGTGACTCATTTGGAAGGTAGATGGCTCTGGGAGATAATGAAGGGAATGGTGGTGCTGGCTTGCTTTGGCCCTCCCTGAAGAAGGCATCCCTGGACCCAATTGAGTTGTAGCCAGTATACTACTCCTCTGCAAGATGTTTGAGCACATAGTGGCTGAACAACTTCAGTTTGGAGTAAACTGATTGTTTAGACCTATTTCAATATAGATTCAGGCCTAATCTTGAGATGGAAACAGCACTGGTTATCCTGACTACTGATCTTTGCTGAAAGAACAGCAGGGGGATCCATCCCTGAACCTTTTAACAGCTTTCAGTACTATCAGCCATTACATCCTTCCGGAGCAGTTGGGAGTGTGAGCCACTGTACTTTGGTGGTATATGCCTGGCTTTTTTCAGAAAGTGTCTTGGGGGGGGTAGCACTCTCCTAGAACATTTACATTTGGTGGCTAAAGAAGGGCAAGCCATTTGCTCAGACAGGAATCATGAGGGGGACCTTGAGCTAGATTTGCTTGATTGTGGGATAAGTTTTGGAGAACATCAGGCAAACAGGGCAGTACAGGTTGCGAGGGGAAATATGGCTCAGCAGGGCAGGCATTGGGAGACATGCAGAAGGCAATGCCCTATTTTATGCCCTTCATTAATTAAAATACATCACACATGTGTGTGTAGGGTTGCCAGGAAGATCCCATGGCCACCGGCTGGGGGTGAAGGGTAAAGTCACCAGATCCAGGTTGGGAAACTCCTGAAGATTTGGGGATGGAAACTGGGGAAGACAGGGACCTCAGTGGGGTATAATGCTACCCCCCAAAGCATCCACTTGCTCCAGGGAAACTTTTCTTTACAATATGAAGATGAGTTGTAATTCCAGGGGATCCCCAGGTCTCACCTGGAGGCTGGCATCATAATGTATGTGCTTGGTGGCTACAGCTTGCAGGCAGTCAAGAAAGCTCATAGCCGTTCTTGATGTAATACCCTGATATCTGCATAAGTTTAGCCAAATACAACTTTATAAACAATTTAAAGGGAGTTCTTGGTTAAGATCTTCATGTGTACATTATCTCAGTATTCTGTTGCATATTTTAATTTTGTCAATCACCTTGAAGTGCTTCATCAGGAGGTAAGGAATAAGAGTTTGACACTTTATTTATTTATTTATCTATCTATTTATCTATTTATCTATCTATTTATTTATTTATTTATTACCCACCGTTCCCAGAATTGGCTCGTGGCAGGTAACAATCAGTCCATAAAAACCCTAACAAATTCTCTGGACATAAAAACATAATAACAGAACCACAAAAAAACCAAGAACATGGTGGCTGAACAACTTCAGTTTGGAGTAAATTCAACCTCCAACTCCCTTCCCCCCACACACTAATAACTAACCGAGGGATGGGAAGAGGGAGCATAGATTGGAAATGCTAACCCGCTTACACCACTCAGCACGGGGGGGGGGGGGGCGACAGATCTTCTCGCCACACCAACCTCAACCATAAACCTGGCAGAAGAGGTCCGTTTTGCAGAACCAGTGGAACTCTGACAGCTCCCACAGGGCCTGCAACTCCTCCAGGAGCTCATCCCACCAGTTGGAAGGCTTGTTCTCTAACAATTCAGAAACATTAGCCCTGTAATGTTTTTTTCTTACAGATTAGAGTTCTTGGAAATGAAATGCTAAGATGACAGAACAAAGGCAACGAGCTTTATCTACATCAGGAGAGGCATTGTATGAAATCCTGGGCCTAACGAAAGGAGCAGGTCATGATGAAATCAAGAAATGTTACAGGTATTTATGCAGGTTCTAAAATATTTCTCAAACTGAGGTCCAGGATACTACCAACCAATTTTTTAAGGAGGGAAGGTATCTCATGTCTTTCAGAGGTTTATAATAAAACTATAGGAAACATTTACTAATAGCATTTCTGGGCCTCATATGAACAGCAGAGACAAAGTTATTTTCCTAACCATTAGCAATTTCTGTACTACTCTTCTTGGAACACTTTTACAAAGGGGTGGGGGGGGAGAGGACAAATGAGGATCACCAAGTAATCACATCCTACATAGTCATTCATGAACTATCCTATATTTTTGATACTAATCTGTGCATTACCCCTTTTGATTGCCTGCCCTGTTTTTTGGGGAAAGGGAGAGGTGGTGATAAAGTTTTCATTTATTTTAATTTTTGTTGAGGTCAGGCTGACCTCAAGATCTTGTCCCTCCTCGGGGGTCTTTTATCTATAACATCATCTCTAAGGACTTGGCAGACCTGGAAGATTAGGGGGGGGGGGTCTAGTGGTATGGAGGTTTATGTGGTTTGTATTTGAGTATGGTTTTCTTTTATTGTATATTTTATTGTTGGTAGCCATTGCAAGACAGCAGGTCCAGAAGCAGCAGCCTACAAATATGATGGATGGATGGAACAATAAAATAATATAAATAATAACCATCAATTCCCATTCTTTTCTTTCCATCTGTCTTTACAAATATGAAAGCGATGACCATGTAATCAGCTTGCCACAACTCCTTCCTTCATAAAATTATTTTTCATTTATCATCCATTCTAAGTTCTAACATGTTCCAGTCATTCTAAGGTCCTAATGTAAAATACCCAAAAGTAAGTGGCGATGCCCCTATAAAAAAGCAACCTATAAATTTAATAGGGCCCCAGAGTGCACATCAAATAATCAAAACAATATGAGGTAATATATTAATAGGGTGGATATTTTTTCAAACCCAAGAGAACCCCAAGGTTTGCAACAAAAAGAAATCTGCACCTGTGCAAACATCTCTACTCAAAGGGGGGTGGGGGAGAGAAGATCTTGTGCATTATGACCTTAGCAGCAGCCAGTTTGAAATAGAAAGCCCATCATGTATGCCTTTTGCTCCAGGCCTCTCTAGCCATCCCCACCAGCTGGCCTCTGTGGACTGGAGGAGGGAGCCTGGAGCAGAAAGTGCACAGGGCACAGCCAGCCAGCTGATACCTGGAGAACAGTCTTGTTCTTGCGTAATCTATATTGCTAAAGCTAAAATATAGGTTTATCTTACTGTCTAGAGAGGTCCAAGTTTTCTCTAAGGCAATCATAGCCTTAGAGGGGAAAACCTGTTTTATAGGTCAAAGATAGAGTGACCCCAGATGCAGGGTGCATTTTCATCATTCTATAAGCAGTATTACGTAATCTTTTTATGGTGGAGCTCCTCGGCTATCCTTTGAGGATCAAAGTTCCTCCCTTCCATCACACCCCCATGGAAACAAAGACAAGAAATCCATAGAAGTAGGGGGGGGGAAACCAAAATTGAGATCAGGATGTAGAGAAAGCAAACAGGAATATCATGTGGGAGGGTTAGGAGAAAGGAAACTGCATGTCCCATATAGGCTGCATCTGGTTTTGGTGATTTTAAAATATGCTGCCCACTTGTTTTTAAGAAGTTTTTCTCGACAAACAAAAATATGTTAAGCAGATAAAGAAAAGACAGTTTTGAAGAGGTGAGAAATCTGAGTCAAGTTCCTATAAATATTATGAGTCATATCCTACAGATATTCCTCTGACAGAAGAGGGAAGGGAAATCTCTTCCGATTTCCTGTCTCATGGCAGCTGTTGACCTGCATGGCTTTTTGTCTGTGATGGTCCCCATCAGAAAGGGAAGTCAGCGGAGAAATCAGAGGGCAGCAAAGCTTCTCCCAGGCTGGGAATCTTTAGCCAATCTCAGACTGTCAATTAACTGCTATGCCCCCATCCACTACTCAGATGCTAACCAAGGAAGAAGCAAGGTTTCCCTGTACCAAAAATCAGGAAAATAAACTTCTATGGTCAATGTCAGCAGAAATCCCACAGGAAAACTTAACCAAACACCGTCCCAAGTCTCTTTTATTTTCTGCTTTAAGGCCTACAAGGTGCTTTTAACAGATATTGCATTCCCCAGCTCCCTGCCACCAGTCCTATTCATATATCCCAGAACGTTTCTGTCTCCATGCAAACACCACCTGCTTGCCACATAGCCCAAAGCTTCACTACCAGTCTCTCCAGACCAACAGAAGACCCACCTGATTCCCCTGAGACTGCTTTGTTTCTAGAGCGCAGGCAATCAATGTCTCCCTTACAGATGAATGGGAGGAGCTTGCCACATAGTTGTGTCTTTAAGTGAGTGGAAGTGAGACAAAATGAGAAGAGAAGTCTGGTGCAAGGTGGGCACATAGAACCAAAGATAGGGAGAAGCTTGGCACTGGTAAAGTGCTTGCTGAAAGCAAGAGTGATCTAATCTTTGAGCCGTTCTTGCCAGGAAACTATGCCACAGGCTAGATGCAAAACATCAGTGAGATGCAAACTAGAATTAAGCTATGTTTGTATGTAACACAAAGCCATAGTTACAACTAATTGTAGTTTAAAATAATCTTCAGAACCTGGTTTGAGTTACCATGGAGAGTGTGAGGGTACAGGTTTGGAAGATCAATTATGTTTTAAGTCTTCTTCTTCTTCTTCTCAACTTACAGTCGATTTATGGTGACCCTGTAGGATTTTCACGGCAAAAGATGTTCAGAGGTGGTTTTGTATTGTGTCTGAATTAGCATTGATTGCAAGGAGATGGCTATGGAAAGACTCACATTGTTTATGTAAATTTAGCAATGCTCACTTTCCATGTACATTTCTGAGACATATATTTTGTGATGAAGAATCTATCCTACTCTTTTTTCTCCAAAACAAATAGACAAATGGGTGCTGAAAAACTTCATCAGAGAGAACAAAGGCATCGGGAATTCTGTTACTATTTTCTTTAATGTAATGTAACCAATTACATGTTTTGTGCAGAACATTATGTTTATTCTGAAGATATGTACTTCACTATTTGACCATATTTTCCTCAAAGTGGCTTAAAGGCAATAAATAAAATACAATACCAACCCTATTCAGCAGCAGCACTTGACCCTCTGGTCATCAGGATGGTTTTAGTGATTCTGGGGTCCTGGGCAAAAAATCAGGTATTGGACTCCAGTGTCACTGGATGTAGTTGATAAGGTACCTATCAAGGCAACATCCCCTCCCCACAGCTGATTGCTGGTCATTGCTTTGAAGCTGCCAACGTGACTCCAGAGGCAATGACAGTGAGGGCTGAAACATCCCACACCATCATCACCTGTGGAGCCATAACAGAAGTGGCTTGAGGTCAAGAACTGGCTGTAGGGCAATTGGGGGGGGGGGATAGTGACTGTCCTTTTAGCAGCTGCCTGAATGACACTACCAGCACTACAACTTCAGAGGCAATGATGCAAGGGGGAGAAGCTGCATCCCTTACTGTCATCGCTTCTGAAGTTGCAGCATTGGAGGTCACTGGGGGTGTCCCTCACAATCCCCTACAAGTGATTGCTAGTCACCATCTTTGTCTGCAGTAGCAGCAGCAGAAAGCCCAGCAGTGGCTTTGGTACAGATGCAATCAGGACAGCTCTGCCATTGCCCCCTCCCATGCAGGGCTGGGAGCAGTTTCCCTGGTTACCCCATGGCTAAGACCATCCGTAGCAAAGATCACGGGTCCTTCTCACCTCTGTAGTCCCAAGGCAACTGGCAGTTAGGCAGAGTTTTCTCTATACATTTTGCCTGCATTTGGTAGCCAGTCACTTGTCTCGTATTTCTCATTTCTTGTTTCACAGGAGCAAAGTATGTGCATCTTTTTTATTCTCGCTTTTCTAGGGTGGGACCCTTAAGCAGGATCCACCACAGGCAATAAGTGTGAGTGCTGGTAGTTTGTTTTTAAGTAATCTTTCCCCTCTAATCTGTGACACAAATGTTACATCCCGGTATCAAACACATACTGGTGGCATTTTGATAGAGTCACTGCCTGTCTCCCTGTGCGGTTTATAGTTTTTCAAATGTGTTGTAAAACATTGTTGGTGTAGGGAGGGGTTGCTAACTTTCTAAAAAGAAAATTAAATTACAGCAGTTTTGAATATATTCTTGCCGTTTCTTCAGAGAATTAAATGTAAAGTTGCCACTGAACTTCATCGCTTCCTGCAGACCCCCCCTGCTTGTTTATCTTGGTGTTGATTTCCATTATGTTGGGATTAAAATGCTCTAATCCCAGAAGGGGAGAGTTGTCATGGAACAAGGCAAAGTAAAGTGGATTTCATTTTGCATCGTACATGAATAGTGATGATTTACATAGAAATCTATGGTAAAACTGACAGGGGTGCTTTATCCATCCTTATTAGCAATTACAGGTAAAAACAGAGGCTGCTTCTGAATAAAGTGGAAATATCAGAGGGATTCACACTTAATGGAATGGTTGTAAATACTTTCAAGACAAAAATGATGAGTCATCCTCTTGCATTTTTAAATTGATCCTTTCCCTTGTGTTAATTAGTTTCATGAAGCTCCAGTCCTGCTGCTGAACTAACTAGTTCACAATGCTGTATCATAATCCTACAGTACCTGACTTCAAATTTCCTGTTGCTATTAGTTAGCTTGTTCTTTGCCAGAATGACAACAGCTATGGTATGTAAATGTCATAAGTGTCTGGGTTTTTTTCCTACCAAAGTTGTTACCGATTGTCTACCAACTCATATCAATTTAACTTGCATGAACTGTCAGATTTCCACTCGTTCAAGTCAGGGGTCCTCAAACTTTCTCGAGCCTGGGGCACTTTGGAATTATGATGGGGGATGGAAGTTACATCCACAAAATGGCTGGTGCAGAAAGCAGTGCCACATACAGAGAGGGAGCTTGAGAGCAGGGGGGAAGAAAGGAAATTTTTTTAAAAGTACACTGGAAAAGAGAATGAAATGAATACTGTCATGGCAGCTGCCACTGGAGCAATGTTATTTTAATCTGCATAGCCAATCAGATCTTTAGTGACCAATCTGAAGCCCTGTTGGGCAGCAGCCCCAACTACTTTCTAGAAGCTCATGGTGGACACCAAGAAAGATGTTGGTGGGCACTATGGCACTCCTGGGCACCCTGTTGGCAGACTCTGTTTCAAGTTATTGTCCTTTGCAAGCATCATTGAAAGGAATAGAAGCTTCCCAGGAACCTAATAGCATTGAACATAACTTCTAGTTGCCTCTCAGCCTATAAATGTACCTCAGAGAAATTGGTATGGTTGATCTCCACAATCAACCAGTTTCCTAAATGGTTGCACCAAGTTATCAGAATGTACTAAAGAAATACATAATGCTCTAATTCTAAATACAGATATAGCGGGGGGGTCTCTTTAACTGAAATATAATTCCAAGTCTTTAGGATTGTAGATGGCCTCAGAGAGTAAAATAGGAGATCAACAGACCCTGGACAGAAAAGTGTCAAGGTATCATCCTCTCCTAAAGTATCCTGCTAGTCTTCAAGCTCTTCAGTCATATTTATTTAAATTTGATGGTCCTTAGAGCAATGGCAGGCTCGCTGTATTCTAAGCACTCAAAATCAGGTACTTCACCAAGGGAAGTCAATGTTACTTTGATAAATAGTGCAGATTTGTCATATTTCATTTATCTTTTAAAACTTGATTTATTTTGAATTTTTTTTCTGTTTTGCGTAATGTATCTTACTTATGCTAATCATGGACAAATGGCCAGTCTTTCAAAGTTGTTCTCCATGACATCTAAGATTTCAGTAGATGGTGCAGGTGGAGAGACCTGCTCATTGCAAAGAAAGAGAATACCAACTAAATGTTTGCAGTATGCAGAAATGCTATATTTAATAGTGGAATTTTGTCATTCCGCATACCTTCAATTCTAGTGGAATATTGAAGTCCCAGTAGCGGTCTATTCATTCCCCACAGGTTTCCGGTCTCACTGGAATCGCAACAAAGAAGCCGATATTTTTCCGTGCTTCTTCCCACCCCTGGCCATCAATCAAACAGAACAGCCAATGAACTGTTGTGTTTGTGCTCCCGGAAAGCCCCTTTTCCTTTAAAAACTGTTTTTTAAAAACCCCAAAACACCAGCAGCAACAAATATTTCTTCATTCATTGTCTCAGAAAGACCTTTTTCACTGGCGTAGGAGCTGGCGCTTAATCGTTTACATGCTGTTCAAGTAAAAAAAAAATCCCCCCCCCCGATGGGCACAGTTTGTGGCCAAAATTACGGGCAGTGTTGAACAGGGGTCTGTATTGTGCTCGGAAACTTTAAAGACAATTGCAGAAGGGAGCTTTCTTTTACTGTTAAGCGTTTCTGTGGAGGGAATTCAGCCTCACTTATTTGTTTCTTTTGCCGGTTTAAGGGGGAAAAAATGGCGATTGCTTCTCCGGCGAGAGGTAAGGAGGGACATTCTTTCTACCGCTATTTTGAGAATGCACATATCTTTCGCTGATGTGTTGCGGCTTGTTCTCAGAAGTGTAGCATTTTTTTCAGGGGGAATCCACTTTTCTGGATTTCTCCTTAAGCGCTATAAAATTCTGATTATTGCTGGAGTTTGGCGGGAGTTCTGCAGTTTGTTTGTGACATCATGTGGAACGTTAAATTAGTAGCATTTACATAAGGTAAGACTTCAACTACATTTAAGTTGTGCGGAATGGCCCCAAGTTTCTCCAGAAGCTGACTTCCACACTCCCTTTTTCCGTGCCCTTGCAAGTCTGCCACCTACAAATGGCAGTAGATTTGAGATGGCAGCTTTGCTTAAGTTACTAGACTAGGCAATAGGCCAGGAAGGGGATGGGCCCTGAGTAGGCACGTACACATCTTTACTTCCCAACCATATTCTGCATAATCATAGCACTTCTGGGGTTTCTCAAATCCTAAAGACCGTTTCAGGGGTTTCTCAGTGGTAAACAATTTGAGAAAGGCTGTTCTACACTAAGGCCAAGAAAATCTCTGCAATGTTCCTTTTTCTTTGAACAAAGAAAGGTCACGTATTTGCTGTTTCATGCTTTAAAAAAAATCACCTATAATATCACTGTCAATTGTTGATGGTTAAGCAGACATCAAGGTTGAACTCCTGCTAGTATTAAAAGAAGAGCTTTTTAAAAAAGAATACCCTGCTTTTCACTACCCAGAGGAGTCTCAAAGTAGCTTTCCCTTTCTCCCCCACAACAGACACCTTGTGAGGTAAGTGGAGCTGAGAGAGCTTTATGAGAACTGCTCGGTAAGAACAATTCTAAGAGAACTATGACTGGTCAAACCTACCTGGCACGAAGGCTCAGCGGATTTGAGGAGTTCTGAGATGGGAGAAATATGCAGCCCAAGTCCCATAGTCAGGGTAATAACTAAGGCCAAGGTCTTCCTGTCAATATCCATTAACCTCTGGCACAGCAAGGAGAAGACTTATAGCGATCAAATCAAGAGGTACTCCATTGATTTCATTTTCCTTAAAATTTGATACCACCAATTCCTGAGTAAGTATTCAGGATATACGTAACTAGGATATTCTGATAAAAAATGGGTACACAGCCAGAACTCACACAGATCAATGTCCAGGAACCCGACTGCATATTCAGCACCAATTGGAATGCCCAGGATATGACTTAGGAATAATGCTTCAAAAGTGCTCATCCAAACAGGAATTCCATAGAGCAGCTGGGCTACAGGCTTAGCATTAAAAGCAGGAGAAGCAGCAGGGATGTCTTGGCCCTTGTGGTGTAAAGGTAGGGGACCACAGCTGACATACTGCACTTTGCAAGGTTAGGGTGGTATGTTTCTAGACTAACGGCAAAGGTAAAGTTATCCCCTGTGCAAGCACCGAGTCATGTCTGACCCTTGGGGTGACGCCCTCTAGCGTTTTCATGGCAGACTCAATACAGGGTGGTTTGCTAGTGCCTTCCCCAGTCATTGCTGGGTACTCATTTTACCGACCTCGGAAGGATGGAAGGCTGAGTCAACCTTGAGCCAGCTGCCTTACTGCTCTGCGCCACAAGAGGCTCTATGTTTCTAGACTAAGGCCAAGAAAATCTCTACATTGTTCAAGTCTTGTTTTTGGATGGTTGTTTTGGGGGTTTTCTGAACGTTTGTTGTCATTTCATACCTTTTCCAAACAGCCTGTCTAATATTACTGCCCATTGTTGGTTGTTGAGCAGTCATCCAATGACTCCTTCTGCCAATGTACATGGAAGAGATGTGTGTATGTGTGAGAGGGGGGCTATGTCTTCACCCTTGGGAGTTTTTAAAAATAAAAAATGATGCTCAGTGATAATACCATAACATTCTGTACATGAACACTGATGTGCAGTATATGTAAATAGCAGCAATAATAATGAATGTTCAGTTGAATACAATTTAATTTATTCAATTTTGTCTAGTACTGACTCGTGTACTAGATGTAAATCTTTTATGAGAGTGAGCATCAAGAGATACTCTTCCCATTTCAGTGCTGAATACAGTGCAATTGAAGTCAGAGAGATTAGAAAAGTGTAGCTCTACTTAAGAGGAGCCAGTGTGGTTTCTCGATTACTAGAGAGCTGGTCAGGCGTCTAGGACTGGAAAGGTCTGGTTTCAAATCCTTATTCTGGCATTTCCATGGGTGATCTTGAGCCACTTGCTTTCTCTTGGATTCTTTAACTCACAAAGTGATTGTGAGGATACACTGGGGAGTGGGGAGCAATATGCCACTATGAGGTCTCTGGAGGAGGGCGAAATGAAATGTAAGCAAGAAAGACTGGGACCTTTCCCTTGCCTTTCTTTTGAGAAACCCCGCAAGAAACAATGTTCCAATGATTTCTATTGCCACTAGAGGGCACCTGCTAATTACCTGATATAAAAAGAGTCTTGCTCAAAAGCAAACTGGTCTTCTCAACAGAGTGTAAATATCTCTGAGGGAAAATTGAGGGGGAGGGGTAATTGTTTCCTTAGTGGGGGTGCAATTATCTGTGTGCCACAGGTGCTTCACACACAGAGTCTTAACACCAGCATACGCTTCATGTTTCTTTTGACCCTTTCCCTAGTGGTGTTTTGAAGAAACAACCCTTGGAAACAGGTGTAGTTTTATAAAAGTAGTAAAAGGTGCTGATTATTGCATGCATTCTAACATTAAAGGGTCTTCAGTACTTTCTATCCATTTCTCTGTGTATAATTCTTATGGAAATATATTTTCAAGCCTGTGCTGCTTCGGAGGTTGATGCTTCCTTCCCACAGTTCAACTTAATCTGTTGCGACAGTAGTGACAGAAGGGTGGGTCTAAATTAAGGGGCTTTCCGCACCGGGATCTTTGTAGCAAATTGGTTGCTGAATGAAAAATCGCCATTTAAAATAGTGGAATTCGTTGTTATGCATACCTGCCTTTGTAGTGGAATCCAGTTGCGTTTTGTAGCGTTTCCCACAGGCTTCCGGTCTTGGCAAAAATCGCTAGAAAGGAAGCGCTATTGCCAAGCTCATCCCGCCCCTGGCCGTCAAGCAGCCAATGGGCAGCCGTTAGCATGCTCCCAAACAGCCCCTTTCCCTTTAAGAAAGTTTAAAAAAAAAAAACACACACACCCATTGCAACAAATCTGTGTTGATTCGTTGCAACGGAGAGACCCATCCAGCTGCCGGTGTGTTTGAGCTGTCGTTTGATCGTTGCCACGCTCCCTCTGAGTGAAAAAAAAAATCCCCCCCCCCTCACGGGCCCGATTTTCAGCCGAAAAAAGTGTAAAAAATAAAGGGGAAATACATCAGCAAACGGGCTTCTCTGTTGTTTGTGTCCAAAGTGTTGTTTGTGCTTAGTGACTCTGGGGAGGGACTGAAGCCGGGGAAGCCTCTAAACAGAAAGAGGCTCGCTGGTGCGTTTATCCCCGCTCGCTCGGAGAAAAAAAAAATGGCGATCGCTTCGCCAGAAAATCAGAGGAGAGAGCCAGGGGGAGGGACTTTGTAGAAACCGCAACAGTGTTAACGCACAGGTCTTTTTCGCTAGTGTTGCAGATTGGTTGCAGGAGTGTATCGCTTTCCGGAGGGTGAATCCACTTTTGGGGATTTCCCTGAAAGCGCTACAAAAAATCTGGACAAACACAATCTGAGCCACAAAAGCTTCCTGGTTTCTAAGGTGAATACTGTGTCAAGCAGCACTTCCAAGCAGTGAACCTGGCTTTTCAAGGAAAGTATACCCTGTCTTAGACAGGGAGTTCTGAAGTCTCTGGTCTGTCTTTTTTTGTCCCATAGAACCTCATATCAGGATTAGGCTCCAGCATGTTCATCCTCATCCAGCCTGTTACTGTCTCTCCGCACTGGTTCAGAACACCAACATCCTTGGAATCGGGTGAAAAAGACAGGTAGAGATGGGTATCAGCCACATATGGATGCCATTGCAGCCCATACCTTCTGACAACCTCTCCCGATGGCTTTGCATAGATATGAAATAACACAATTGATGGGTATGGATCCATCACGCTATGGCCACAAGTGCTGCATATGGAAGTCTTTGAGTTCATAAGGTGTCTCTTGTGAGTTTTGTGAAAACTGAAGAGAGCCAATATGAAGTAGCACATACCTTCTAACTAATGCAGTTGAGTGTGGATGACTAATGAAGCATATACTTTGGCAGAAATCCAAACTGTGCAGATAACAGAAAAGGCCCGGAGGACTGGCTCACTCCTGCTTCACCTAAACGATGAGAGGCAAAGTTATACACCGCTCCAAGGATCTTCTCCCACTCCAGATAATCAGCCCACCTGCATCAAACCTTCTTAGATCATGGGTGTAATAAATCCATAGTCCTTGTAAGCAGGGGTAGTCAACCTGTGGTCCTCCAGATGTTCATGAACGTGAACATCCATGAACATCTGGAGGACCACACGTTGACTTACCCCTGCTTGCAAGGACTTCAGCCTCCCAGCCTGAGATAGCTCCCATCTGCTACAAGAAGCACCACAGAAGCACACCTATGCACCCCAGTAGGGTTAAATCATCTTCATGGCCCCTCCTCCTCTTTTTAATAAAATTGATGTTATCAGAATGCAGCATATCTAAACCCTATATTAATTTCTGCACATGAGTCGTGCAGTCATACCCTGGTTATAATGAGCAATCCACTTAGTTCAAGACATATGAACAGATTCTTGCATTTAGATAGAAATGTAAGGAGAGTGACTTTGTGTTTATGTGTTATGTGAAAACAAAACCATGTTACAGGCTAAAAAGAAACTGTCTGAGCAAAAAGGTTCTTTCCTTTAAGAGTCTTTTTCCTATCCAGATCATTTACACATCCTACTCATTTTGGAGAGGCAGGTTCTGATTTTGACGGAAAACGTGTTATACTTGTATCCAAAGGTTTTCCACTTCCCTTTGCACTTCTTTCTCTCACATTGTTTTATTTAGACATTCATTTCTACAACTTCACACAGGAATCCTCAACATTACCTTAAACCACAACCCAGTTTTTGAAAGCTGGCTGTTAGGGACCTATATATAGGAGGCCAAAAATATTTATGACCCCCCCTCCCCCAGAACCAATCCTAGCTACATTTATTCCACTGTAAACTCTCCTGTATAAAGAGCAATGAACTATGCATATGTACCAGGACTGTAACCCTGGCATAGTTTCTTGAAAGTAATCCCCCAGCCAGAAAAGTGGGAATTTCAACCAAGCAAACGCCCACAGAATCATGCTGTTTGTGTTCATGCCCATATGTGCTGTGGTTTGGGGATGAAATCATCAATATCTCAGCTTGTGTGATATTAAAGAAACACATAATTGCAGTCATAATTATAGAGAAAAATCAGTACGTCATCTACAATATAACTTTTAAGATTTAAATATATAGTGTTTCATGAAATAATCTATATAATTTTAATTAACACCGTTTTTTTTTCTGTTTTCACAGCAGAGTACTGAAAAACATTTGATATAGTTCTCATAAAAAATAATATTAAGGTATCCCCTAAAGTTCAGCAAAGCTGCATTTTTAATCCAAAGCATGCAACTACAGAATTCACAAACGGAACGGGGGACTTCAGTGCAAAAAATGTAGAATTGTACATGCAAAATCTACCCTAAAGAAAATTTTTGACTGGGAATCTGAGTTCGCCAGAGTCATATCAACCTTTTGCTCAGGAAAGAAGTGTTCCTCTGGCTCCAGTAACTGTCTACTGACAGCATTCTCCTTCTTTTCTCGCTTGCTTAAGGAAGCTGGCTCTGAAGTATCACCCTGACAAGAACCCTGATAACCCAGAAGCAGCAGAAAAGTTTAAAGAAATCAATAATGCTCATGCAATACTAACTGACGCATCCAAAAGAAACATATATGACCAGTATGGATCATTAGGGCTGTACATAGCAGAGCAATTTGGCGAAGAGAACGTCAATACGTATTTCATGCTTTCTAGCTGGTGGGCAAAGGTAAGTTCTTCAATGTGAAAGCAGCTCATCCTTTGTAAGGGGGAATCATGATATTGCAAATCTGTTTTTGGTCTGTCAGTTGGAGTATTCACAGAACCAACATGGGACCTCCCAAGAGTTCTAGAGACATCAATCTAGAACATGTCTCAGCATCAGAAAGAACTTTGTAGAAACAGTTGCCCATCTTAGCTCTGGAAACAAGAACAGCAAAAGAATAATAATTTGAAGCACTCTTTGAGGGAAGTGCTTATTAAAGGATGTTTCCATGTACCTTTCATTTACTAATTAAATATGCTGGATGCCATTTTAATCGCCTGAAGACATTAATTATATTTGAAGCTAGAGCTCCAGGTTAATTTTGACTTTCTTTTCAGTAATGACTAAATGTAAATGACTCATGGCTCAAAGTGAAAAGTCCTCTTAGTGTGACAGTCAGTTAATGGGTTATTGCCACACAGACTTAGCCCCATTCTGGACTATATATGGCATGGCATATGCGTAAGCAATAGTAATACATAACACTGTGTGTGATCATGGCACACCTTGGTGCCTTGCAAAGAGGAAGGGGAAGGGAAGTGTAAGAATATGGGAGAAGAACAAAACGGTACAAGCTGAACTGGGGTAAACGGATCTTGTGGTTCTGTTGGCATCAGAGGTCTTACTCATCTGGTTTGTTATGTAATCCTAAGAATTTGGCATTTGTGGGTGTACATATCACACACTAGCACTTCAGTCAGTGTCTGACCAAGTACATTGGGCCTCAGGCATCAAGAATCTGTCAGATCTCACACCTAATGTGTAATTTTCACTGCTATTTTGAGCTACAACGTCTTTGGGGCAGAAAAAATGTTAACTTAAATAGAACATAGACACATGAGATTTGGCATTTTTCACAAGAGGGTTTTTAAATATATATATATTAAAGTATTAATTTTCCTTCTGTGAGATACTCTTGCACTTTGTTTTTACCAAATGAATTGTTAGGAGACCCAGCTTTCCCCAAATAGATTTCTGTGCCTTTTATAGCCGTGTAACTGGAAGACATATTGCAAGTTGCAACTTGCTCCAACTGTGAAGAGCAGTAGTGAAGCTGAACACTTGATGTTTCAAAGTCCTCTCCATATTTTCTTGTTGTTCTCGTGTGGCAGAGTCTTTCCTTACTCTGTCAGGCTTTACCTATGACTCAAGGCACCAATAGATATGAGGAAGGTCACAGATCTCCATTCACATATTACAGATACAGCATAAAGAACAGGGATTGAACCCTTAACAATCCATACATAGTTTTACTCATTGAAATCCCCCCTTCTTGTGCTGTTATTAGCTCTCTCAAGGTGAAATTATGGGTTTTAAAGGAGCTTTTCCCCTCAATGGAGCTAATGAAAATGGAGAGAAGCAGTTTCTATTAGCATTGCAAAGTCACAGTGGATAAAAGGGTTCAAACATCTTTGTCATGTCTGTTTGTGGCCTCAGACTCTTTCTGTGTATAATTTCAAACTAATTGCCTTAAATACTTTCCTAAAATTTGGGTCTACAACTTGGCCTACACAGGCAATAGAAGAGGCAATGGATTACTAAAATTGTAGGCTTGATTGTACCACTTAAAACTACCGGTGGCCTATTACAATTTAGAATGGACCTTACATTGCAGATAGAAAATCAGGAAAAGAGTCAAGGTAATATCTTTCTGACTGCTGTGCTAGTTTTCCATCTGCAGAGAATTATTTTGAATAAGGGCGCATTAAGAATTTGAATTTGCTACCTATATGAAGTGGTATTCTGCTTATTCCCCGGCATGTATAGATCACACACAAAACAATCTTACACATTTACTGAATTTCTGCGTACCGCATAGCTATTGAAAGCACCAATTCTCTTAAAAGGTGTCCTTGCTAGATACAATAAATTGCAAAAACATCATTGCACATAACTAATTGTAATTCCAGTAACAGACATATATACATTATAAAGTTGAATATGCATGCAGCCAACTCACTCTCTAGCTGATTGCCTTTCCCTGGGGCTGTGTTGCCAATAGCTCAGCCTTTGGAAGATGTGGGGGGCAAGAGGTGGCAGCCCACCCCTCTACAGCTGGCCTGGCCTGGCCTTGGAATAGATGTGGTTTGATGGGATGGTGGGGACAATGGTGACCTATGTTGACACTGTTGTATGGGGGTGGAGTAGGAGGGCCAATGCCCCTCCAAAGCAGCTGTTTTCTCCAGGAGAACTGATGCCTTCCTTCCCTCCTCCCTTCCCTTCCCCCTCTTGCTTTCTCTGTCTCTGTCTCTTTTTTTCTCTTTCATCCTGTCTTTCACTCTTCATCTTCCTGAAGGTTTCCAGGTCCCTTCCTGGAAGTTGGCAATCTAGCTGGCTGCATATAGAGGAAGAGTCAGGAGTCAAACTAAGTTCTTGAGATTAGAGTCTGCTACTTTTTAACTACTTCACCACACTGGATCTCTAGATCAAGCAGGGAGCGGGGCGAGGAGGACTAGAAACCAGGAAGGTCACAATGCAGGTATATTTGCTAGCACTAGTTGTATTCCTGGGTGCAACAGGCTTTGTCTCTAGTCTTTGTTGGTCTTAAAGGTGCCACTGGATTCTAAATATGTCATCTTTTGTTTACTTGTTAGTTTATCGAGCTACCAAAGTACTTAATGTATCAGTAGTTTTAACTCAATGTGTTTTTTTAGGGTACTCTGCAGAAAAGAATGTTCAGTCAAGAACTAGTACTAGCTGTTAGAGAAGACACAATTTCCCGTAGAGTTCTCTATCATGTTGCACTGCAGTATATTGGCTCGTTTAAGCAGATTTATGCAATCACAGAATGAGAGTTGATTGGGAGCAGGGGTGGGTGTGACCTCAGGTGACAGACTGAGGTTGCTGCAGCCTCCTCTTTCTCTGTCTGCATTTTGCCATCGGCTTCATTGCCATACACTGGAAGCCAAAGCAGCTAAACCCCTCCCAGGCTGAACTTTAGTGTGGCCAGCTACCAAGATTGCCAACCTACAGGTGGGGCCTGGAGACCTCTCAGAATTACAACGGTCTCCTGAGCTTTTGGGGAAGGTAGAATATAAACATCAGGCAAGGCTACTAGCACCTTACCTATCACAGTAACCTTCAGACTTGACTTCTGTAACTCACTCTACACAGGTCTTCCCTTGGCCTTGATCCAGAAATTGCAGCTGGTACAAAATGCAGCTGCTAGGGTCCTCATGGGAACACCTTGGAAGGCCCATATTCAGCCAGTGCTGAGGCAGCTGCATTGGTTGCCTGTTTAGCAGTGGATTAGGTTCAAGGTGTTGGTTTTAGCCTCTGAAGCTATATGCAGTCTGGGCCCAGTGTACTTGAGGGACCACGTTTCGCCCTATGCCCCCCATAGGGCTCTGCAGGTGCAAATAGATTGTTGATCCCTGGCCCACAGGAAGCTCACTTGACCTCAACCAGGGCCAGGGCCTTTTTAGCCCTGGCCCCTGCCTGGTGGAATTAGCTCCTGGAAGAGCTAAGTGCCATGTTAGGGCTGACTCAGTTCCATAGGGCCTGCAAGGCAGAGTTCTTCCACCAGGCTGTGGGTTGCGGTTGGGTGGACAGAAGATCTTGCCCTCCTCTGAGGTGGAGTTTGGAGTCTTCCATCTGCAACATCACCCCTGGGGCACTTGGTGGATGTGGCAGATTGGGGGGAGGGGGGTTACGGTCTAGGGAGGTTATGGAATTGTATTGTATATTGTTATCTTTTATTTTATGTTTCATTGTTGTCAGCTGCCATGAGATGGCAAACCTGGGAGCAGCAGCATACAAACACAGAAAGATGGAAAGAAGGAAGACCTGTCAAACCTGAGAAGGGAGGGGGAATTGATTTTACTGCCTCCTAAGCAGGAATGGGAAGGAGGGGCAGGGGCTTCAGGTGGTATCACATGTTAGAATCATAGAATCATAAAATAATAGAATTGGGAGGGACCTCATGGGTCATTTAGTCCAACCCCCTGCACTATGCAGGACACTCACATCTCTATCGCTCATCTACTGTAACCTGCCACCCCTTTGCCTTCACAGAATCAACCTCTCTGTCAGATGGCTATATAGCCTTTGTTTAAAAATTTCCAAAGATGGAGAAGCCATGGCTATCTGGAACACCCTTGTATATGCTCATGACAACACCGGGCTGTCTCCCTACACAATTGCCTCCTTTGCAGTTTGTAAAAACCTTTTTACCTAGACATGATACTTATAGTTAAATTCTAAGCAGAATGGCACCTGTCTAAATCCACTGAAGTCAATGCACTATAACTCTGCTTAGGATTGCACCAATAATTGTAATACAGTGATTCAAATAAGACTAGGATCTGAGAGACCTGGGTTTGAATCCCTGCATTTCCATGGAAGATCTGTGCATGACCTTGAGCCAATCACCACACTCCCAGTCTAACCTACCTCACAAAGTGGTGGCTGTGAGGATAAAACAGGAGAATGATGTGAGCCACTTTGGGCCCCACTGGGGAGAAAGGTATAAATGAAGTCACTAAAATAAAATAAACCAGGTTGCTTACAGTTTACATGTTTGGTTTAGAACCCCATTTTGTTATCCTTGATACAAAGGAAGTATTTTTGTTTCTAAGTCTCAGTCTAGAGCCATTTAATTCAACAGCCTAAATAGTCTTCATAATGATCCTGTCCAGTTGCCTTCCCAAAAGGATTCTATCTATCTGGCTCAGTGTCTCTCTTCTGTTTCCTCCAGGGCCTGTTTGCTCTTTGCGGCCTTTTGACCGGCTGCTACTTTTGCTGCTGCCTCTGCTGCTGTTTCAACTGCTGTTGTGGCAAGTGTAAGCCCAAACCACCAGAGGAAGGACAAGAGTTCTGCATGTCTCCCGAGGACCTGGAAGAACAAATTAAGACTGACATGGAAAGAGGTACTTGTTATTGCACAGGGTAGAGAAGTGCTATTTAGCACACACTGAAAAAGTACAGTATTTTCTCAAATATAGACCCTGGGGTTTTATTCTAGCTGTTCAGCTTTGATGGTTTTAATTTGAGAAAGGGGACTAATTTGAAAGAAGTGTTTAATTGAATTCCTTTCATTCTGCACAGGTTACTTTGGTAAGTGCCCAGCAGGTTAATGTTCCTGTTAATCCATTTGCCCTCTGGCTCTCCTTTCTTCCCTTCATTGTTTGCCTTAGAACGTGCTAATTTCTACAGTTGCAGCTGCGGGTCCTTTAGCTTTGTGGCTTTCATTCCCTTTGGTGGTCTCATTACATCCTAGCACTGCCATTTTTTTCAAACTGAATGTCCATACCTTTCTACCTTGAACAGTGGGCAAGCAGAAATTCAACAGAAGGATTGCCTACCTCCAAGATCTCCCAGAGTTAGAACTGATCTCCATTTTATAGAGATCAGTTCCCCTGCGGGGAAAAAGAGAGTGGATTCTATGTCCATTTACCTTTCTGAGCTCCCCCCCCCCACCATACCATCCCATCCCATCCCCATAATCTCCAGGTATTTCCCAACCCAGAGTCGGTGACTCTTTCCTCCTCCTTCCCCCCTCCATGATGGAAAAAGCCACATCTGTTCATTTTATTTTCTTAAGAGTACTGGACAACAGCTGCTACAGGGATCAATTAAGACATGAGCCCCTATAGTAAATTCATTTATACTTATACTAGGGGCAAAGCCTGTTGTATTCAGGAATACAACGGGTGCTAGAGCTTGGCGGTGGGAAGAGGAAGGGGAGGAGTTGTTCAGTCTGTAAGGGCATGGGGTTGAATGTGTGTGTTGTGTGGGAGGTTGTGGTGGTGTGGTGACAAATGGGGGCATAGGTGCGGAGAGATGAGTGTCAAGAACCTCTGGTTCAGAATGTTCATTGAGTGTGGGAGAAGACTGACCTTTAGGAATTATGGCATAGTGGTTACAGATGAGGTTTCCAGAGCCATGTCTTCAGATATGTGAAGGGAAAATCAGACTGGACACTCTTCTTAGAGGGAGATTACATGGCAACCAATTCCTCCCAGTTCTGCGTCATTTCCCTTCTTGTGTGAATTAGGCCACAGATATTGAAATGTTCCCCTGTCCTAATATACAAGGGATAGTCACAGTACACAGATGTTCACCCTGCTCCTTCTGTCTCCATTTTTTCACTGTTGATAAAATGTTATGTGCCCACATACTTCTTTCATGGTTGCTCCTTAGAAGAAGAAGAACTGTTTTTTTTGTACCCTGTTGTTTACTACTCAAAGGAGTCTCAAAGAGGTTTACAAACACCTTTTCCCTTTATCACCCCTCAATAGATGACCTATGAGGGATGTGGGGCTGTCAGAAGTCTGAGAGAACTGGGAATAGGCCGCAGTGACCCAGCAGGCCTCAGGCGCCTCAAAGCAGTTTCCAATCATCTTCCCTTCCTCTCCCCATAGCAGACTCCCCGTGATGGAGGTAGGGTAGAGACCCTCACATGGAATCTGGCAATCCTAAGAGGAGGTCTTTCTGTGCACAGCAATCTTGACCTTAGTAAGATTTTGTATACTGTTTTCTATTTGCCAGGCCAAGCTTGAAAAAAGTCACTTCAGTTCCCATGTCTCTCCAGACATTTACTTGTTCACTAATTACACTTTCAGGCTGTAAATATTCTTTATTTAGATCTTCCTGCACTTTCCAGACTTATAGGACTGATGCTGGTCTGTCTGTCTGTCTGTGCCCCAGAATACAAACAGTTGCTGGTAAGGGCTGGTCATAGCCCATAACCCATAGCCCAGGAGGGACACACCTGCACAACTCCCCCCCCCAACTGCAGTCTGCAAGCCTCTCTACCATAGTATCTAGATCGCTGCTCATCTCTAGATTATAATGATCAGCTCTGCATGCAAAAATGGCTACTTTGGAGGCCAGACTCTGAGGCATTGTATGATTTTGAAGTCCCACCTCCAAACCTCCAGGAATATTTCTAACCCAGGGGTAGCCAACATCCAGGTGGGGCCTGGAGAGCTGCTGGAATTACAGCTCATCTTCAGAGTATAAAGATCAGCTCCTCAGGCAGAAAGGGCTATTTTGGACAGGGTTGTAATGGAGAAGAAACATTTGAGGCCTCCCACACAGGTTGTTGTTGAATTGAAAGACTTGAGGCCTACAGCACAGGGTTGTTGTACAGATGAAGCAGGAGACAAAAGAAGCTCCACAACAGCAGCCAGTTTTGTCAGCAGAATAATGCTGTGCAGGAGGCTTCAAATCTGCAGAGAGTTGTGAAGACGAAATTCACATGGCTTGGCTGTGTCTAACCCCCAGCCGGAGCAGTATTTTAAATAAGAAGGGTATTTTCTGTGGCCTCCCAGTCAGGCAGCTGTTTGGTAGAAGGGGAAAGCTCCCCCTTAAAAAGGAGTGCCCACACCCATGCCCTCAGACTCCTCTGCGTCACTCTTGGAAACGTCTCCCTCCGCTCAGTGTGGGGCTGTCAGAGACTCCTTCCCAGCAGGCCTGTAGGGAGGAGGGGAGGGAGAGCACTCACCAGCCACCTGCCAGCTCTGTCAGGGTTCTGTGGTAAGTTACTGTTGGACACGACAGTTAGGGCAGCCTTGGGGCAAAAAGGTTTGCTGGATCGTGAAGATAGGTTGAGGGACTTGGGAATGTTCAGCCTGGAGAAAAGGAGGTTGAGAGGGGACATGATAGCCCTCTTTAAGTATTTGAAAGGTTGTCAATTGGAGGAGGGCAGGATGCTGTTCCCATTGGCTGCAGAGGAAAGGACATGCAGTAATGGGTTTAAACTACAAATACAACGATATAGGCTACATATCAGGTGAGCTCCCCCTCACTGGCAGTCTTCAAGCAAAGGTTGGATACACACTTTTCTTGGATGCTTTAGGATGCTTTGGGCTGATCCTGCATTGAGCAGTGGGTTGGACTAGATGGCCTCTATGGCCCCTTCCAATTCTATGATTCTATGATTCTATATTAAGGACATAATGCCTATAGATTCCAAAGGGTAGAGAATAACTTTTGGGTGAGCGTTTTTTGCTACTGCAATAAATGAACGTGAAAGCAAGGTGTCTCTTTCTGTGTAAGGAATAATCAGTGGGTAGCTAGCAGATGTAATTAATCCCTGAAAAGTCTTATGGAATTTTAATCCCTATCCTTCCCTGAGTGATAAAAAATACATTGGGGTGGTAGCAAAGTGGAGAAAGGTGAAGTTCTGCTTAGCCTATGACTAGCCCAGGGAGCTTCATGGCAAGGGTGGGGATCTGAGCCTGCATCTTCCCAATCTGAGTCGCTAACAACACAACACACTTGGCTGCTGCTTCATACCTAAGCAAAAATCAGTTCTGTATCTGCTTGGACAGCTAGAAATCAAGCACCTTTCCAGCCTATTATGATTTCAGGAATGCAACACTTTACTTTCAAAAAGAATGAAAAAATAACTTAACCTAATAAAATAGAGTTTGAGTTAGAGAACTATTCCTGAAGAAACTCTGTACCTTTGATTACATAAAACACAGACAATTCAATGAGTGCCACATTACAATTCCTGAATTCCTAGGCCCAGGGAAGGCTGTACCTGCTGAATTTCTGCACAGCTGAGTTGTTATTAATGTGCAGAAGCATTTGCTGGGAGGAAATGGAAACTTTAATAGGAGATGGTACTAAATGAGTACCGGAACATTTACTGCCCTGATTCTGAGATCATGACTTTGGGAAAAACACAAGCCTTATGCAAATCTATTCTGTTCTCAGGCAATTTGAATAAACACGATGGAAATTATAGTGTTTCTTATTCCAGAAAATCAGATGTCAACCCTCGTTTACATACAAACACATAATCACAAATGATTCTGCTAGGAGGAGGGAGGTGTCTTTTCAACTGAAACCATTCAAAGAAAATGAATTTTAACCAATGCAAGCTGATGGGCGCTGAAACAATGTCCTTGATTGAAGATGGTGAACCCTTTGCACAGTGCCAGGAGCTCTCTCTTTATCATAGGATTGTTTCCTGTGGGGTGAGAACTGGCCATTGCTGATTTACATTTCATGCATTTATGCAGAATTTTAATTGCCTATCACTGAAGCTGAGATCAAACAAATGCATTCCAGGTGGCAAATCTTATTTTGTGAGGAACCTCAAACTTGAATGTCCTAGAAATTCAAGTTCAAATCTTCATGAAATCCCTGAGATGCCTCTCTTCAGTACTGGCATGCCCTCCATCATGCAATTCAGAAGACAGCTGTGATATTTTTACAGCTCTTACACTTGTTGAGTTTGTGTCATAATTCTGAAGAGAGTTAGGGATTGAATTTCCTCTTGGCTGAATTGAAAAATAAAAATGGGACATAGCACTGCACCTAGTGCTGTTAGTGGGAAATCATCAGGGGCAATGTGACCTTCAGGTAACTGAGGGAAAGGGGTTATTCTTCCCTGCCCCAGAAATGAACATGTAAATGACTGTCATGGTTTTCAGTTAGGTGAAATAACAAGCCCTTTTTTCTATATGGACAGTAATTCCATCATATTTACAAGCATCTGCTTGGAAAGTTGATGTTAATGTGTTGTAAGGGTTTTATTCATCAAAATATAGGACTCTTAGACAGGGTAATTATTTAACTGTGGACCAACGGGCATCTATAGCAATGCTTCCATTCCCTCCTCTGCAGTCTAGATGTGATTCAGCTTTGAGCTTGTCTCCTCATTATTGGCACAGTCCACAGGATGAAACATAGCTGTGCAGTCTGTAGTATTGGCTTCTTGCAATTAGCTGTAGTGAACTGGGAAAGTATCAGACTTTCCTCATAACAATTCCCACCTAGAAGCACGAGAGGCTATGGTTTGAACATTGGAAGCTTCTCCAGGGACTTTAAAATCTTGGACTTTACTGGGTTTGCTGGCAATACAGCCATTAGTTCAACAGGAAAGAATATTCATTACTAGAACAAAGAGGAATCACAAACCGTGTAAAGAAGAGTGGCAGCAACAATAGAGGGTGGGGATTTCTCTTTGCCAGGAATATCGGACCGAGTCGGAGTATAAGCTTTTGCACGCACACACTCTTCTTTCGATACACTGAAGCAGAAGTCATCAACCATTACATATGGGTGATGAGAAGGGTGTTTGACTTATTAATTATTGTAAATAATATTCTAAATTATTCCACTCTGATAATGGTGGAACATTTCCTCAGCGAGAGGAATAGTGAAGCCTTTTCTCTGGCACCAGGATCTTTGTACTCGAGAATGGCTCTACCATAATCAGAGAACTGAATGAGAGCATCCAAGAAGATGTATATGTAAAAGTGCTGATAGTTAAATACGGCACTGAATTCTGTGACAGCCACTACCACAAATGCCTTTAAAAGATGATAGATAAGTGCATGGAAGAGAATAGGTAGTGATGGCTGCTTATTTTTCAGAAGCGCAACCTTCATTTTCACATGTACCTCTAGCTCCTATACTGAGGTTGGATAACAGAGTTAGATGGCCATCATGAGCTACTTTTGTGAAGCTTTCTAGTATCTATCATGCCACTGCAGTACTGGATGGGGCATTGGATTGACCCAAGACTCCAGTCCAATGCTTATGAGTATTATTCTGCTGATAGTAGGATGGAAACCATTTAAGTTGGAGGAAGGCTCTTTGGGCTAGAGGAAGGCTTAAACTTTGTTGAGTTGAGTGACTGCACCCACTCTAGTAGTTTTCTTCTTATCAGAGTTGGTTTGCCATTAACTGCCTCCAGTTCATGACTATGGAATCTCCCATCCAAATATTACTTCCAAGATCCTTTAGGATGCTTTAGAATGCTTTTGGCTGATCTTGCGTTGAGCAGGGGGTTGGACTAGATGGCCTGTATGGCCCCTTCCAACTCTATGATTCTATGATCCAAGGAGATCAAGTTAGCCTGGACTAGCCTGATCAGGGCAGAGTCTGCACTTACTTTGTTTATTCCATTGTCAATCCTGTTGAATTCAGATCACTTTGAACTCGGGTCTTCCTCTCCCCCCTCCTCCCCATTGAAACAGGAAAGTCTTCTGCACGTGGTTAGGGAGGCTCAGAAGGTGTGGGGGGGGGGAGCCAATCCTCTTTCTTTCTTTTCTTGAAGGGGGGGGGGAGAAGCCAAGCAGGGAGCCTCTTTCTTGGAGGGGCGGGGGAGAGGATCGAAAAAGGCAGAGGAGGGAGGAAAAATCCAGGATCGACAGAAGTTGAGAGAAGTTAGGGGCTTCTCCTTTAAGGCAAGCATGTGACATGACCAGGTGTAGCCTATCAGAGGTTCTCTACCACAGAGCTTTCTTTATTCAGGATTAACAGCACTCTGAGATATCGCAAAATAAAGGTAGGGTCACTCCCGATCAATCCTTCTTGCTGCAGAAGGAAAATTTAAATCGCCCAAAATCCAAACAGAAATCGCATTCTGTGTAGAGGGCAGGGACTGAATCGACCTGGGGTTGGAATAAAAGCTCCGTGCAGTTTACACCCAGGGCTAACTGGACAATAAATCCGACAAATTTATAATCTTGTTTCCTTCTTTGTTTTAGAAGGGGAAACTCCAATTCTACTTCAACAAGTGACAAATGCAAGTGAGAAAACTCAGCTTATTGGAGACAGTCACCGCAGCTACTATACAGATTCATAAGCAAGGAGCCACTGAAGTCTGGTTGAATGCCACTGGGAAAAAAATTTGAATGGTAAACTTGGTTAAAGCATTTTCACACATGATACTAGGGCTCTAATCTCATTCCATAAGTTTACTTAAGTCCCAATGCAGTCAGTGAAAGCTTGCGCTGCAAAAGTAAATATATGTAGGATGACTTTAAAAGCACCTTCAATCTCTCAAGCACTGTTTGCTTGCCCATGTTAATGTGGTCAAAATGGATATGAAGTGGAAGTCACTGAATGTGCACAATTTTACATTCATGCACCATGCAAAAAGCACCTTTAGCATCACATGTGAAAATGTCCTTAGTTAAGTAAATAACTGCACTTGATCTGTAATTTAGTCAAAGGCAACTTGGATACAATTTCTTTGATAGCTCTAGGATCATTAAAAACTAGCAATGTTGTAACAGCATATAGGAACTATGTGTGAATTTCATTCAACTTAAACTGCTTTCAGAGGTACCTTTTGACTTAGTAGTAGCAATGTGCACTTAAAAAATAGATTAAAAAAATGGGAAGGATATCTATACCATTATTCCAGATTATTCAGATCCCCAATACTATTATTTGGATACAGAGGGGTTTTTTTGGGGGGGGGAGGGTTCCATTATTCTCTATGAAGGAGCTCTTTCTGGGGAGGGCGCTAGAATGGCTGTTTAGTGACACTACAGAAAAATTGCAGGGAACCTAGTGCTTCCTGCCTACTAAAGACTCCCCAAATTTCAAGAAAACTGGATCAATGAAAGTGTCAACCCAGTGTACTGCAGTGGTAAAAAGGCAAACTCTGTGTTAGTGATTAAGGAAAGGACTGAGAGTCAAATGTCCAATATTGTAATGCCCCTATATAGATCTATCTTGTGACCTCATCTGAAATATTCTGTACAGTTCTGGTTATCATATCTCTAAAAGGACACTGCAGAGCTGGAAAAACTACAGAGATGATTAAGGGGTTGGAGCACTTTCCCTTTGAGGAAAGCCTGGAGAGTCTAGGACATTTCCATTTAGAAAAGAGATGACTTATGGGGGAAATTATGCATGGCATGGAGAGAGAACATCTTCCTCTCTCACAACACTAGAACATCCAGTGAGGGCATCCAATGAAGGTGATGGTTTGTTGGTTCAGGACAGACAAAAGGAAATACCATTTTATACAGAGGGTAATGTGGAGTTGGTCTCCATACCCTGTTGTTATCCATTCAGAGGAAAAGGTTGGCAACTGTGTGAGAAAGGATGCTGGACTGGATGGACTATTTGGTATGATCCAGCAGGGCTCTTCTTGTGTTCTATGTACCTTTAGCCATTCTATTTATATCCAAACAAACAAGAGCAACCACTAGCCAAAAAACCTCTAAATGCAAATAGAACCAACATAACCAACCAGAGAATCCTTGCAAACCATAAGCCAATGTAGCAAACGCAATACAACCAAGGTCAAACTACAGAGTCCAAGGGAAACCAAACTGGCTATTTATTTATTTTTTGGCTATTGTTTTATTTTATTACTAGCAGTAGAGCCCGCTGTCCAAAAAATACAGCGGGCCCTAGGGGAGGGTTTGCTTCCCCTCCCCCCCCATGTAGGGAAACGCTCTCCAGGCCCCGGGGCTCGGAGAGCATTTTAAGGCGGCAGTGCAGTTTTAAAACGCTCTCCAAGCCCCGGGGAAGGTGATCCGCGCCTTCCCCGTGGCTTGGGAAGTGTTTTAAGGGCCGGGGGCCAGGGAGCCTACCTTCGCTCTCGGCAGCCAGCAAAGTAATGGCCGCTGTGGAGCGAAGGAAAGCTCTAGTGGGGGGTGGGGGTGGGAGGCGCGTTGGCCGGGCAAGCAGCCAATGAGCAGCCGTGCTGTGCACGGCTGCTCATTGGCAGCTTGGGGGTGGACTGACCAGCGGAAGGGGCCTATCGGCACCCTTCCTCATCCCGGACAGGGCCCGCCTTCCGGGCCCTTACTCTTTTATTTAGTCCGTGGCGCCCGTGGCGCCGCGGGGCTGTTTTAAGATATTTATTTATATACCACCCTCCCTTGTGGCTCATGGTGGTTTACATTGGAAACCTTTATAAGAGTTCAATATAATAAACATCTTGCTTTGAATATATAACATTCTTAACAATAAGAACTTGTACCAGAAAAATAGAACAGTTTACAATTTAACATTCAACACTGGAACAGTAGAATAAGTTTTCCTGCACTGTGGTTCAGTTCTTTTTCTGTGGGTGAGGTTGATGAAGGAAGGGACCTCTGGGCTCTGATTGGTGGTTGGTTCATTTGTCTCGACCAAACGCCTGGTAGAAGAGCTCCATTTTGCAGGTCCTGCAAAATCCAATACCTAGGCAGCCACACAGACCTAGCAAATCACTCATACTTCTATGAAATTGAGTCAAGCTGGTTTCCTTTTATCTTCTTTGGCCATGGTTAGAGGGCTGTGAGACAACTGTGACAATTTGGCAGGCAGTTTTAGCTATCCCACTAACAAATGATCCCATTGCCTGGAACAGTTGCCTCCTCACCACCACCCTACCACCCAGCGTGGAAATCCATTAAAGCTGAATTTAAACAGGTCTTGGGAGACTTAAAATGCCACCACTAAAATTTCAAGAACATTTTTGGACCTCATTATCACTATTCTGGAAAACGCAAATATTGCTCTGGATACCAGTACCAAGGTAGCTACACAGACCTGGCAAAACATTCACCCTCACTGATAAGATAATTTTAGGTATATATTGGGACCAGAAATATCTGAGTGCACATCCTTGTTTAATGGAAATGAGAACAAGATTATCTTAATGTATTTGGAAACATAATAAATCAAATAATAAATAAATAATGTGCATATTTGTGCCAGGGAAAGACTGTTGCACATAAATATGCTCCCCAGCTTGCTGGGCTGTGTTCTTTTGTCCTGAAATACTCCTGACTGACACCAAGAACTGTAAGCTGTTGGAGGATGATTGTGTCAGTATTCTCAAGTTGAAAAGCCTGTCTCTATCCTTTTGTTCTGTATATATCCAGTCCAATTCCACTGAAAGATCAACAGGCTACATTTTCATATACATCAGCCTTCTTTATTGCTAAATATCTAAAAATTTAATAAAACAAAGATATTTGCAGACAAAACATATAAAAATGGATAGAATATCATAACAGGGCCCAGGATAACAGCTAAGCATCCCAGAAAAATAAATATTAACTCCCAGAGAAGTATGCATAGGGTTGCAATCTGATAATAGGTGATGAATTCTAAGCACATCTACTTAGAAGAAAATAATATGTTATTCAATGGGGCTTACGTTCAGGAAAGTGTCCTTAGGATTTCATCCTGGACTACTATGCATATTTATCCTTTAAATTTGATTGAGTTTCTGCATGAATGACTAGCTTGTCTGAATTATTGTGCAAAGGCTGAAGAACATGGCTTTGTCTAATGTGGCCTCTGATGGAGTAATGTTCCTTATTTAATGGAATATTTGGAAAGTCACATCCTTCATTGGCACAGAGAAAGAGGTTGTTGCTGTTTGGATTTGCGCATGGAGAGCCCAGGAAACTTCCATGAACTGAAGTTTGTGGATGTGGGGCCAGTTGAACCCTGTTTTTTGGCAGAAACATTCTGTATGAATGTAAATAAGAACTGTATAACTGTGGACTGCTGTGATTTTTTTTGTAATAAAGGTTTATGCACAGCAAAAAAAAGCCTCTGATCTGTCAATATTACTAGACTGTAATGTGAAGAACAGGAGTACAAAGGCATGTATTTGATTTGTCGGATATTAGCCAACATCAACTCTACACATTTATAAAGAAGGAAGCTCAAATGGGCACTGGATTAGGCTGCGGCGAAATGGCAAATAGAATGTCAAGAAGCTGCCTTCCATGAAAACTAGAACACTTCCTTGAAAGGAAATCTGGTATTCTGCTTAACACTAATTCAGAACAGAGTTGAACACATTTTGAGTCACACAAAGGCTCACAACTTTGAATAAAACTCAGTTTGTCTATTTATTTATTATTGTATGTATATATTAATGAACTGTGGAAAATAGCTGTCAGTTTGCAACCTGTATAGATTGCTAGATGTCCTTTCCTTTTAATAGAGCTTTACTGCGTGGAATTAGAGAGCTAAAGCATTTGATGGCATGAAGGTAAATTCTATTCCATTAAAAAGGCATTATTTTTTCTCTAGGCAGTTGGAAACCCTAAAGCTTTAACTGCTCCTGCTTGACCAGAAAATCAAGCCACAGTGTCATACCATAGTGTCATACTTGGGGCAAGTGGGGTTTGGCCAGGTAGCTCTGGCACAAAAAAGGGGAAACCACCTGATTATAGGGGGGGCTGTAATCCAGTCCAGTTTTGGAAGTATGAGATCCAAATTTTGGGGACAGATGCTCTGAAAATGAATTCTGCATCTGGAAATCCTTCCTCCCCAGCTCAGTGTATTTGGGTGTCCTTGCAAAGGCATTATTACTCACCATTTATGCTGGGCCAATTAAACACTTTTGACCCCTCAAGTCACTTTAGTGTTAATTCATTGCCCTCACCAAAAAAAATACAACCTACCTTGCTGGATAATACAATTCTCATCCTTTGACTAAAGTTATCCCTGTCACCTTCCAATAATAACTTTTTCATAATGGGAGGCGATACCAATATTTTCAATGACTTGGCGGGTATAAAAACCATCTCCTTCGAGCCGGAATCGAACCAGCGACCTAAGGATTTCTAAGGAAAGATTCGCCTACAGTCCTCCGCTCTACCAGCTGAGCTATCGAAGGGACTTACAAGTGTTTCCGCCATAATATCCAAGAATCCGCGCGACGCAGGTTGATTCAGTCGGTTCTGGCGCCTTTCCATCACAAGATGGCGCCAGAGCTCGCGCGCGGGAAGGCGTCAACGCTGGCTAACGACATAGGCGGACTGAGCCTTCGACCCTCGGGAGGGCACTGAGGTACAAGGGCGCTTTAGAGCAGGCGGGCGGGGAAACCGGGCGCTCAGGCCTAAGAGTCCCACTCGCTGCTTGCAACCATGACCTTTTTTGGTTCGGGATTCCTGTGCCTTTGAGGGCCACGGGCCTGAGGTTAAACGAGCAGCGGTCTGGTGAGCTGTAAGGATTTCGGTTTGGGAAGCCGTCCCCGTGCAGCCCTCACTAAGCATCAAGTATATACAGGTTGAGAAACGAAAATGGGGATTTATAACCCTAGGACCGGTGGCGCAATGGAGAACGCGTCTGGCTATGAATCAGACGACTATAGGTTCGATTCCTGCCTGGTTTGCTAGGGGACCTCTTCCTTTTGTCTAAAGGGGAGAAATTATACGTGAAATTATACTAGGAAAGTGAAGTCCTCACTCCTTGAATAAATCTTTGTTAGTCTTAAAGGTGCCATCGGACTCAAATTTTGTTGTGCTACTTCAGACCGACATGACTACCCACTTGAAACATCTGGGAAACTGATGTTAAACTGAAGCTTGGCTACCCTTGCCTGCACAACAGTTAGTCCTAAAGACCAAGCACAAGCTTTTTGAAACCCTTCTCTGAGATCTCCACAAAATAGTATAGTATTCTCTACATAAAGAAGTGTTTAAAGCCACAGCGTCGACCTAGGATCTCTGCTTGTCCCCTACCTCACAAGGTTGTTGTGAGGATAAACCAGAATAGAGGAGAGTGACGTTTTCCTATTGTGGGATATAAATATATTTAAATAAATAAAAGCTGCAAGTAATTAGTTATGAAAATTGGAATACAGGCTAATATATTTTTAAAATAACTAAATGGTGATAGTTTCTAAACGTGCAAATAATGATGGCGATGATAATACATTTAAAGTCACATTTTAAATCTGGCAGTGCAATCCAGAAAATACATGGGAGGAGGGCTGACCTATTAGAGTGCCTATACCACACAAATTCAAGTGGGTAGCTCTGTTGGCCTGAACTGAAGCATCATGAACTCATTTTGAATCCAGTAGCACTTTTAAGACCAACCAAGTCTTATTCAAAGTTGAATTGGAATAAAACTTGGTTGGTCTTAAAGGTGCCCCTGGACTCAAAATATGTTATACCAGACAAAATGCCTAACTCCTGCTGGAACTGAGTCAATATAGTAACATGTATGAATCATATCATGATAAGGAGATTCAAACTGCAACTACCAAAAATAAGGGACACATAAGTTTTAAATATAGCGACGATTTAACAGCATGGCAGGCTGGAAACAGTGTTGCAACTTTTTTGATGGAAAGGGGGAGAGGAAAAAAAACTCTCGAGCCAGGCAGGAGTCGAACCTACAATCTTCTGATCCGTAGTCAGACGCGTTATCCATTGCGCCACTGGCCCTCGGGTAGCACTGCTGCTTTGCGCTGTATTACCGAAACTCTTCTATCGTTCAGCCGGGCAAGGAAAAGACTGAAGCAGAGTCGCTCTGTCGAGGAAGCGCCTAAAGAGGTGCGCGTGCACGTGAAAGCTCATCCCTCGAATCCAGCTGGGTCGGTCTGAAAGGGGCCCCTGGCCTCGACCGCTGTCCGGCTGCTTCAGCCCAACACGGCTCCCCTCCTGACTCCAGGCAAGGAAGCGGCATGAGGACCCTCTTCGCCTGCCTCTTTCCTCGCCTGGGCTGCAAAGCGCAGCGCCAGGGGGTAATGAGGGGGCGTCGCCGCAAACAGACCCCGGCGGGCAGGCCCTGTTCGGCTGCTCATAGCAAGCCCAGGAAGGCGTTTGCTTGGCGCCGCACGGAGAGGCTTTCTGGGCTTCGCCGTCGCTGAATTAACGCGGCGCTGGTGACTCGGAGTCACATGGACGGACGGACTCATTCCTGCTGGAGCGCCTTCGGTCGTTTTATGGGGGAACTTCGGGGACGCCTGTTCGGCTCAGAAAAGAAGCGCGCGAGCGAGCAGGAGGAGAGTCTCCTTGCAGTTCGGAGAGGGCTCGGTTGTTGCTTCTCCATTATACAGACACGCGCCTCCAGTTCCTTTCCCCGGGCTTGGTCCGGAGGCACGAGGCTGCCGTTCTGTAATGCAGAATCTTGGGCTGGTTTGGGGCATTTTTCTTCCAATGCGCGGTAGCTTTTCGTAGTCGACTCTGTTGGGTTAGGAGCTCTTGGGTATCTCTCGGGAAAACATTTCGTGTGTCCCTTCGATAGCTCAGCTGGTAGAGCGGAGGACTGTAGGAAGCAAAGGCGCTCTGTGGAAATCCTTAGGTCGCTGGTTCGATTCCGGCTCGAAGGAGACTGTTCTTTTAGAGATCAATTTGCATAAGGGTCCACTTGCCTTCTCACTTCCATAGGAATAACAGTGGTTATGGAGCACAGTTTCTGCTGTATTTGTACCCAAGTGACTGTAACTAATTGCGGCCAATATATAGCTATTGTGATTATCACCCATTTATAGCCTTGTGACTATTCTGTGCATGAATACTTGCCATAATCACATACAAACGCAATAAAAAATAAAATAATAGTTTTTGTTTTCCAGTAGGGAAGGTGGCTTATAAGCATCTGTTTTCATTGGTGATGCTGTGGAATTTCCCTGCAATATTATCACAAGCATTTAAAACAAAAGTGTTCTTTCTCTGAAATCTTCCATATGTCCATTTCATTATGCATTTATCAATCTGATTTCTCAAGAAATCTTAATGGAGTCATTGTATACATTTCAGTTATATAATATATTGGCTGATTGGTTGAATGTACATGTAAATGTACATAAATGTACATGTGCACAAGAGCACTGAAAAGAATATGCCTTCTGGATCTGGTTATTGGAAGTCCCTATTGTCCAATGCCTTGCCAACCCAAGGTGCCAAGTGAGGATATGTCATGGTATGTCATGGTGCAGAGAATGAGTCGCTGCTTTTGTTTTCTCTGTGTTTTGTTGCCCAGGTTGGAAAGGGAAGAAGAGCAGTTATAAGTTTAGAAAGCAAAGAGAGCAAAGAGAAATACATCTGTGCCCTTTACCATATGAGTAGTGTTTTAGAAATAGATTATTATTAATAATAATAAATTAAAATTTTATACTATCCTTCCCTGTGGGCTCAGGGTGGTTTACAGCATTTCATTCTCCAATCACTTTACATCTGTGCTTTGCAATTCCTTATGTTCATGTTTCACTTGAAATTCTTCCAGCTAGGGCCAAGTGTTTTGGTAAACTTCTTATCTACTGAAAGTCTAAGAAAAAATGTTGTTGTAAGTGTTCGGATAGCACAATAAAAGAGAAAGAACTGGGGTGGAGGGAGAGATAAAGGTTTACAGCTCTGGGGTGTGGAACACAGATAATGCTGTACACTTCTGCCCGTGAGCATCAAAAAAGAAGCAAGATCACAAGGTGCTGCTGTGTCTGAGCCAAATACAGAAAATATGTTTGCCATTTGTTAGGCATTTAAAACCATGTGGTGTCTTGTTCATTTGTTTTCCCGAACCAGCTAGGAGATCTACTGCCAGACAAAGGAGACAATAATTCTGACTTTGGTAGACCAATGATCTGATTTGGTACATGGCTGCCCTGCATGTTGGAATCTCTAGAATTTTCTTCTTCTGCTTACACCTCATTCTGCCTTTGGTTTGCAAAATGAACCTTTTTCATCAGTTTGTGTCCCATTCTGCAAGGGTGATGGTGCACACATGCAAAACGGAGACACTATTACAAAATTAAAGTAAAATACACAATGAATGTGTATAGAGTGCTTGAAGTTCCCATCTTACTCCTTCTGATGGCAGCAGAGAGGTAAAGGTCATCTATATTTAATGAGAGAAAAGAGAAAATCCACCTGAAAATGGGTTTCGTATAGCCCATTTCCCCTTGTCTAATACAGAGCAGTGATTCTGGGAAAGAAAGTCGCAAAGAGGGTGGGAAGGTGATGTTTATGCTATGTTACTGGTCCCTACCTCTGGCCACTAGAGAGATATATTGGCCTAGCATGCCTTTTCTCCCTGAAATTCAGGGAAACACACATGGTTCTCCCCTCCGCCATATTATCTTCACAACAACTTTGTGAGAAAGGCGAGGCTCAGAGGGGAGGGAGAAATATTGGCCGAAGGCCTGCAGTGGACTGAGCAGAGATTAGATCCAGGCCTCCCCAGTCCTAACCAAACATTCTAACCACCACACTCCTGAACCTGCACTCCAGAATGTTGTATAATGGGGCGGGGGGGAGTTGTCAATTTGGCCAGAATTAGGACATTACACAGGTCCTTGTGACATATAACATTTTGCAGGGCAAGCTGATATGTGTGAATGCATCTCAGGAAAGCTAAGGGCAAAGAATCTTTGTCACCTAAGAAATTTGCCCATATAGTAATTGTTAATGCTGTCTCCTCATTGTTAGCTGTTAACTCATGTGTGTTGTGAAAGCACACCTGTATGCAACAAGCAGAGTAGTTTATACAACCAGTACTATTACTCTTATGCTTAATTATAGGTAAAATTTAAAATAGTTAAACTGGGTATTTAAAAAAAAACTTGCTTGAAACAATTCCTGGCAGGATTCAGCCTCCAAAATGATTCGCTTCTGAAATTCTTCTTTGGCATTAGTATTTTCTGGCCTCTTTTCATTGAGTTTAGTTTCAATCATGTCCATTCAGGTAAGAATATATTACATCTATAGACTGGTTTCTTTTTTCCTTATCATCATCTTTCATAAATGTAAAGCACTGTGTACATCATACGTTATGCAGAGGATGTTCTGCAAAGGTCTAACTCTTACTGTCCATTGAAAAGGAGCCCATGTATTTAATTATACGCCCAGGACAAAAGTGGCCACAAGCTGTTTGCTACAGTAAGTGCATTGGATATCTGACTGAAACTTGTAAACCTGATCCACTCTGCTTGTACAGTTGTGTGATAAAGTATTACCAAATAACAGCACAGATGGCTTTGCCCTAAGATTAGGCCTTGCATGCCAGACATGATCTGGGAAATTGTTGTTTTAAAAATAACTTCAGAACAAGTGCCAAGTTCTGAGAGATCTGCGTGTCTAATAAACAGAAAGAAACACAGCAGTGCTTAGCACTGAAGCATAAGCAGAGGGATTATGCGATGGTCATGGAACCCAAGCAGAATTATCACCTACAGTTAGCCAAAGAAATGGTATTTCTTCCGCATTTGGCTGAGAACTTTAATCGGGAACCAATTCAGATGAAAATTTTGTTTAGAAGTGTATTTGATGTATTTCTGTTCCTTAGAATTGTTTGGAACTAGTGTGCATAGAACATTATTAGACAGCAAAATATGTTTTTTCTTGTAGTGATACGTTGGTCCTATGAGGTAATCCCACGCTGAGGTGATCTCAGTAACTCATTGGTTGATGAATCAACGCCATACAAACTCAGGCCCTGCTGGTCAATTTGCATCAATATGCCTGGGGAACTATGGCCCAGCCACTTTCCACTTCCATCCATGGTTACCAACTTCCAGGTAGAGGCTGGAGTTCTCTCAAGATTACATGTGATCTCCAGGTTAATAGGATCAGTTCCTAGGGTTGCCAACTGTCAGGTGAGGCCTGGAGATCTTCCACTGTTACAACTGATCTCCATATAATAAATACCAGTTCCCCTGGAGAGAATGACCTCTTTGCAAGGTGAACTTTATAACATTCATTGTCCCCTGCTGAGGTCCTCACCTTCCCTTGGCTCCACCCCCCAAATCCCCACTTATTTGCCAACCCAAAGCTGGCAAAAGGCAGCGTCAAAAGGCAGACTCGGTGGCAGTACATCCCTACTGTAATGGTGGAAAATCTGTTGTACGGAGGGATTGAAAGCTGGCATTTCACAGGAGGTGATGTCAGTTCTGGAGAAAATCCCTGTCACTCTAGGGCAGCCATTCTCAACTATTTTACCATTGAGAAACCCCTGAAACATTCTTCAGGCTTCGAGAAACCCCAGAAATTGTGTGATCATGCAGAATATGGCTGGGAAGCAGAGCTGGGTACGTGCCCGCCCAGGGCTCTTCCCCTTCCCAGGACCCATCACTGGATATTCTGGAGGAGATGGGGGGTTGACATGATGCTCATATTAACCAATAATTGTTTAACAAATTAAACATATTTATGGAAATGTGTGCAATCGGGTATTTCCACTTGCCCGCCATTTTGAGTTTGGGAATACCCCCTTTCTTGTTGCCATCCTTCCTCTCCCCTATCTCTGTTCTAAAAAATCTGACTTAAAAAAAAGGGTGATAGTGTTATGATGCTGTTTCTGAGAGGTTTTTATTAAGCAGTTGTACTCTTACACAGCAGCATTATGATGTTATAATGTTATAACTGAGGTTTTGTAAAAGTTACATTCTGGACACATTGGGGGAAGGGGGAGGCAATCAACAGCACAGAGTGGTGGGATTAAGGGGTGCAATGAAAAAGGTGCAAGTAGGCACCATTTTGTGAAAAACACATATTTGGAAAAGGGGAAGGGATCAAAGCATGATAGGAGGCTGTCTCAGACTCAGTGCTGAAAGCATGTCGTAAATTTCAGCCTGAGAAATGAGTGGAGGAAAGCCCAAATGCAGAAATGCTACAGGTGACTTGCAGCATCCAAAGTGAAGCCAAAACAAGGTGTGTCTCCTAATGCAGAAATGGTCATTCAGGAAACCCAGGACCATCAAGAAACCCCCAAGGTTTCACAAAACTCTGGTTGAGAAAGCCTGCTGTAGGGATTGCTGGAAACTCTATAGAGTGATATGACATCACTTCCAGGATTCCCACGTGTCACACAAATCCATGTCCCCACCCACAAAGCTCCCACAGATTGCCAGCCATGGCCTGACAAGACTAGCTCTGTCCTCTCCATCCTTCCAAGGCAGCTCTCCCAAATCTCTAGGAATTTCCCAAGCCAGAGTGAGGCTACTCTACCTCCATCAACCCCTCACTTGCTAGTTGTGAAGGTCTTTGTTAATGGCTGATTCATGCAACCAGTCTTGGAGTCCCCCCCCCCCCCGATTTTTAAATAGCCAGCTTGGTGTAGCTGTTAGGAGTGGCAGTCTCTAACCTGGAGAATTGAGTTTGATTCCCCACTCCTCCACATGGAGCCAGCTGGGTAACCTTGGGCTTGTCACAGTTCTCTCAGAGTTCTTTTAGCTTCACCTATTTCACAGGGTATCTGTTGTAGGGAGAGGAAGGGTAGACAATTGTATGCCTCTTTAAAACTCCTTCGTATAGTAAAAAGTGGGGTACAAAAAACAGCTCTTCTTCATCTTCTTTTCCTCCCCAATTTCTCAGAAATTGCTCTAAGGAGTTTACAACGATAGAATTAAAATGTATAATATGTCAATTATTTTTATAAAATATAGAACAAAGAATCAATGACCTTGTAATAAACAAAGCTGCTGACAGCCACCATAGCCGTCCAGACAAAAGATGATTCTGCCTTCCTTCACACTCCTACATTTCTCCACCTATTTTGCAACTATCACGTGAGGTAGGTTAAGACAAGGGGGAATGACTGGCCAACAATAGTACTTGTCTTTTCTCTTCCCTTCCTCCAATAAATTCCCCTAATGATTGAGATTTATAGTAATATGCCAGCAGTAAGTAGTCCAGTTGCCAAGGGCCAAAGGGCAACCTGGATCTCTGGAATGCAACCTCCTAGAGCCCCCCCCCCCCCAGCTTTATCATATTCCATCAATAAGAGACTCATTTCAAGTCCAAGAAGATGGGTGTGCCTTAGCGTAGCTGGAACACAGGCCTGCTAATGGTGAAATGGCTGGATTTTTCAGCTAGGATTCAAACATTAGATTGGAAAATTCCAAGATATATGAGGGTAGATCCTGGGAAGGGCAGATTTTATGGAGGGGAGAGGGGGGATCAGTGAGATGCCATAGACTCCCTCCTCCAAAGCAGCCAATTTTTCTCTAGGAGAAATTATTGCTGTAGTCTGGAGATACATTATAATTCTAGGAGGTCTGTAGGCCCCACCTGGAAGTTGGCAACTATACAATCAGCTAGTTTAAAAAGTGAAAGAATATCACAACATCTCCCCTTCCCCAGCATCATTTTGTCATTCAGTGAAGATGGTCTAAGACAATTCAGTATCTGAATAAGAAAATCTGAACGGCCCTCCCAGTGTGATAAAAGTACATTAATAAACAAAGGAATTGGCAACTCACTGTTCTATTATATCCACAAATCCATTGTTCGAAATTAATTGTCTTGTTCCGCCTAGGCCCAAGTTTCAGGACTCTTGGTTTATCCATCCATTCATTTCTATACTTGCTGTTAATTTCCTCCTATGGCCTAGTCACCCCCAGAGCAGTCATCCACCTCAGTTCTTTTAAAGAAGTTGCCAGTTGTTGCATGGTTATTTCCTCCATCCACAAAAACTAAACAATACTTTGGGGAGGAGAGGCTGTTCTTCTTTTGCTAGATTAGAGCTGGTGAGCACTATATGCTAACTATAAAGGTCAGTGGTTCTCATACTCTGCTGCATTCATTGTGCCCCCTACACACACACACACACACACGCCTTTGTGCTTTCCTTTGTTGCAGTGAACCCTGAAGGCTGAACCAAACAGCATTCTCCAGCCAGCTTATCACTTTAGTTTTTCCAGCCATGAGTGGTTCATATCTTTCAGAGGCAACTGTCAGTGTCTCTCCCTTCCCCTTGCCCTCCTTCCTTCTTAAAGTCAGGAATGTTGATCTCTCACCCTAGTGAGCCGTCACCTGTCTAAATCTGTCCTTGTGTCAGATGCATATATGGAGAAAGTAAGTATGGCAATCAATGACGTTCTGCTTCTAAAATAGATCTAGCCCCCTTCGCTCTGTTTAAACAATGTCCTCCAGGGAAAGAACCTCAAAGGACATCTGATCACACAAGCACCGGAATTCTTTTGGGGACCTAATCCGGAAGCTGGTCGGCAGCACCCCAATTCTGAGCCTCTGGTCCTTGGAATCGCTAGGAGATGAGCACCTCTCTTAGTTACAAGTCTTTTACCAAAGAGCAGCAAACTATGGATAACTTAGAGAAGCAACTGATTTGTCCAATATGTTTAGAGATGTTTACCAAGCCGGTGGTTATTCTTCCCTGTCAGCACAACCTCTGCAGAAAGTGTGCCAGTGATATCTTCCAGGTAGGCTTATTCAGTCTTTTTAAATGGGTTGAAAATGTATAATATAATCTATTATAAAATTAGAAGGTCATCACTTATGTCTGTTTAATAAACAAGATTTTTCTTACAAGGGATAATAAGGAAAATTTTAATTTGGAAAGAAGATGTCTTTGTTATTTATTTTGATCCCTTACGTTTGGAAATGTCCCTATTTATTTATGTAAATGGAATTGTTATTTCAAGTATTCAGAGATATTAACACATAAACCCATTCCTGTTGTTCCCCAACACCTCTAAAAATGGCATTTTTTCTCTCAAGCATAAGTTGTTTTATTATTAGCTGGCAGGCATTAGACAAATGGTATTGGAAGTTGTTTATCTTTTTTCCCCCAAATCCAAGATTAGTTGTTTTAAAGGACTTGATGCAAAGTCCACTGAATAATAAATGTGCAGAATAAATGTGCAGAAACATTAGATCGTGGCTTACGCAGACAGAATGATTTTGATCTTCTGATGCCAAAATGAGAGCACTTAAAATAATTAAGGGAATTGAAAGAATGTGTAGTTGGCTTTACAAGGATGTGATCTTATTGCTTGGCAAGAACAGGCCTCAAACCCATACCTGCCAACCAGAGGAGGCACTACTGTAGCATCAGGAGGTCGGTTCCGCTGTCCTTCTTGCAGACATGAAGTGGTTCTGGACAGACATGGTGTGTATGGTCTTCAAAGGAACCTTTTGGTGGAAAATATCATTGATATATACAAGCAGGAGTCTACCAGGTAACAAACTTTCTTGAAGGGTTTTCTTCTGATGCTGGTTCTAACTTCGTTGTATTTGCTATGGAAATAGGGATGCCTAGCATGGGATGGGCAAGTAGGGTTGTCAAATGCAGACTGGGAAACTCCTGGAGATCTGGGGATGGAGCGTGGGGAGGATGAAGACTTCAGTGGGCTACAGTGCCATACAGTCCACAGTCCAAAGTCAGGGAGGAATCAAAACCAACCACATATAGAAGAAGAAACCAGTGAGACTCAGCAACAGGCCGCGTTGGATCAGAGTTCAGCATTTCCTACCAAAAGTAGCTGGGTTCTGGGCTCTTAAACTTGGTACAAGGCAGGATTTGCTTTACAAGAAGTGAACTTTCTTTGCTTTATCTTTTGATGGGGAGGAGCTACATCCTACTGGATGCCTAACAGAGCTCTCTGGGTGTTATAGAATGTTGGCAGTTGTGGTTTATTGTTTTGCAGAATTACTGGCTCTTTAAAGGTAAAGGTAAAGGTATCCCCTGTGCAAGCACCGAGTCATGTCTGACCCTTGGGGTGACGCCCTCTAGCGTTTTCATGGCAGACTCAATACGGGGTGGTTTGCCAGTGCCTTCCCCAGTCATTACCGTTTACCCCCCAGCAAGCTGGGTACTCATTTTACCGACCTCGGAAGGATGGAAGGCTGAGTCAACCTTGAGCCGGCTGCTGGGATTGAACTCCCAACCTCATGGGCAAAGCTTTCAGGCGGCTGCCTTACCACTCTGCGCCACAAGAGGCTCAACTGGCTCTTTAGCTTCACTCTTTAGCTTCACTCAAAATGATATTATGCACTTGTCCTCCATATTGGAAGAGTGAACCTACAGCTAATTCATCACATGAGCAGTCTTTGTATCTGTGCACTCAGGGACAAAGGTCTATAAGCACACAGCTGAGAAAGAAACATGCTGCGGCCCATCATGTCAGCAAATTGGGTGTGCTCCGCTGATTTCTTTGTGTACTTTCCTCCTCTATATATGTCACAACAACATTCCAGTACTTTTGAAAAACAAGGATTGACCACACCGGCAATAAGAATAACAGATGTAAAGCCGGGGGAGGGGAATCAAAATCCCAGTGGGTGTACACTTAAAGTAGTTCTCCGGATTCTAACCAAGATCAGGCAGCTCTCTATAATACAGGTTTAAGGAACGGTTAAGCCTAACAAGAATCTTCAGTTTATCTTTGCAGAATTGTATTGTATTTCTAACTTGTTGCTCCCTATTGGTGTGGAAACACATCTACTGGTGGGACCCCTGAAATGGATATGACTACAGACATGACATCCATTGTCCCGTCCTAGGGAGCGCACCAGTAGATGGTGGCTTATCAGGTCTGGCACTGAGCCCCACTGGCTATACCACCACAGCCTCTGCCACCTACCTTCTATGGTCAGTCCCGCCATCAGGAGTGCAGGGCCGGCCTCAGAAGACAGCCGGTGGAGGTAGTAGTGATGGTGGCACAACTCAGCACAGGCGCTTGCCAGCCACCACTGTGCCGATCCTCCTGTGGCCATGGAAGAAGCAGCTGGCGAGGCCTGGCACTAAGCACTGCTCACTGCATTGCTGCCACTCATTGTCAACAGTTGGCCCTGCCCTCAGGAGTGTGGCAGCAGGAGATGAGCGGCAGAGGCAGCACAGCGAGTGGGGCTCAGCACTGGGCCTCGCCAGCCACCACTGCACCCATTATGTGGGATGTGTTTTCACATAATGGGCAGAAACCCATTCTCATGTGTTTTTTCCTCCTGCTTTCTGTTTCTGGTAATGACACTATGTGACCTGGTACATGGGCTCATAAGTTAGGAAGTCCTGAATATGAAATATCACCTCAGATCAAGTTCTGGCGAACAGCAGATGAGACAGTAAACTTGAACTTGGCCTGCACATTAGAAAGCTATCAGGGAATTAGGTTAGAATCCTTTCCCCTGGTAGCTGTTTTTCTATATGGAGAGAAGATTTTTTGTATGAAGAAGTCAATCATGCTTTTAGTCGGAAATTATAAAGTCCAGTCGCAGACTTACCATCTCACCGACTGGTTGTGAGAACTAGGTCTCAGTACATAAGGAACCTCAGATCATTTTACTATTACACATTTGAGTTATTCCTGAATACTGGTGTAGAATATGTAATCAGGAGAGCTTTGATTCCCCTACTCCTTCAGTTTTGTATGTAGAAAAGTTACCCATATTCATAAGTAGCCTCAAATATTGGTCACTCTCAAAGTGGCAAAGGTACTGTCAGAAAGAACTGGGTAGCAGGTAGTGCACCATGCTGATTTCCCAAGGGATTCCCCCCCCTCGTCTTTGTTTTATAAATAGGTCTGAGCTGAACTGCCCCTCCCTATTTCAAACAGATGTCTGCCTCATTTTTGGTTGATGGGGGAAGCTGCAAAATGGTGCAGAATATCCATTCACTTACCATCAGTGGCAGCTGGCTCTTTGTAGCTGCTGGGCCCCATTTTTCCAGCTCTATTTTTAAGCAAAATTAAGGATAGGGAGCAATGACCTCACCCTGTTTTGGCATCAAATGCCATCATATCACCAGATCTCTCTGGCTCCAGGGTGCTATCTTGAAGCTAAAACCGAGTGACTCGGTACATTTCAGCATTGTGAGGGTGGGACAGCAAATCACCCAAGTCAAAACAGGGTGAGGGAGTGGCATCTTGCCATTCCTGGAAGTAAGCCAGACTGAGTAGATTTCTGGGTAGTCCTGCTTAAGATAGCTTTCTAAGGGAAACTTAATTTTGCCACTGGTTGCCAACTTAGCCTGGCGGGAAAAACGTCTGCTCCAGTTAATAGAAGTTTCATGAATGGAAGTGGGCAGCTGAAGGTAAATGGCATTTAATTAAGTATCTAATAAAAGGACAGCTTGTTTTTCTCCAGGCTATTTGGCAACCATACATTGTTTTGGATACAGAAGATCTATTCTGAAGGCAGTGCAACTTTTCTGGATAAGCAGTGCTGTAACAGACTGACTTCTAAGATATTCTTTAAGAAAGGAGGATGTGACAGAAGTCGAAAGTCTCTGGTTGGAGCTAAAGTTCTTGACAGCAAAGCTGACAATAATTATTAAAATAAATACATGTCACATAGTCCTTTGGTGCCTCAAAAAGTTGCTGCTACTGTGGTATGAGGGTAATTTCAGTTCAACATCCAGTGAACCTGACACTCGGCATTATTCATTTATTTTATTGACAAATTTTATACCCCACTTTACTGCATAATCAGGGACTCCAAGGCAATTAACAATTAAAACAGCACAATTAAAATACATCTTGAAACCAGAGCTAAAATACAAATATGAAGCACAAGACAGGAAAATGTTTTTAAAAAAAACTTTGGGTAGTGAAAAGCGGGGTATAAAAACCAACTCTTCTTCTTCAACCTTTCTTGTTTGTGGTTTGGTTACTGAGCAAGATTCCAGTGCCCAGCAATGTACTGATCATTTTCAGTCTCATCAGGTTTATTTGACACACACCCATTCCAGTCTTTATTTTTCATGCCAAGATAATGGTTGCTTTCTACTTGTACCTTCGTTTGATCTTTATAATTAGGAGCAGTCCATGCAGACTACCAATAGCCCTATTTTGGTTTTCCTACAACTAGAGTGTCCAAACGTTTTAAGTCGAAAGGCACCTTTGGAATTTGTGCTGAGCACAAACAAAATGGCTGTTGCAAGAGGCGGAGTCAGCCACATAATGGTAGGCAGTTTTTACCAGTCAGCTCTCCAAAGGCCAACAAGAACTTTTGCTGGGCAAAAGCTTCCCTGAAGCTGCCACCTTTATTTGATAGCACTAGGAAAGATATCCGTAGTCTTCATGGCACCCAAGGTCACGATGTTGGGTATCCTGGTACTATAATAATATTGGAAGAGGAATTTGAAGAACAGAGCAGGGTGTGTTATTCTTTTGGCTTCAGATATACAGTTGGAACTCCACAATATAGGGGTTGGAAGTAAGAACTGGCTTTAGGGGTAACATAGAATGGAGAAGTAGTAGAGACTCACGATAACCCTTTCCTGAAGTTGCTGTTTTGCTTTTCAGATTTCTGATATTGCTGAGGTTTAGATTACATAAACTAAGCTTTCTTGGGTCAGATCAATGGTTCATCTACTGCAGCAGAGGCCAGAACCCAGCCTCTGTTGTTGGCCACCAGCAACTGATAGATATTAGGCTCCTGGTTATTTGTAACTCTCGGTCATTTCCTCCACAAGGACACTTCCTCTGGTGTAGGATCAATATGGTCTCAAATAATTCTTTTTAAACAGATGAGTAAAAGGCCAACATAGGATGATGAGAGATTGGGGTCAGGATGCAAACGGGATCTCAGAAAAATAGTTTCTGTAGACTTGATAAGCTCTTCTATAGATGCGGGGGTTCCTGAATTTCAGAGTTCTCTATTCTCAGTAATACTACTCTTTTTTGTGGTCATCCTTTTGTGTTCCATTTTGTTTGAACTGTAGTCTTTCCTGATTAGGATTTTTAAAATTTATTCGCAGGCCTGAAAGAAAAACTGAACAGCCGATGTGTGAAGAACATGAAGATGAGAAAATTAATATTTATTGCCTGAGTTGTGAAGTGCCCACATGTTCAATGTGCAAAGTTTTCGGTGCTCATAAAGATTGCCAGGTTGCACCTCTCACAAATGTTTTCCAAAGACAAAAGGTAAAAAGTAACAATACTTCTCATAAGTAAAATTCTAGTCACTTCTTTTAAAACAAGAAGTTGAAATAAAATGCTTTGTCCTCAGATTCTTCACCAGCATCGTGGGATTGCATTGTCTTTGTCTACCTTTAAAAATGCATTAGCTGAAACAGTTAATGATTAAGTGATTATCACTGAAACTCAGAACCAGCTGGGGTTACCAAGATTATTGAACTGAGATGTCCAAGCCCTGTGCATTGATAAGATCATTTTGATTTTTCTAAGTATATCTCAAATATATGTCTTTAAAATGACACACTCATGAGAGCACATGGTTGCCCATTGCACAGAGAATCTCCTTGCCCAAAGCAATAACCAAAACTACCAGAAATGTGAGACATCCCATGCAGTAGGATTAATGCCAATAGTTGCTAGACCAGATTTCAAGCATTGAGACTCCAAAGCATTTCTCAGTGTTTCCATCATGGTTAGCTAATGCATAATGCATGGCTCTGCAAAATATGCCCAGTTTCTATAGCCTTTCTTGATTTGTAATACCAAACTATTTTTTATGATTATTAACATGGTTGCTCCCCTCCAAATCTGTCCCAATTTATTTAGAATTGAGTCCACCCTCCAAATCATTTGAGAACTGAACCATGGGAATTTCTTTGCAATTTTTTTACTTACTTATGGCTCACTTACTTTGGCCATATCATGCAACCCAACTCATTGGAGAAAGCAATTAGGATTGGTCAGTGGAAAACGGAAAGCAGGCTGACAATGATCAAAAGGGACACCGGACAGAACATTACACAACTAAAAGAAGCGGTGCAAGATTGGAAATCGTGGTGGCAGTTGTGCCACAGGATCACCAAGAGTCAGACTCTACTGAATGGCTGACATCATCTTCATCATCATCATCATCCACCCTCCAAAGTAGCTGTTTTCTTCTATTGAACTGATCTCTGTAGTCTGGAGATCAGCTGTAATTCTAAGAGCTATAGTCCTTACCTGGAGATCGGTGGTCCTACTTAAAATATAGTGACATACTGTGCAATCCTATAAGCACTTTTCTACATGTAAGCCCCCATTAAACAGACTTGAGCAGAAAGAGTAACCCATTTAGGATTGCTCTCTAAATGTTCTCAGTCTCTGGTTTCAAGCTCTTAGAGACTCATTTTCTAGACGTGAGACAAAAAATATAGCACACTTTGTAAATCAGAACATTTTTGCCCACTGTTCAGGTAATAAGAGTAATATTTATCTTGACAGATATTGCCTTCTTTTAAATGGAATACTCCTTGTAATTTTTGCAGCCATCCATGCTCCCCTCATCTTTTTGCCAGCTGTAAAAGATCTATTTATTTATGCTATTCTCAGCCACCTGAAGCGGCTCCAAGTTCAGCATTGTCTACTCTGATTGACAGTTCTTTGCAGGATTCCAGGCTGAAGTCTTTCTCATGACCAACTACCTGGTCCTTTTTAAAAAGCTGGAGATGCCAGGGAATAAACTTGAGACCGTCTGCATGCAAAGAAAATGTTCTACCACATCCATAGCCCTGACTATAACCTGAACAGCTCCTGATTTGGAATATCCTCTTTAAAAATTCCTCGTAATTTCTTGAAGCAGAGCCCTTTACAAATGCTGTGCTTAGATGAAACAGTTATGCAGGCAGTATAATTATTTATGAATATGAGAGGTGGATAGATGATTTTGGTAAAAATATTTCATTTTCTAACTGGAGAAAATCTTGGGTGCTGTTCTTGGCTTCCCCATCATCATAAGAAGATTCAGTTTAATAAAGATATCTACTTAAAGCGTTATGAATATTCATATCATTATTATGTTCATATAATTTACTATTTTGGTGAGATATAATGTAAATGCTCTGAATAATCCTTCCCAAATTGCAGCATTTAGGAGACGTTCACTTAATGTGTATTCAAAGTAAATGCCCCAGAAAAAATTGAGAGCCGCTCAGAAACTGGAATAATTGAACACTGAAAAATTTCACAAAGTTAATAAAATCCTGCTGATTAGAGCTTACTCAGATAATATTCCTAAAGGATAAGAAGATTATTTGAATGAATAGGATGTCTGGCAGTAACTGACTTAATCTGTTGCAAATGTATATTGTTCAGCATGATTATTTATTGTGCCTTTTCAGAATTAGATTTTCCTGCTTCTTCAAACATGTACATTTACCAATATTTTTATGAGAATTTTTGAAATACAAGTCTCTCTAATGATAGCCATTAAGACCATTTAAAAAATCATCCACTGTGACATTTTATTTTTATTTTATTCTTGTTACTTTGCAGTCTGAGCTCAGTGATGGTATTGCAGTATTAGTGGGGAGTAATGACAGAATACAAGGAATTGTAAGTCAATTGGAGGAAACCTGCAGAACAGTTGAGGTAAGCAGTTAAACTTACAATGTACAGAGCTGATTTGACGTTGTAATTAGAACTATTTAGGTTGTAATTAGGACCAACAAAGACTTAGAGGGGGCACCTCATTTACTTCTCTACTATTTCCTCTATCACTTTCTTGAAAGCTCTCCCCTTTTCCTGCTTTCTTTCCTACCCTTTATCAGTTTCCTGTCTTCAGTTTTCCCTCTTACCCTTCCCATGGAACTCTGTCCCTGAGAAACCTCTGTATCGTCCTGGCTAATAGGCCAGGCCCAATTGCATGGTGGGAAATCCACAAGGATTTGTAGGGGGCACCTAATTTTCCTCTGTGCCTTCTTCCCCACTATTTCCAAGGCTTGAAGGCAGCCAATATTGTTGTAGTTGCCTAGCAACAGCCACTGATGGACCTCATTTCTTAAAGCTAAAGGTGTTAATTCTATTATTTTGAAGGTTTTTAAATCCCCTGGTTTTTTATTTTAGTTTTCAGATTTTATGCAAACCTGGTGCATTTATCAACTTATAGAAAAAATCTTTCTTGCAACAGGGGCTGAAGATATTAATTGCAAATTATTTATTTTACATCCCTTTTTTACGCTTCTATAAGCCACCTAAAGCTGTAACTACAACTATGAGCCTTTTGTGGGGAGAGAGGGACGTATTAATGAAATTATAGAAAATCACTCTGAGCCCTAGGGATAGATAGGGATATATAATAAATGAATGTGTATGTCCTGAACTGGATAGCTCAGGCTAGCCCGATCTCATCAGATCTCAGGAGAGCTCCAAAGAATACTAGGGTTGTGACATGGAAGCAGGCAGTGGCAAAACAACTCTGAATGTTTCTTGCCTTGAAAACCCTTTAGGGGTCAGCATAAGTTAGCTGTAGTATGACAGCATGCTCCACTACCATGTATGTATGTATCACAGATTGCTGCCAAAGTTCATTTGCCATTCTCACATCAAGGTCCCACTGTGTTGGAGGAAGATGAGTTGACCAACCCTTGCTAGAGCAGCATGGCTGAGACCTGGCCAGAACTGCTGATGACAACATGTACCATTTGCCAGTTATTTCCTCTCATGCCATCACCAATCACTCTGTTCTGACAGCACCAGTCTAGGAGTAGGCTATCATGGTCAGTAGTGTCTACACTGATTTGTGGAAGCTTTCCAGACTCTCAAGCTGAGCTTATGTCCTACCTGATCAATTTAATTGGAAATGCCAGGGATTGAATAGTGGATCTTCCACATGCAAAACAGATGCTCTACCACTGAACCTTGATGCATCCTCAACACACATGTACAGTCTTGTATTATGGGACTGTATCATGTGGAAGTGTGTAGGTACACAAAAGGAATTAATTCTGTCAGGAATTTGGCTCAATTGCATAGTAGGCTATCTGTAAAAAAACAATTACAGTGGTTCATTCAGGTGTAAAACTGAAGATATAATGAAAATGACTGCTGATTGATATACCCAAATTTTCTATTGGTTTACCTGCAGAAGAAAGCCCTTCTGAGCAGATTAATTACCTGCTGTTGCTGGGTCTGCATGACCTTTGTGTATGACTTCTTGCTGGTTACCATATTACTTTGGGAGTCATAACTCCCAGAAGGATCAATTAGAGAGGGTCAGTGCTTAATTGGGAGCATCATGCAGTCTGTTTACTCTACACACTTCCCCTGGAGACATCTGTAAGGGCATCTGAAACCTGCCACTCCTCTCATGACATTTTTCAGGCACAAGAAGCGTCATTTCTCTTTGCAGATAAGATCTCAGGTCCCGTTGCTGGCAAAGATCTGTGGCTTGACCATGTAACTTCTCCCTGTGGAGGCTGCAAGTACTGCAGGGAGATGCTCTTATGTCAGAACAGATACTGATAGCTGAGGTTTAGAACATCTGGGCTATACACAATGCATCAGGAAAAAGATGGAGAACTGCAGCTGGGCAACTCTACCCACAGTAGGCATCAAATAGGGCTTTGGTTGTTGAGGGGCCAATCTCACAGACACAATATTTATTTACTTATTTGATTTTTAGGATACCCCTCCCTGCAGAGAAGGCTTGGTGTGGCTTACATCAGAGGATTAATACATAGTTAAAACATTAAAACACATTTTAAAACAATCCAGGACCAGTAATTCTACTCATAAAAGATGCACTCCTGTGGATAAATTAGTGGGTTGCTCAGTTTTTAAAAATCTAATATTTCCCATTGTGGGAAGTGGAAATTAATAATTATTTATTTATTTATCTGTTCATTTATTTGTATTTATAAGCCGCCACTCCTGGACCAGCCAACTCATGGCTGCTAACAACATAAATTTAAAATACAGGAATTAAAATTACAAAATTTATAAACATTACAACCTTACTAAACATAAACCACCACCCCCATACAATTCTCCCAGGCTGCCATATTTCAAAGGTAGGTGCTAGGTGTTAGATGTTAGAGGTGTTATATCTTAATTTGATGTTAGGCTTGCTTGTTTTGTCCTCAACCATATGCCTGGCGGAAGAGTGCTGTTTTACAGGCCCCTCACAACAAATGCACTTCTTTGAAGCCAGAGATCATCAACAGATTAGAATGAATGGAACACAGCTCCTGGAATGCAGGTCAAATATGGGCCCTCCATAGGATCCTGGTAAGGATCCAAGCAGCTGCATTCTGCACCAGCTGTAATTTCTGGATGAAAGTCAAGGACAGGGCCATGTAGAATGAATTACAGTAGTCTTGTCTGGAGGTGACCGTCACATGGATCACTGTGGCCTGGTGTTGCAGGGGCAGATAGGGCACTAGTACCTTCGCTTGGTGTATGTGGAAAAACATCCACCTTGCTACTCTAAGTGATCTGTGCCTCCACGGTAAGAGAGGTGTCAAGGATCACTCCCAAATTCCTAACAGTGGGTGCAGCTATCAGTTGCACACCATCCAGGCTTCCTAGTCATGCTTCTTCTTCTGAGCCCTTCCTCCCAGTCACAGTCTTTTTTTTTGGGGGGGGTGGTAAATGTTTTGATATAACAGAATTCCATTTAAAGTACCTTTCAGGATATCATTGCAAAATCTGTGCCTCAGAACTTTAAAAAATAGACACTTCTAAATTGCATACCACATGCAGCCCCAGGCCTAGATTCTGGGCAGGGTCTACTTGAAACAAAAGCATGGCTAATAACTATTAAATATTGGCTGCAACTATAATACAATTTGGATCCAAATAGTCTCAATTATCAAATGCTTGTGAAATCTAACTCGTCCAACTGGTTAGCCCTTATCAAAACAAAAATTAGATATTTGGGTATATCCATGGATTCATTCTCTCAGCATTTGGTAAAGCACAGAATTCTAGATATTGAAGCACAAAACCTTAACAGTACAGCTTATGAAACTTTCTCATCCATCCCCTGAACCTGGAGATTTCACTGGAAGCAGGCCAGATAGCTCCATATCTTTACCATCCTCAAATACCAGATCAACACAGTGCCTTTTTTTTGGCCAGATCTAATGCTTTATTTAAAAAGTAGCATATTCACAGATAGTGTCCATGGTAAACAAGAAAAATTGAAATTACCTTGCATGTGCTTTTTTATTGTCCCTTCTACACAGATATCCATACAAAATACTTAAGCCCCATTTTTTAATTTAAGATTGGACTTCTGGATCTTTTAAATGTTTATTTCCTTTTGAATAATAACAACTCTAAAATAACACATATTTATTATTTTGAAGAAGTTGAAGAAGAAGAGTTAGTTCTTATATGCCGCTTTTCTCTACCCGAAGGAGGCTCAAAGCAGCCTACAATCACCTTCCCTTTCCTTTCCCCACAACAGACATCCTGTGAGGTGGTTGAGGCCGAGAGAGCCCTGATATCACTGCTCGGTCAGAACAGCTTTGTCAGTGCCATGGCGAGCCCAAGGTCACCCAGCTGGTTGCATGTGGGGGAGTGCGGAATCAAACGCAGCATGCCAGATTAGAAGTCCATACTCCCAACCACTACACCAAACTGATTCTTTGTTTTCATTCTGTCATTTTATTCAATTTGAACCTTTACATCTTTTTATCCTAATTTTATTGTGTTAGTTTTATATGCCAATAAAGGATTTTTTGATTGTGAGGGGGAAAACAGATACCTGAGGCAACAGTTGCAATATCACGTGATAGATGATGGAGAGCCTCCAGATGCTGGGATAAAGGCCGTTTAAATTCAACACTTGGTTATTCTAATTGGCAGAGAAATCCATTACGGTTCCTTATGTAACCAAAGGAAGGGACAGGAAATAGTATATCAAACAAGGTCCAAAATATTTTAAAACCCCGAACTAAGTACTGGGAGAAAAGAAAAAAAGCAGTTAAAAGTCAAAACTTTGTTGTCAGGAAGGCATTGCTTTGCAAGGATGAAATTGGATACTATCAGGAGTTTGCAGGCACCAATGAGCCTTTTAAGTAAGCCAACTGAGATACATAGAATCAAACAAAAGCAGAGCCTCCTTAGGATTCAAGTTTTAACTGAGTCAAACACCAACAAGATGTCAGAAGTGTATAGAAAATGATAAATTAAGAAAGAGAAGCAATTTCTAAGACCAAAGTCTAAGATTTCCAACACTGACTCACATCCAATAACTACTCCCCCGCCCCTTCTCCAGTTTCCATATTGTCAGATTTGAGCAAGGGAGATGTTCATAGTTCCCCCACCACCACCACCTTCATTGCATTTTAATAGGCTTTGCATCCATAAATAATCCAAGAGATTATGGAAAACAGCCTTCATAATGTTTACATAAGAAGAATCTTCCAAATTATAGTTATTCATTTCACATGATCATCATCTCAGTTGGCCATCAGTTTGACCTTGAAATTTACCAAGTGAAGAGAACTACCTGGAGAGAGATATAACCTGCTCTTTATTCTCATAAGGGACGTGGGCTGCAATGCTTTGCACAGTTGGATTCAATGGGATTTGAACAGCCTGCGCGACCAGGTTTACAGCCCCGTTTATTGATGCATTGCAGACTATTTTCTGACCTAGCTTAAATTAGCTCACTGAAAACTTTGAACAAGGCACAGCTCCTAAAAGAGCAAGTCTGGTTATTTACTTCTGGTTTCAAATTCAAAGGCAGATCCTGCTCAGCTATATTAAGCTCCTATGACTGGCACAAGATTTTTGAGTTTTCAGTTTCTTTTAAGAAAGAAACCCCATTTCCAACAAATGCAAATGCGTGTGATATGACCAAGAATAATCATAGGTACAAAAGTCTATCTAGAGAGAAAAATACTTTAAAAGCCGCTGTGCTTCATAGTTTTGGATGTGCTTCGTAATTAAACTGTGCTGTATAATTAACTTTCAGTGCCCTATCTCCAGCTTTCAAGATATTTGTCACAGCCATTATAATAATTTTAATGTTGGGAGCATTTTCTAAGGCAAGTTTGGATCAGGAATGCACATTATAGCACAATTGTATCCCTTTATCCTTAGAATAGAACGGAATGCTAGAATATCCCTACAGTAATCCAACAGCTGTGAAACATGTTATTTACTTAGAAAACTGATGAGATGCCTCTTCACAGAACCTGCTTGAAATCCAACAGATTTAATTTAAAGAACTGCAGAAGCCTTGGGGGCCTTTAATTCAGGGAGGGGAGATTTGATGAAAGCAATTCCCAGAATTTCTGGATATTAAAAAATGCTGACAGTGTAAGCTTTAACATATTTTATAGGAATGCTGCAAAAGGCAGAAGGAGCAATTGTGTGAAAAATTTGATTATTTGTACGCCATATTAGAAGAAAGAAAAAGTGAGATGACGCAAGTAATTACTCGGAGTCAAGAGGAGAAACTGGAACATGTCCGGTCTCTGATTAAAAAGTATGCAGACCATTTGGAGGCCGTATCCAAACTTGTGGAATCAGGCATCCAGTTCATGGAAGAACCAGAGATGGCTGTATTTTTACAGGTATGTTAGAGAGACTCCAAAAACAAGTAGAAAATTCAGTCTTGCAAATTCAAAATTGCTCTTTTTGTTTCTTCATTTACATATTCTCAGTAGCTCCTCTTGTCATTGCCTGGAAAGTATTATTTTAGTATTACTATCACTCTACTCAGTAATGGCCATCAGGGGTATCTGCATGTCTATGCTTGGGAATTTTTCATCCATTGATTCTGCAAATGTTTTGTTCAGGTACTGTCTGTTGCTATCGCAAGTATCAAGCAGTTGACTTGCTAATCAACTAAGTTATGTTCAATGGTCTCCAGGCTAGTAGACTGGTTAAGAGAGAAGACAAAGATGAATACAAATTATACTTTACCAAACAGTTTTCTATCATGTTGTGCATGCACACAAGTGTCCAGAAGACAGGAGCTTTTGCTAAACATAATATGAAGCAAGGAATATGTTGAAAAAATCCCTGGATTGTCTTATATCACATTTTTGCCATTGTGACATGCTTTCATATGGTCAATAGGCAGATGAATCTAATTTCTGCATATGTTTAATTCAGATTTTAATAGGAATCTTCATACAGTATCTAATTTAGTTTTTCAAACTTATTTTTGCCCCCACACAATGGAGTTGGGGCCTAAAGCATAAGGTGAGGTCAGATATCTCTTATTTAAAAAGTCACATCTTCTACATCAGAGCATAATGGATCCCCCCCCCTTTTCAGAACATGACAGCTTTGCAAAGAGATGCCACTACACTGCAGAGTTCCTTATGTTTGCAGTTTTGAGCTGGGAAATCCACCTACACCATTCTATTCATAGATCTCATAGACAGAGTCAGGGCTGGGTTGACCATTACGTTAAATACTTTCAAGTCTAGGAAACCAGGGAAATTGAGTCTGTCAATACAATTTAATTATTTTTGGAGTTTTCCAATTTGAAAAATGTAACTGTTCTGTTCCTTTATAAAATCTCCTGCAGCTTATAAGAGATGAGGAGCTCACTCATTTCTTAGAATCATAGAATAATAGAATTGGAAGGGACCTCATGCACTATGCAGGACATTCACAACCCTTTCGCTCATCCACTGTAACCTGCCACCCCCTTGAGCCTTCACAGAAGCAGCCTCTCTGTCAGATAGCTATCCAGCCTCTGTTTAAAAATCTCCAAAGATGGAGAACCCACTACCACCCGAGGAAGCCTGTTCCACTGATAAGCAGTTCTAACTGTTGGGAATTTCTTCCAGATCATTAGACAGAATTTCTTTTGAATTAATTTCATCTGGTTCTGGTCTGTCCCTCCAGGGTAAGAGAGAACAACTCTGCTCCATCCTCGATATGGCAGCCTTTTAAATACTTGAAGGTGGTTATCAAATCCCCTCTCAGTCATCTCCTCTCCAGGCTAAACTTGACAGGGCAACAGTGGCAATATACACAGTTGTAGGAAAACAGAGAATGATAGTAGCCTGCTACTGCTTAGCCTGAAGAACAAAATGAAGGTGCTTTCTGAACTGGGGTAGATGTTCAGGGTGTACCAGTTTATTCCCCCAGTGGCATGGCTGTGTGAGAGCATACATAAAACTGTCCAGGAGAACCCACAAAGAAACATACCTTATGGGAGAAAAGGTGTGGCCCTCCCTGGAAGGGTCCCTGCTTTCACAGTCACTGTCAGTCTGAACATAGGCTAGCAGTCAGTAAGCATTTACTCACAGTCTAAATGCTTGGGGGTTGATGGGATTAACAGTTTAAGGAGTTATTAATCCCACTGGTTTTGTTTTGTTTTTCACAGAATGCCAAAACATTGCTACAAAAGTAAGTCCTTCCCTTTCAAGACAATATGCATGTTTTCCACATTTATCACGAGCTCCCAGTTTTCAAACCATTCCTTTGCAGTCTCTAAGGCGAACGACACTTTGCTTCTATTTTAGAATTACTGAAGCCTCTAAAGCATTTCAGATGGAAAAAATAGAGGCTGGCTATGAAAACATGAGCCACTTCACAGTCAACCTCAACAGAGAAGAAAAGATAATACGAGAAATTGATTTTTACAGAGGTACGTGCTTTCTCTTCTTTCTTTTTTTTAAAAAAAATCAAGTTGGTTTCTTTTAATTACGGAAGTACATCCTTTGTGGGAAGACAGCCTGTCAGGAATATGGTGAAGAGACCTTTTTGACATTCCAAAAATGTGACACGTCTCATAATCAAAAGTAAACCTGCATGAAGACTAACACAGTATGCTTTAAATACTTTTCTTCTTTAATCAAATCTGATGCCTTAGCCCTCAGGATGTGCACAGCCATTTTTGAGAGTCAAACATCCTGTACCCCACCAGAGTTATTAACCTGTTTGACCTGCTTGTATGACTAGGCAGAAGCACAACAGCTCTTAGCAACAGCATTGCATGGGAGAACACTTCCCTGAATAAAAGCACCTACATTATCATGGAAAGGGAACAGGGATTGATAGCATATAGTTACCCAGATAGAAAAGCTTAACTTCCACCAGACCTACTCTACCAATAATTCTGGGTTTCTATTAAAACATGTTCAAATATGTAGCCATGTTGGTCAGAAGCAGCACAATAAAATCAGAGTCCAGTGGCACCTTTAAGACCAACTAAGATTTATTCAGGGCATGAGCTTTCGAGTGCAAGCACTCTTTCTCGGACTTGCACTCAAAAGCTCACACCTTGAATAAATCTTTGTTGGTCTTAAAGGTGTCACTGGACTCTGATTTTATTGTATTAAAACATATATAATAATAAATAATACCATGTATTTTACACCACTATTGTCAAGAAAACACGCTGTTGTTTAAGATACCTTTATTTAACAAGGTATGTTGCAGCTCTATTGGAGACCTCCTGACGCCATTAAGTTATTGAGAACTTTTAGTTCTTTCATGGGGACTAGGATTTTGGTCCATACGTTCCTTCTTCCCTTCATAGTTCCTATTATGTACAACCAAGAGTTCAGTCAGCTATTTCTATGAAATGTATTGCCCCTGTCGTGTCATTCAAAGCAGAGTTGCACCCTTGTAAGACTATTGACTTCTCCTTAACAAAGTCTGCTTAGAATGGTATAGTCAATACTATTCTCAAACAACTTGAAACAGGAAGGAGTATTTGAAAGGCGTTTAGTCATTTGGATTTGCCTTCTTAAAGGGCCGACTTTTCTGTACGTTTCTGCATTAAAATCTGCCTCTCCAGACACAGACCTGAATTGATGTCTGACTCATGCATTTTGGAAATTCCCAGTTTCAGTGATTTCATCAGTTAAGGCAGAATCTAATTCAGAGATGCTCAATGTGGAAATGCATGCATCTTTTTCCCGGTGCCCACCATTTTGAGTTGTTTGGGCATGCCCCTTTCCCTGTTGCCATCCTCCTTCCCACACCTGTGGGAAAGGTACCCAAAAGCTTCCCACTTTCATCTGCCCCCCCCCTCAAAGAAAGCCTTCTTGGGACCATCATCTGATTCACAGGTGGATTGAAAAAATGGTGCCTGCTTGCACCTTTCTTTAAATTGAACTCTTTCATTCCAGCATTCTGTATCCTCAATCAGCTCCCCTCTCCTCCCCAGAGATACTGGATGTTATTTTAAAACAACAACTAGGCTATTGCATTACAACACCGCTGCACTGTAATGCACAAAACCTGTTTTAATACGTAGAAGCAGAGAAAGCGGCAGGAGGCAACTGCTGGGGACATGATAGTGTACTCCTGAGTGGATTCAGCCAGACAGAAACAGCCCCCGTACAGCCAGCCCTCTTTGGCAGGGAAGCAGCAGGACTGATTGCAGAACAGAAAGGGGGCTCCTGCAGCTGCCGTTGTGGCAGGCTCCAGTGTGCAGGGACTTCGGCAGAGACCCATAGTGCTGAGGCATGGGAAAGCTCACCACCCTCCCTCAGCACCTGCCTCTTGGCATGGGGAGAGGGAAAAGGGGAGAGGAGTGATTGAGGACACAGAATGCTGGAATGAAAGGGTGCAATTTAAAGAAAGGTGCAAGAAGGCACCATTTTTTCAAACCATCTGTAAATTAGGCAATGCTGCTGAAAAGGCTTGTGGGGGAGGAGAAAGATGTAGAGCAGGTGGAAGAGGGAGTGCTTGGGCACCTTTCTCATGGGAGGGTAGAGAATGGTGCAATGAAGAGTCACAAAGAAAAGAAAGAGGCAAGCAGGCATCATTTTGCAAAAAAAAAAAACCTTTTTGGAAAACAGGAAGGGAGCAAAGCATCAGGGGAGGCTGCCTGCTTCTGACTCTCAGTGCAGAAAACATATGGTGAATTTCAGCCTGGGAAAGGATGGGAGGAAAGCCCAAATGCAGAAAGCAAATGACACTTCATAGCATCCAATCAAAATCCAAAGTGAGGGTAATACAGAAATGGTCATGGCATACTCATGCATTCTGGGAGCAAAGGGCTTGGTTCCAGGCTAATATTTCCATGGATGCAAAGATTTCCTTGGAATCCTTGGGAACAAGTGACCACCACAAACAGAATTTCTAGCCTGGACCAAGCCAGTCACATTTAGAGGGCTATTTCAAGCAATTGCCTTCTACGCCCATTGAAGCACATGGCTTCAGAAGGGTGTAACTCTTCTCAGGATAATAGAGTACATCTGTCTTTATTCTACATTAGTGTGTGTGTGTTTAGTTTTAGTGTTCTTGATTATTTGATAGACAAAATGCATGCATATTGAAAACTGAATTTGTTCTCCAGATGACATATTTGATTTAATTTTTGGACAAGGAGGGCTCCTCTAACATTACCCCTCCAAACACTGCACTGATTTCCTCTTTCTTGGATTTTTTCTCTATGGCAGAGACTTCACAGAAAACTATGTTGTGTTGTTGACTTTCTGACACTGTTTTCCTTTAATGAGGCTATGCCAGAATTGCTCATATAAAGGAGAATAATAGCTCAGAATGAACCCTCAGTTTACAAAGCATTTACACATTTTATTGTAATGGAAACCAGCATTGTGCTTCATCTCTGTGTTCCATTAGAGGAAGAAGAGGATGAGGAAGAGGATGTGGTTGAAGGTGAAGAATTTGATGAAGCCCACACAGAATCATCTGGTGGGGAGGATGAAGTATCTGAACTGCCATCTCAGAAGCCCCAACTGGATACTCCACCAAAGGACGCGCCAGCTGTACCTCAGATGAATTCAGCCCCATCACTACCACCTCCAGCAACAAATGCTGCCACCACCACATCTAATCAAGTAATTACTTGGTGTTAGCTGTATCCCTGTGTCCTAGTCAGCTATTGATCACAAGGTAGAAAAGGCTTGGTGTCTTTTTTTTAATTTACAGATTAAACTGAAATTGAAGTAAATATGCTGAGATGTGAAAGTGGACAAGTCTCTCCCCCCCCCCTCAGCCAGATCCTGATAGCAGACAAGATCCCACCTGGGCAGGAGAAAAACAACACCTGAGAGAAAGGTTCTAGGTGCAGTATCAGCTGGTAGGGGGACAGACCCATCAATATCCCTCATCTGAGTTTTAAATTGTCCCCACTTGACATATTATTGAGGAAAACCTTAATTTAAAATCACAAGTCACCAATCACAATATGTACTTTGGCATTAAACCAGTCACAAATTTGTGTCCATTTTATAAGAATGAAGGGTAGAATGAAATTGTGAGGGATAAAGGATTTAGAGCAGCAAGTTCCTGTCCTTATCTGTGTACATTCGTTGGAATGTATGTAATCTCTGTGCAATCAGACATTACATACATTCCAAACCTGAGGGACAAGTAGGTAATTTTAGATTCTACCAGGGGTGGCCAAACAGTGGCTCTCCAGATGTCAATGGACTACAATTCCCATGAGTCCCTCACAGTGCACTGGCAGGGGCTCATGGGAATTGTAGTCCATGGACATCTGGAGAGCCACCGTTTGGCCACCCCTGGGGGTTTTAGATGGTAATGTATTCTCCAAATGCAAAGCTATATTTTGCCTGGGGGAGGGCTTGCTAAGCTAGTAAACAGGGTGCCGGATTTCTGTCTCAAAGTCTAACCCTGACAGCATTCTGTTGCAGCTAAGAAGCTTGGTCAAGCAATGTACAGATGTGGAGATATGATGATGACATATTTCTCTGCTGGCCTGATTATTTATTATTGTCCTTCAAAGTGTTCCTCAGTTGCTGCCACCAAGCAAAGCCAATATGGCAAATCCAAAGACAATGTCAATGGTCTTCTTGGTTCCTCCAGAGAAACCTTTGGCTAGATATCCAAAAAGGCCCCGTTTTGTGTCAGAGACTGTCTCTCCAAGCGTTGTTTTTCTTTTCTTTTTTTAATATGTTCAATTAAGGGTGAAGTTGTGCTGATTCCTACTCAGCAGTCTGCCGAACCAGAAGCTGACATGCAATCAAGTGGAGACCCAATCAATCCTTTGTTTTATCCTAGCTGGTATAAGGTTCAGCCACGGCAAACCAACAATTCAAATGCAGTCCCAGTGAATGAAACAAGCAATTCAGATACAGTCCCAGTGGCCGAAAACAGGCAGGTAGGGCCTTCTGTTCCTGTAGAGGTGAATGTAAAGAAGACAGAGACAGCTACAGCAAATGGGAGTCCTGCTGTGAGTGGTAAGGAAGCAAATACACCCACAGCTACTTCACAGGTTAGTATATAGTTTCAGGGTATATTGAAAAGTGGTAATTACAAAACAAAATACATAAGTGCATTCATATCTCTGATACATGTCAATATAAAGGGGAAAATCACTGACATTTCAAAAAGTAATCATTTGATTTTTGTAAAAAAAAATGTAAGCCACATTCTCAAATGTAGGTACATACAAAATTGTAAATTATTGTATGCTATTTATTTTATTCCTTCATTTGATGGTCTTATGATGGTGTCAGTGATGGCAACGAGCTGATATTTTGTGTTTGTACTGATTTTACAATTTACCTGATCACTTTGGAATGAGTTGATGTACACGTGGATCAGCATCACACGCAAGTCACACCTTCAGAAATCATTTCAAAGGGCTTCAGAACCCCTGTTTGGCAATCACAACAAAACTGCAGTACATATAAGTGCTCTAAAGTAAAACTAGCAAAATGGTTAAGACCCGTAAGGTGTATGGCCAAAACTCAGATGTCATGTTATGTGTGCGCAGAGTTTATGATTTCTCAAGCAGTAGTCTCCCTCACCTTCCAATATGCTGTTCAGAAATATTTGAAATGCAGGAGAAGCAGTTTGTGGTGTGGCATAAGTTGCTCTTAAAACAAAGAATGTAAAAAAACAGAAGCTCTTGAACTTACCTCAAGTAATTCTTTGAATCCTGATTCATGCCAATAAAACCTTAGAAACTGTCCTGAGTTGTTCATACACAAGGTCAGCTAGAGCATGTCTCATTTATTTAATACGATGCATGTAGATAATAGAATAGCTAAATACAGTTCTGTCTATCTTTGAATGTAATTTAGCCAAGACTGTGGGCCGGGTTCAACTAGTTTTTGTCCTCCTTTCATCCTATTTAGTTTTTGTCCATGCTGGTCAAATAATCCCCAACATAACATTAGGTGATCAAAGGATACTCCCCTCTTTTTTACCAGCGGAAAAACTGGTTGGATCTAACCCTTTATCTTTGTGCAAGTTCTGTACCTGCAGCTTTCTCTTGGTTCATATGAATCCAAAATTGTCCTATTTGGTGTCTACACAGAACCATAGTAGGATTAATGATGTGGAACATCTACTGGCGTGCTCCCTCAAACAGAAATGTAGATGGACATGATGTCCATCATCCCACCTTAGGGAGCATACCACTAGATGGACTGCAGCGGCGGCGGTGGCACCAGAGCAGTGAGGTGCTCTCATAGCTCTGGCATTGCAGCCGCTACCAGTCTCCCAAGGCCACGCCTGCCCTCCACAGAGCAGGAGCAGCCTCAAAAGACTGGTGAGGGCAGTGGCAGCAGGTGCACTTCAGCACTCGGGCTCGCTTGGTTGGTGCTTGGTTGGTGCTGCCTTCGCTGACCGTCTAAGGCCTCTTACACCCTCTGGAGAGCAGAAGATTGGCGGGGGCAGCAGCAGCAGGCATGCCTCAGTGCTGGAGCTCACTGGGCTGGTGCTGCCTCCTATGGCCTTCTGAGGCCGCTCCCACCCTCTAGAGACTTGTGGGGGTGCCTCCATTGGGCTTCCAAGGCTGCTCCCACCTTCTGGAGAGCGTGGGAAGCCTCAGGAGACTGACGGGGTGGAGCAAGCCCAGGAGCCCACCAGCAGGTAAGGACAGGGAGTGGGGGTGGAGGGGAGGAGGGAGGGGCAGAGAACAAGGATTCTCACCCCTTATGTGGATGTTCCACATAAGGGGTGAGAATCCTTGTCAGTTAATTTTTTTTCCTTTTATTTCTGACAGCATTTCAAGAAAAGCATGGCATGTTTTCTATTAATTTTGCACTGCAAATAACATACCTAGCATTTACCCCCAGTAGTGTTTGTACTGAGGTCAGAAAATAGGTCAATTCAATTCAGACAGCATAATATGACCTCAGATTTGTCTTATACTACCACTATTTCAAAGTCAATAAGACTACAAAGATGGAGGCTGACTTAATAAGGTTTTGACATTGATGATATCTTGAAATAATTCCAATCCGTGAAAGCTGCATTGCATCATGAGGACTGCATCCATTATCATATTTTAAAAGTTCCCCCTTTAAAATATATCTAGTTCTTACCAAACTAATTTTTAAAATACCCATGGCCGCATGCAAACACTTTATCTAATAAACGTAATCTCACCTTTGCATGTGTGAAATTTTTGAGGCTTGTAGTATCTAAACGATTCAAATATTTTTTTCTCCATCTGTGTTATGTCATTAGCCATTCTAAATGTCCTACATAAAAGTACATTGTAGTGATTTCTGTGGATTTTTTACATGCATGCACTAAGGATGAATGTGTTAAAATAATTGTTTTGTGAGAAGCTTGCATAGATCAATGCTCAGGAATAAAAGCAGCAGTAAAGTGTCCATAGTTTAAGATTAATGAAGCACCCTGGGAGAGAAGGAATGTCTAAAATGAAGATAAAGCTGTCTGGAAGAAAGAAAAGGTGGTTGAAATTTTTTATTGCAGATGCAGGCGTCCTATTATTAGCAGAAGGCATTTGTAGTCTCAGTACCCTCACAAATCTACAATTCTTCATATTCTTTGTGGGAAGCACCAAGCGGTTTAAAGTTATAAATGCTGGTAGACAGGCTCAGTGCGGAACAGTAAAGGGAATGCAGCAGGTTTACATGTGCATTAAGGTTTCTAGTAAGTGGATCACTGGGATTTGCACGCATTTCTCACCAGGACTTATCTGGAAAAAAAAATAAAAATCCAGTTTATATGTATTTCACTTCTGGGTGTTTTCATCACAACTATCCAAAAATGGTTCAGAAAAGATAAGTGGGGGAGGGTCTTTTAAAATTGAATGTTTTCTTCACTGATTTCAGCAGTGCTGTTAGTGAAGTATTCTTCTTGTTATTTTCTCACAGGGGTTAGCATTCTGCATATCAATTTTGGCTTTTCTTATCATTCTGCACCATCTCTGGAGTCAGATTCAATACATGATTTTTACTTTAATGGGTAGGAACTGTTTTGTTTTATCCTTAACTAACATCACAAATCGTTCCTCTGGTGATGCTTGCAGGGAGTTGAGAAACCAGTACTTCATCTGTCTCATCTCAAAGGATCATGCTGTCATGTAATATGTGCTGCCTAAGGCTTTTCCTCCTTATCTCCCCTTCCTTGTGAAATGTCAACCTGGAGTGAAGTCCTGCATGGTTAAAGATCAGCCTTTGTTTTAGAAGGAGGAAAGGTGGGAAATCCCTCATGAATCCCATGGACTTACATTAAGTAGCTCTGAAATACAGACACACAAAGAAGCAGGTGCAAAGATCATGCCACTGATGAGCTTGGTTGCTCATCCCAAAGATGTATCTGTTGGACTGAAAGTAGAAGGCTGGTGTGTGTGTGTGTGTGCGTGTGCGTGTGCGTGTGTGCGCCCATGTCAGTCTATGCGCTCATTAGATGAATGGGTATATCTCCTTTCGGATATACCTCCACTTAAGAATACTGATGTCCAAATTTTTATGTCCATGGAAAGCTTGGGTTCCAGCCTAGCCTTCTCCTTGGCATGTTAGTTTTCTATATTACATGTGGGGGGGGGGGCATGCAGACATGCGCTCTGTAGTCTCCTGTGCCATCTGACCCTGTTTAGCTTGAGTTCTGATGACACTGAGCTAACTGGCCCTTCCGGGTCAGGGCCTTTGTCCAGCTGTCCTTTATGAATTCTCCAAGACTTCCTCATAGAGGCAGGGCAGGTGATTAAAGAGGGCGTCAGTTGCACAATGCTTAGAGCAGAGGGTCTTTGGATCACCTTAGAATGGCCAACTTAAAATAAGCCTCTAGGCAAACAAGTCTCCATTACAGCTGAATGAGAACATCCTCATTTTTTACAGTACATGTTTTTAGATTTTAGATTCGTTTATTAATCAGCCATAGGCCATTTCAAATAAATTAACAATATACAAAATCAGCTAAAATCAAGACATAAAACTGATAAGATCATGAGGAGTTTAAAAGGTGTCAATTTAGTTCCTACATATTAATAAAAAAAATTGCACCTGTACATGTTTTTGATGCATTTCTGTCCGTTTTTCTTACATATTTGAAAGGAAGAGAAATAAAATCAAGTTGTAGTAGATACTATGGTATTCTCGCCTCTCAGTTTAGCTATTCTACTACTGACTCCATCAGTAGTTTTTCAAGAGAAAGGGAAGGCTATCTTCCTTGCTGAATGCTCAAGATATTTACCATATATAATAATTCTGTGTAACTTGATGGATGCCTGAATATCTAGTGGGGGAGGGAATTAGGCTCCTAGTTGGGAAAAATTAGATTCCAGTTACTTTATAGTTTATTTTTTTAGATGGGATTTTACATATTCCCTCTCAAAGCTTCCATGTTGTAGTGCAATTGGACTCCACTCCTTCTAATGTTACATATCTCTTCTTCAATCACCAGAGACTCTAGAGGGGTCTCTGTTGATTGTATTCTATAGGTCTTTTGCTAAAATGTAACTTTTCTAAAATGTAAGTTTTGATGCATCTGAAACTTTGAGTATCCATCTCTCTTTGTGACTGATATCCTAATTACTCAGCTGAACCTAAATAGCCTTTTCAATTTCTGATTTTCCTGAGAACTTATATCTAACCCAAATACTTGACTGCCTTAAAAGTGAACTTAAGAAACTTATTAGAATGAATTACATAAACTTGGGGCTACCTCATTACACGTCCCTTAGGTCACTCACAATATCTGATGGATCCTTTGATTTGTCTGGTTAAGACCAGCGAGAGCCTACAAGGCGTAACAGAGCTAGATTAGCGTAGCTGTCTGTGAACCTACACACCATGTACAGTCAAAGAGATGTTTATAAGGTGCCTGCATTGTCAGCTTTTTTGCATAGGTCATACTTAGGAGATGAAACAGTAGAGGTCATGGACATTATCTGTACAAGTAAATCCCCTGATTCTAACTTGCTTTTTAAAACCAGAAGGCATATTAAGTACACTTACATTACTTGTAAAGAAAAAGTAGAGACTCATTAAAAGGCAATGGTATCTACATAGATTGCTTGTACTACTTACAGAAGCAACAAAACCCAGCCATCCAAACAAAAAATAATGTTATCTATCTATCTATCCATCCATCCTGTGGATTCTTCGTATGCAAAGAAACCACAAATTAACAAAAAGGAAAAAAACCCACAGGTTTGAGAAAACAAGGTGCAGGGGAAAAGTAAAAGATGGAAATAAGCCAGTTGCATCAAGCAAAGTTTGTTTTTCATAGATAGGTTCACAATCTGGCTGGAACTATGTTCTCTCTGCTGGGATTTCCAAAGGGTCATTCCACCCCCCCCCCCCCACTATTGTAGCCACAAGTGCTACATGATTTCCACAGTTGCCAAGTAGAGATAGGATTAGGAACTGAGATTTAAAACGTGTCTGCCCAAGATGTCAAGGAAGTCTGCATTACACTTGAATCTCAGACAACCACTAGTTATATAAAAGTACTTTAAATGCACAATAGCTAATGAGATCATTAAAGAGATGGGACTGAAACATCAGACTGCATTAATGCTGTGCTACATTTGCATCGTGAGTGATAAATCTTGATTATATTATTGAAGTTGGTGTTCTAAATTTCAGTTCTGGAATCATTTAAAGGTTTCTTCCTCCTGTGCTTCACTGAAGGTTTCAAGATTCAGATCTATAAGGGTGTGTCTAGGCTTCTAGTTTTCAGTCTAACAAGAAAATTAAGCATTTGCTTAATTTTTTTGCAAATTAATATTCTGTGCGTCGGATGGGTTTGCTCACAGAGTTAGAAATGTACTGAAGTCAAGGCAAGATATATGATGATAAATGGCCCCTGCAGAATCATATAGTGAGGAGCCAGACTGATGCAGAGGTTAGAGTATCAGGCTAGAACATGACTCAAGATCTCCACCTTGCTATAAACCATGCCAAGCGATCTTGGGACAGGCATTTTCTCATCCTAACCCACATTATGTCCTGAACTGCAGTGCATCCAAATAAGTTCAGTACCTACAGCTCAGAGGAGACCTATTTGGCTGGTGTCTTATCCCTTATCTTGAGATAAGTTTGATAGCAACAAACACGAGAGTTCTTCACAGCAGTCTCTATTGACCCATTTCTTTTCCAGTCATGGTCACCATTTTGGAAGTGACTTTTCAATTTAATAATGACCTGTTACATGTACTTGTTTACCCATAACAAGGCTCATGTTTCAAATTCAAAAGTTTATCCCTGAATACTTCTCTTTAATTTTGTTCCACATCTCAGCTTATGTGTTGCTTATGTATTCAGCAGCACCGGTAAAGAGCATTTGTAATGACAAAACACTTTTGTTGGGTTCCCAAGCGATGGTGTCAGTGTCATTCATTCAAGCAATCCTTCCTTCCCAGGCATGTAATAGTCACACCTACAGTCTATATATGGTAAATCACAACATGGCTTCTGGTATATAAGGTCAGCCTTTTCTTAGTGTTCTTACCTCAGATAAATGGCAGATACAGTAATTTCCTTTAGTCAGATGAAGGCTAACTTTGCCTGTATATCTTACTTAATGGAAAACTGACGCCCCCTTGAATTTTGATCTTTATTAAATTGCCTTAAGATTTGTTTGTGATCTTCTGAGGCAATGAAAAAAAGTGTTTGTTTTTAATTTGAAAGAGAGACTATTTCATTCTTTCTTTCAAAATGACATCTTCCCTTGTACATTTTACTTGTGGGGCGCAGGACCTTACATCTCTTTTCATTCAGTTTTCATGTAGCAACAGTATTTTCTTCACGTTTGTTATATATATCCCTGAAGCCAGTTTTTTCCCCTGCACTTTCCAACACTTTAAATTACAATATTTTGTACATAGCTGAAATGGGATGCTTCTTCCAGTGCATTCACTGTAATCTCCACAGGTTATTCTCATTATTCAGGAATGAATTCAAACTGCTTTTCTTGTAGCCTTAAGGCTGCTTTCAACTATTCAAGAGCAAAAAGACCTGCAAAGTGTAGAAAGGATGAGCAAGGGTCCACTGATAACTTCTCACTTGATCAGCCCTCTGGGCTGGATCTTATTCTGTCCCACTGGCACATTCCTTTGATGCAAGGCTGTCTCACTGACAAGAACGTTTTGTGATAGAGGAATGTGTCGGCACCAATGGAATGGACTAGTGGGATTTTGCTGGCATTGTCTAACTAAGGGATGGGCTGTGACATGAATTCTCTTATAAAACAACCATCAATAAAGACAGTGCATTTATGTATGCTTTTAAAAAATTGATCATTGCTTTTATTCCTCTTCATTCAGCATGAGAGCCGCATGCTGCAGTGATTAAATGTGGCAAACTCTAAACTGGAGAACCGGGTTTCATTCCCCACTCCTCTGCATGAAGCCTGCTGGGTGACCTTAGGCCAGTCACAGTTCTTCTCAGAACTCTCTCAGCCCAACCTACCTCATCAGGTGACTGTTAGAAGAGGAAGGGAAGGCAATTGTAAGCTGCTTTGCAATTCCTTCCAGTAGAGAAAAGCAGGGTATAAGAACCAAATATTTGTCTTCATTATTCAGACTTTCATTCTGGAACAGAAAGCTGAGAGGTTTATATATAGGTTTATGTATGTAGAAATCACAGTAAGTAGAAATCACACCTGTCAGATCCAGTGGCCAAGTTTTTAAAAGAAATGCTCAAAGAGAAGCAGGAGATCTGAGTAAACAACAATGTTGACATTGTATTGTGGACACTTTCCAACTAGTGAGTAACTTCGAGGAATTAGAATGTGCTGGTTGAGTTGATGTCTCAGCAAGATGCTCTATTTATGGGGCTCTTACAGATCTGAGCTGGCTTCCATAACATGTGCGCTGAGTGTCTACAGGTCTTATGTGCCAGTCCTAGCATATTTGCAATAGCTCAGCTAAGTCATTCATTCATGATCAAGTGTTATGAGTATCTAAACTCCACCACTTATGCAGGCCTTGTTACCTGATCCAATGAAATGATGGCGCAAACTCTGGCATGAGTCATAATCTTAAATGGTAATGGGCCCTCATTCATCAGGTCCTTTCAAAGAACAATCTATACTTTAAAATGCTGTCTGCTTCCTAAGTAGCATACAAAGACTGTGCTCTGCGTCACTGCTGGAATCTCTGCCCTTCTCTCCAGAAGGAGAGGAAGTTTCTTCTGACAGCTCTTTGAGGTCTACTTCTTGATATGCACTGGGTACAAGATTACTTGATGTTTCCTCACGGTTTTCTTAGTAAGTATTAAACAAATGGAAGTGAGTCAGTATGAAATTCATTTTGCCACATAAATACCAACTGCATTTTTCCAAGCGTTCATAATGGCAATTCCTGGTGCATTCATGCAAAGCAGCTAACAAAAAATGTGGACTATTTAGTAAGAAATCGTTTGAGTGTAGTCCTTAAAGGGGAAAGCAATTTGATGTGGTTGACCTAAACACAGGATGTTCTGTTATATTAAGGGGCAAACTAAACACGATGAAGGGATTGCCATATTACACATCACCATGTGTTCTTCCATTCATGAGTCAAGCAGGGGGTGGAAGCCTATTTTTACACTGAAAGTAGAATGTTGGTGAGGAAAAATTGAACTCTGGTATACTGGTACGTATTTTTACTTGAGCTAGATTGCCTGTATGACTAGATTGCCTGTTGACTAGATGGTCTGTATGGCACCTTCCAACTCTATGATTCTGCCTTGTTTTACCTTCTAGTGATTTAAGATATTATTTCTCCATACTCCTCCAGTATCAGAAACAAACTGGGTGGGAAGAAAAACTGCTTACAGCAACAGTATGCATCGAAAGAAGGGGGGGAAAGAGACACATTTCTTCACATGTGCATAGGAAGTCAACGTTTAGACTATTATAATGTTAGCTTTAAAAACTGTACTCAGTTTCTATTTAAAAGGTTCTACAGTTCTGATTTTGCTCTGAATCTCAGACTTCTTGGGGCATGTTTCCGATGCTAAGAGGATCACCACCTCTTTGCATGCATTAGTTTAACAATGGGACAGTTAAAAGCTGAAGGCAGACTGATTGAACAAACCAGCACCTGGCTTTCTGTCTAACATAATACCCTCCAAAACGGAGAGAAGGGGGGGGGGGTGGATTTGAGCTTCCTTTAGATGATCCATGTAGTTCTTCAAGGAATACAAGGTAATTGTCTGCAACAGTTTTCAGGGGTCATCAGTCTATTACCAAGATTTTCTGATAGAAACTTCCTAAGATCCCCAAACCTGCAAGAGGCCACAATGAAACGAGAATCAAGTTCTCTGTGTGCATTTTTCCTTTGACACAGCCAGATCAAAGCTCAACTGCTGGACATGTTTAAGAGCTCAGAGTGGTGAAGAAGCATTTGACAATTACCTAAAAGCCATTGGATCCCAGTGGTCTATTAAAAAGCAGTTGAGAAATGCACCAGGCAGTTGCCGAATACTGCCCAGTGTCTTTTCATCACTTTCTCTCCAACTTGCAAAGCACTGGGCAAATAGTTCCAGTGGGCCACGTCATTTCAAGGTGTGTCTGCTCAAGAGATCCATCAAAATCCCCTTTCTGATACTGCCCAACACCCCTCCCCTCACATCAATAAATGCCAAGATTGCTATGGGAGACAGGGATGACATTCAGATTGTACCAGTAGAGGTGCTTTGACCAGTGTCATTAAGATCACTGATGGAACTGTTGCAATATTTGCTTTTATTGATACTCTCGTGCAGAGTCACCGGAGCCAGATTTGGAATGCCATGAAATGAAGCGTGTTGAGCTAAGCCCAGACTCTCATATTATATTGAAAAGTTCTTATTTAAGGTTTCCTGTGAGTTTAACATTCCTAAAGTGTGCTTGACATTATATCCTTGAGGAAACTTAGCCAGCCAACACACAGAGATAGGAACACTGAATTTATTTGCTGAGGACTATTTTTGGAATCATTAAGGTTGTGAAACAAACAGCCTCGCATTATTCTTTTGCCACAGTGCTCTAATTGTAATAGAATGGAAATCTATTTTGGTGAGACAGTCAGTCCCCATGGGCACTAGAAGTTCACTGCCGACCACCTTGCTGGGAATTGAACAGCTAATCTTATGATGGATGTCGTTTGCTGGTGCATATTTTTACTTGCCTACCATTAAGTTGCTGAACAACTTATTTCATTATAGAAAAAAATTTTAGTTAGCTCCCAGAGAATTAAAAATAGACACAAGAAAAGCATTCTTTGAGCTTGTAGATGTAATGTTATGATAAAAGTTGACAGCTGCAGGAATTTCTGCCAAAGGCATAATATTCTATGCATGGTAAATAGAAACTCTTTAGAGATAATTGAAATCATTGTAAAATAGCTTCCATTTCTTCTATATATTTTGTGACAACTAATTACTACCCAACTATTGAAAACACTTATAATTACCCAACACATTAACTGATAAATTAGTGCCACATAAATCATTTCATATTAGAGCAGACATAGATTTAAGGTTCGAACCAAAATAAAACATCTGAGATCTTTCAAATTCCAAAAGCCATGCTTCTCAATCTCAATTTATCAAGGATCCTGGCAGCCAAACTTGGTGGAACTATTATGGCAAAAATTTTATTTTTCTTTCTTTCTTCCATAGACTGAATTTGACACCACCATTTTTTGAAAATCTAGCATTGATTGTTAATTGATTGTCAATAAGGGAAAGTCACAGTGTTTTGAAGTTTGCAAATATATTAGTTTCTCACTGTATTAAAACTGGACTTGAACAAACACAAAAGAGTTAAAACATTGACCTACATTCATTCATTCATTCATTCATTCATTCATTCATTCATTCATTCATTCATCTATATCCTTCCTTCTCACAGAAACTTAAGGCAGATTACACAGATGCAAATTAGTGCTATTAATGGGATAAAATATCTAATAAGGAATGTAACAGGGTCAGGGTTGCAGAAATTTGAAACAGCTGCTATCTGAACATAAGTATCAAATATCTTTTTCTTCTTTCTTTTTATCCTTAAGCTGGCGATTGGTGGAGCAGGTTGTCCTCTTAGCCAATATGCTGCTGTAGATGCCGCTGGTTTTTTTGCCTTGTTTATAATATGTTTCTACTCTTGGCGATTGGTGGCAGTAGTTTTTGCCATATGGATAGTCAATCGCTGATTTCTAAGGTCTTCCTTGATCTGTTTAAGCCAAGTTTCCTTTGGTGTCAGTCGTTGGATCTTCCATTCAGTTGATCGTTCTCGCCGGAGGAGTTTATGAGGCAGTCTGCTAGTGTTCATCTTGCAGACAAGGCCAAACCATTGCAGTCTGTGCTTTTGGATTTGTTCTTTTGTGGCTGGTTGTCACATTTTGTCCAAATTGTCTCATTTTGATTATGATCACATAGAAAGACACCCAGAATCTGCTGCAGACATCGCAATTCGAAGGGCTTGAGTTTGTTTGTATCAGGTTTTAGTAAAATCCATGTCTCGGATCCATATAGGAGGATTGGCAGGATTAGTGTGCGGAAGAGATGAACTTTGGCCTTGAGAGAGATGTTTGTCTTCTTCCAGAGGCACCATTTGAGTGTGGCAAATGTTGATGTTGCTTGGCCAACCCTATTGTGGGCGTAAGTGGTAGATGATACTTTCTTTTCTTGCACCAATGAGCCTAAGTATTTAAATTCTTTAACTTGCTCAATTTGGACTCCATTGAGGTATACATTTGTCAGTTATCCATCTGTGGTTATGACTTTGGTTTTGTTCACACTTATTTTTAAGCCATAAGATTGGGTTACACAAGCAATGTCATAGAGGATGTTAGTAGCCTCTGCATCTGTATCGGCAAGTATGGCACTATCATCTGCAAATATTAGATCTGTCACAAAGTTGTTTTGGTCATATGGAACTCCATGTCTATTCCTGTATATTCTCATAATAGCATCAACTATGATGTTAAAAATTAGGGGAGGGGCCTTGGCACACTCCAGTCTGGATGGTGAGCTCCTCTGATAGCTCATTCCAAATTCACACTTGGCTTGTTGAACCATCATATGCTTTTTGGAAGAGTGTGATTATTTTCCGGGACACATTTTCAGTTTCTAGTACCTTCCATAGAGAAGGCCAGTGGACACAGTCAAAAGTGGATTTGAAGTCAATAAAGACAATGACAGTTCTGTTCCGCACCTAATTCTTTCCTCTGCTGCTTGATGGATGGTAAACATTTGATCAATATACCCCTGATGTGGCCTAAATCCTACTTGCTCTTCTCAATTAGTCTGTTAATGATGTTTCCGTCGCCTTGATTGTATGATCTTCATAAACACTTTGCTAATAACTGACAAGAATGTATTAGCTTTGTCCAAATTCATTGAACTCCCTCCCTCCCTCCCTTCCAAGAGTTTTCCAGCTCCCAAGGAATATTAATAGCCTGCCATAAAGTTCACGATCAGACGTTAGTTTACCCGGAGAGGTCCTGCCACAGAAGTAGTAGTAGAGAGCCAACCAGAACCACCTGCCTTTCTGTTCTGCTCACACATGCCAAGGTTAACAGCCTTTGGGACTGAGCTGTGGTAAGCATTGGCTATACCCGAGGATGCCACCAGCTTTATTATTATTATATATTAACATTTCTATTCTGCCCTCACAGTATGGTTCAGGGCGGTGTACAAAGCATAACCTAGAGTGTGATTGACATTTGAACTGATCTTGTTTGAAAGGCTGATTTTGTGCTGAGTGGAACATGTCAACACAGAGTTTTGACTATTTGCTCAGCATTGAAAAGGAACAGTGTTCCAAGTACTTTTGCATCAGTGTGGCGGCAGCTCAGCCCCTGCATTCATTGTGGTTCTGACTCTCTTCAGTTAGGAATGTCCCCAGGTTGTTTCATTTCAACTAAGTTAGCTAGAGCACATTGGCTGCTTGGGCACCTGTACAGTTAGCAGCAACTGTCCGTCGGCAGCGTCATCCTCAGATGTCTAAATCTCTGGTGGAAGAGAAGCAAGAAAACAACATTTTAATTTAGCAAGGGGACTTTTCTTGTAGCAGCATGGCACTATCTAAGTAGCATGAAGCTGCCAACTAATATCTAACTGGTCATCATCCGTCACTAATTCAAGCTTGTGTGTTTACAAAAGATGCTTGGAATGTGCCAAACCATTCTGTATCCCATATGTCGTTTCATCATAAGCACCCAGGATAGCCGTATATATATGTTTTGTAATGATGTTATAAACTCATGCAATCTCTGCATCTCTACCACTGAGATCAAGAGAAATCCATGGTAAAGTGAAAGAGAGAGACTGTTTTTAATAATTAAAACATCATATATTTAGGGGAAATAGGGAAGAGTCTCCTGTGGAGTTTTCCAGGATTAAGACAAAAAGATATAATGGTTGCTATTATCTGCTGTACACCAGGGTACAGTAGAGTAAAGAGGGAAAGGATAAAAGTGGAATTTTTGGAAGTAGCGCAGGGTGGTAAGGCAGCCGACATGCTGTCTGAAGCTCTGACCATGAGGCTGGGAGTTCGATCCCAGCAGCCGGCTCAAGGTTGACTCAGCCTTCCATCCTTCCGAGGTTGGTAAAATGAGTACCCAGCTTGCTGGGGAGTAAACGGTAATGACTGGGGAAGGCACTGGCAAGCCACCCCGTATTGAGTCTGCCATGAAAACACTAGAGGACGTCACCCCAAGGGTCAAACATGACTCGGTGCTTGCACAGGGGATACCTTTATCTTTAATCATTTTAGAAAGCATCAAAAGCAATTCACTTATGAAAGACTTCATGTTGCCTTTCAAAGAGTGACTGATAAAAAAACAAACTCATATTAGTATTATTCTAGGCTCAATGTATTATTATTGAGCCTAGAGTATTAGTATTATTCTAGGCTCAATGGTCCCAGGGAAATCTAGGCATTCATTATATGACTGTACTTGATGAACACAAGAGCATAACCTGTCAAAGCTCTTCTGTGCAAGTTCCATTGAAATGAATGAGAGCTGCGCCAGATCACGCTCTCATTCATCTCAATGGGGCTTATGGGGGGGGGGTGATGCAGATTATTCTATGTGATCATAACCTTTATCACCGTCATGTCTTCTAATGCTGAATTTGATAGTGATGTACCTCTGATGATGGGCCCACAACATATTATGTTTTTTCTCATTATGTCCCTGGGGTAGGTTTGGGGTTCTCTGTGCATCTCTGGTGTGCAGGGGCCCTGTTTACCTTTGCACAATGACATGTGTGGAAAGGGAAGGAATGTACACATTTCCTAGTTTTTCTGACCTGAAATTGTCTTGGGCAGCTAGTATTTTCCTTTGTGGAGGATGCATATGTACTGATATTTGCATGTACTGTACACATCAGTTTCTGCAGCTGTTCAGTATGAGAAATCAGCATGGGTAGGCATCTAACACTGTTTTTAATAGCTTGGTTTATTGTTTTAGTTGTAAGCTGCCTCAAGCAGGCCTCTGGAGAGGCAGCACATATATTTTCTAAATACATCAATATAAGCTCCTTCTCCCCATGATTCTAATTCAAATTGGGAAGCAAAGAGTCCCCAGAATACATTTGTGATCCCAGTTGGAATATAACTTGGGGAAGTTTAATTTATGAGTAGGTGGGTGGAGCTTTATTAGGCTGTGAAACAAAGATAGCCTAGACTGGGATTAAGGTGTCAGTATTTTGGTGGGACTCTTTAGAAGTGCAGAAAATATAGTTTTGTAAATTTAAGTTTAAAAAAAAATCTTCCCAAACCATCCTGATGAAGACTGAGCATACTCCTGGCTCTTGGAAATTAATAGGAGGTAATTGAGGAGATGAGGAATTTGGCCAGCTCAAGGGGAGATTTGCATACATAAATTTGGTTGTTAACAACTGATTTTTGGTGACCGAACAAGTAAGAAGCAAGCAAAGGTCTTTCTTAATGGTCTCCCATCCAAGTATTGGCTTTGCACAAATTTACATACATAAATTCTGTTGTAAATTCTTAGGTTTCAAGATCTGATGTGATGGGGCTACGCTATGTTATACTATATCTCTGCAAGGGGAGGGAGACTTCCCAGTTGTTAAAGAAATGCTTTTTGAGAAACTGCATAGACAACAAACATAGCTCCAGCTTTTTTTTTTTTTAAGAATTTTTATTGCTTGTAACTGCTTCTTTCCCCCACAGACTGGGTCTGACCCACCCCCTCAAGGACCAGGAGAAGGACAGACTGGGAACCATGAAAGAGCGGAAGAGCCAGCTCGACATATCTTCTCTTTCTCCTGGTTGAACTCATTGAATGAATGATAGCTCTTAAACCAGCATATATTCTGAAGGAATTCATAGGCTGTAAGAGATATCATATATTAACAGGGATGGATAACATTTTATCCCAAGAACTATGTTTGAAAACCCTCTCACTGGACTCTTTGCAACAGTTCAAGACAATTTGGGAAAGGAACAAGAAGGGGAGGGGGAAATGTTGAACTGATAGCTAATAATGAAGCAGTTGAGGGTGAAGTCTATTCTGTCTTTTGAGGTCATGACAAACATCAGGTAACTTTATGACTCGACAAAGTCCAATTCACAATTCATGTAACAAAGCTATATGGATAATGATCATTCTGGGATGCAACTGAGATGTCCTGTGATAGCGCCAGTTCTCACATGAACTGATCCTGAGCGTGCGCAAACAAAACCCTTTTCATGAAGCAAATGTGTTGAGAATAAACACTCTGTTGTTATTGTGTTAGACACAGAATATACATGTTCACAGATGTCTTGGAAATCCTTATATTCTTATGTGCTTTTGCAACATTGTTAGGTGTTTCCTCACTAATGGCATTATTGTTAATAAAAACTGAGACTTCTTGTTGTTCAACAAGGTTCATCATCACCTGACCAAACTTGATAAGCCCGCTTATGGGATCTGGTGGGTGGGAAAGTGACCTCCCTAGGCTGCTCTGTGAATCTGTTTGCCACAGTCATTGGGAGGGCTAGAACAGGCTGCGAAGGGGGTAGAAGGCAACCTGGATTCTAGGGAATGACTCTTGCTTGTCATTTGCTAGATTCCAGCTCAGGGTTTTGTGTCCTCACATCCTGTCCGGACTAGGGTTCTTGAGAGGGGGGAGGGAATGCATTTGTAGTAAAGCAAATAGGAGAGAAAAAAACAGGAGGAAGAACCAGGTGATTCCAGCAAAGCACCGAAATTTATAACACACTGCCTCTCCCCCTTTCTGATGTGCTATGTTCTCTGTAGGTAAGGAGATCCCATCCTTTCAGAACTTTTGTGTTGGACTATAAAGAATTGACTGCAGAACTAGATATGCTATGAGCGGTTCATGAAAGACAGCAATTGCCCTAATGATTTTACTACACTTTTAAAGATATCTCCCTCCTTCTCCCTCCCCCTGTCTCCACCCCAATATAAAATGAAGAAGATGTTTGCTTATTTAGCGGTATGTGTGCTGGGGCTTGTATAGACACTTAAAAACTATACCAGATTTCTCTGTAAGTACAACGAAAAGGTTATGCCCTGGACTGTAGGCAGGTTAACTCATTTCCAGCTGTCTGAATAGCCTAGGCCATCCAGAGCTTGTGAGAGCTCAGAAACTAAGCAGGGTTAGAAGTAGTTAATATTCAGAAGGGGGACCACCAGGGTTGCTCTGCAGAGGAAGGCAATGGGAAACCATTAAGCTCCACCTTTTGTCCTGAGTTGATGGTAACCATTGGCTTTTTGCCAGTGAGTGATGGAGAGGGGAATGAGACTTCAATGTGGACAGCATGGGTGAGCTACTACAAAGAGAATAAAAGCTGAGAATGGGTGTCTCTGACACCACCCAAAACATTCTGTTTATTATTATTATCAATAATGATTTGATTTGATTTCTTATCTGCTGTTCTCGAACTCATCTCATGGTGAGTTACAGTAAAAGATAAAACCCCACATGAATAAAACAGTTCAAAACTAACAAATTCCATATTCTGGTGGGGAGGAAAATAAAGAAGCCTACCTCCTCCCTTCCCCTCTGCCCCCAGAGTCTCTGGGAGGGGTGCCAGTTATTGCAGATGTAAGTTGTTCTTGATCTGGTTCTCTTATCTGTGGAGGGGCCCCTTGGTGTACTGCGCCCTGGCCTCAGCCAAGGATAGCATGTAGTTGGACATGGGCTGCAAAGGAGGATGGGACTCCTAAGGCCACCAAGGAGGGGATTTGACAGGAACAGCCTGCCCTGCAGAGGAGAGGAAAGCGGGCCCTGGGGAAATGCAGGGCGGGGCAGGGGCAGGGGCAGGGGCGGGGGCGGGGGCGGGGCTGTCAGCGGAGGCTCTGGGAGATGCAGGCTCCACCCCCACTGGGCCCTGGACGCTCCCTGCCGGCACCTGCGGCCCTTTCCCAGCCAAGCCCCCGCACAGAGGCCCCTCAGGCAGCCGGCGTCGGTCCAGGGCTCGGCTCAGGCAGCGCTGGGAAAGCTCTCCTCATTTCCTCACCCCGGGAGGCGGCGGCGGCGGCGGCGGCGGACCCAAAGGGAGTAGCCCCCAGGGGGACCCGCCTCCCCCGCCCAGCGGCTCTGCCTACGGCGCTCCCGGGGGGCTCCAAAGGGCCGGCGCTGACCCCTTCGGCCTCGGCCCTCGGGCGGGCCTGTCGACCCCCACCCCGTCCCGCCGTCCTCCCCCGGCTGCTCGGCCTGCCAGACGCCGGAGGGGCCGTTCGTGCTCAGCCATCCCCCCCCCCACTCCCCCGGCCTTGTAGGGGAAAGCAGCGCCTCTTCTTCCCGCCGCCGCCGAGGCCGGTCTCCTCAATCCCTCCGCGCTCGGTTAAAGCGCGCTCTCCAAGCACCCCCCTCCCCCCTCCCCCCTCTCGCTCATTCAATTTTTTGCACGTAAGATTTCAGTGAAAAGAAACCGATTTTCGATTCTGTGAATCAAAACAAAGTTGAAAAGTTATTTTCAAGGTCGGATTATTTTTAAAAGTTCAGGGGTGGCTCCAAATTTAAGCAGTTTCGCCGCCTTTGGTTCTTGGAGTGGAAAGAAAATTGCGGGCGGGGGGGGGGTCGAGGGGAGACGTTGCTGACTGCGGGTTAGTCCGGCCCCTACAGGCGCTCCTGGAAGCCTGGCTGCCACAGCTCTTTTTGAGACAGCTCTTTTGAAACCTTTCCAAGCGGCCGTTGTGGCGAAATGCGCCCACCCCGCAAACACACAGAGAGACCTTTCCCCAGGATGCCTGGAAGGGTCCTAAACTCCGTGGCGGCGAAATGCTCTCTGTGCTTGGTCAGAGGTACCCTCGTCTGGCGTTCAATCTAAGATCCGGACTCGATTTCCTAATGGAATAAATCTGGGTCCCTCGGTAGCCTCCTTTGGAGTTTCCCCTCTCCAGCCCAGCCCAGCCCAGCCCAGGCTGCTCAAGTCGGGGCGGGGGGGGGTGCCCCATTCCTCCCTGCCCTGCCGCTCCTCCGACCCTTTCTGCGTCTCCAGCCCACCAGCAGGCAAGGAAAGGGTAAGCAGCCATCGTTCCGTTGCAGCTTTTATTACAAATATAAATATTAAACATTCTCTTGCACAACCCAGTTGACCGAGCGCTGAAAAGATGTGTTTATTTGTGGACATGTTTACAAAGAAGAAAGACGGGGAAAGAAGAAGGGAAGATTCTTCCCGGCCGCGTACACAGAGATGCCCCAGCCCGCTTCCCCGCCCCTCCCCGGCGCGCCACCCCGGTGGCAGACGAGGCTCCCTCGCTGGCCTGCTGGCAGCGGCGGCTCCGCGGGAGCCCCTCGGCCGAGGCTCCGTCAGTCTGGACACGGGGAGGCGAAGGACAGGCGAGAGAGACAGGCGGCGACAAGCGACACTCGGGCACAAGGCTGGGCATGCTAGTGAGGAAGAAGAAGAAGAAGGCCGGGGGTCGGGGCGCGGGCCCACGCACGGACGGACGGGCCCCGCCTGCCCGGGGAAAGCTGGCGAACCAAAAGAGCGGGCGGGGGCTACCGGGAGCGGGCGGGGTGGGTGCCGTCGAAGTGGCGGGCGGGGCGGAGGGTCTCCTCGGCGGGGCGGGGCGGAGGGGAGCGCGCGCTTCATTTCCCGATGATCTCCATCAGTTTCCTGTTGCTGTGAGCTTGCTGCGCCAGCTGCTCCGCCCGGGCCATTTCCAAGACTTCTCGGAGGAGATGGAAAGTCAGATCCAGGGAGATCGGCGGCTCTTCGGAGCGCTTTTCCCTCTCCGCGGCTGCCAGGGGGGCGCCGTCGTCTTCGCCTTCCCAGGGCTCGGCGGCGCCCTCTAGCGAGCGCTCCGGCGAGTGCGGCAGGTGCTGCAGCTGTTGCACGGCCGCTCGGAAAAAGTTGCCGGAAGACGCAGACGCTGCCAGGTGGCTGTTCCCGCTGCCGCCGCTGCCGGGGCCCGAGGGGGCGGGAGAGAAGAGGGCAGCGGCGGCGGCGGCGGCGGCGGGGGGGTTCCGGCGCAGGTTGCCCAAGCGCAAGAAGTACTCTTCTCCCATGCGGAGCAAGACGGGCAGCGACTGTGGCGCTTGCGCGGGGAGGAGACCTGGCTGCGGCGGGGCGCTGTCGGCGGCCGGGACGCTCTTGCTGAGGGCTCTGCACTCATGGCCAGGCGAGAGGGCGACCAGCAGGATCCCTGTAGAGACCAGCAGCTGGACCTTCATCTTTCAGCGGCCGGGTCTAGAAAGGCAAAAGAGAAGAGCGGGAAAGAGGCGGGGCGTCAGGCACGGGCGACCCACGCTGGCCACCCCCTCGCTGTCCTTGGTCCTGAACGCGGTCGGCGCTCCCTCCGCGAGGCCTGCCGACGAGCAAAGCCTTCCTGGGTTCACGGGGGGCGGAGGGGGGGGGGAGTTCGCGGCTCCTCTTTGCGCGAAGAACACGCGAGGAGGCGTCTTGGGAGGAGCCGCTGTGCACGGCGAGCCCTTGACCCAACACGCCTAGTGCTGCTCAGAGCGTCCGAAGGCACCGAAGGGCTTCCGGAGGCCAAAGCCCGCGCCCTGGGGCGGCTTCCCCGGCCTCCCCAACTCCGCCCCTGCCGCCCCGCTCCCCGGGGGACTCTGCTCGCTCTGGCCAGGCGCGCAGGAGGTGCTGCCGGGCTGTGGCCACGCAGGCGGGCGAAGGATCGGGCGGGCCCCGCCTGCGCAAGAGAAGTTTGCGGGGTCTCCGCGGGCGGCTCGCCCGGCTCGTGTCCTACCTTCGGGACGCCGGCGGAGTCGAGTCGGGCGGCGGGGTCAGTGTCGGGTTCCCCCCTTCCTCTCGGGATGGGTGCCGCGGAGAGCCGCCGCCGCCTGCCGCCCTGGTGCTCAGCCGGCTCGCTGCTCAGAGCTGGGCTGCGGGATTTTTATAGGTTAGACCCTCTTCGGGAATCACGCAGCCCTCGCCTAATAAGCTGACGCTTCCTTGACAGCTCGCTTGCGTGCCCCGATCCACTGCTGAATAAATCATGGGGGCCGCTTCGGCGAGGCAATGGGCAGCCTTCTGCGATCACAACCCAGAATCTCACATCCAATTATATCAACAGATATTTATCGCCTCGTTAGTGACGTCAGCCAAACCCGCGACGGGGGAGCTCAGCGGGGCTCTCTTCCCATTGACAAAATCCCTTGAATGAAGTCCGGGGGAGGGGGGGGAGAGGGACTGCAAGCGCCACCTCTTACTACCGAAGGTCAAGGTGGCCCCGGCCTTCCGCCTGGGTCCCAGCGGAGATGCGCGCCCGCCTGCCAGTGGCCCAGGAGCGTCCTCGGGCGTCCTCGCCCGGCCTCAACCCCTGAGCGCGGGAAAGGCTGGGGAGGCAGCGCTGGCCGCCCGCTCCGTCCCGCCTTGCACACGCAGCTTGCTTTCGGGGCCGTGGGGAAGCATCCGTCGGAAGGACACGCGGGCACCAAGGGGTCCCCGCACTTGTTTTACGCAAGCAGCTGTTCCAGCCGGCCGGGCAGGGGTGGGGGGCGGGGTGGGGCAGAGGCCACGGCCAGGAAAGACTTTGCTAACCGCTTCCCTCGAGGTGGGAAGCTCCTCGGCCCCAGACTCCTTGACTCCCGCTCGCTCTTTCAGGGCAGTTGTCGGGAAGGGCTCAGGGATAAGTGTGGATCCGGCCTTATGAGGCGCTCGGGCTTGAGGGCCTCTAGATTCCCTTCCAGACTCGGGCCTGCCGTCGAGAGGCATCCCACTCTTCCGACGCATCCCAGAGGCAAGGCCCCTGCCCCAAGGAAGCGGCTGCCCAGCGCCTTCTTGCGGCTCCAATTCAATCAAGACCCATTTCAGGCAGGCTCTCAACGGGATACAAAGGTGCGACAAGAGGGTGGGGGACCCAAATCTGAGGAAGTGTGCGCGCACAGGAAAGCCCATGCCTTGAATAAAACTGTGCGGGTCTTAAAGGTGCCCAGGGACACAACATTTGTTCTGCTGCTTCAGACCAACAGGGCTACCCGCTGGAATCATATCTGAGTCTGTTTGTCTGCTTAAAGGACCGCGTGGTGCGCCGAGGCGCTGGGGCAGCTTGCACCCTGGCACCCAGCTGTGTGTCTCGTCCAAGAGGCCGGCCGAAGAGCACCCTCCGCTCTCCCCACTGCCTTGCCCGCGCGGCTGCCTTCCGAGAGGCGAGACTGCCTTTGGATCTCAAGGCGGAAGGGCGCGTGGTTCCGTTCCCCCAGCCGCTCGGTTCTTGGGGCCAGACAAGCGGCCAGGCCTGCTGTTCAACGCCGTCCAGTTGTCCCTCCGGAGCACTGCTCGGGAGCCCGGCGGCCTCCATAAGCGGGAGCGCTCCGGTCGCTGCCGGCGGAGCTTTCCGGCTGGCTGGATGTGGGCAGGCCCAGGGAAGCCTCACGTCGACGAAGCAAGGCGCCGATGGATGGAGCTGCCGTCCAGCGGGAGCCCCGGCCCCAGGCGGAGAGCTCGAGCGGGTGCCAAGGGGGGGGGGGGGGTCGGCAGCTCCCAAGGGCAGGTGCGTCACTCCAGGGCGTGGCTTCTGAGGGCACTTCCCCATCGCGCCCTTGCAATTCACATCAGCGCCTGTTTGCAAGTGGATCTGGCCATCCGCACCCCAAAATCCGGTTGCAAAAGGCGTTGGACGTGAATTTTAAAAATGCGGGGCTTGAGTGTGTGTGAAAGTGCCCCAGGACGACTGCAGGTGTTCCTCCTAAGCTAAGCACACTGTCCTGGGAGGAAGCCCCGCTGAGTAGACCTGACTTGAGGGGCGGGAGGGACAACGGGGGCCGAAAACCGCAAGGGCCAGCCGGGCTGCGCCGAGACTTCCGCGGAGCGACAGTGCCCAAGACCCTCCAGACGGCCGCTGCCCGCACCCCCCCCCCGGCAAAGAAAGCTGTCCTCCGGCGCCTTGGTCGCTCTGCCGTCCTCGTCCTTCTTTGGCCGAGAAGCAAAGATCCCGCAGCTTTCATCGCCCCCCCCCCCCCGCCCCCGCTGTAGGCTTTGTGCAAGAGCTGCTGCTGGAGAAGCCCTGAAGGCGCCCCCTGCCCCTCCTCCTGATCCACACCTGGGGAGGCTGAGGCTGGCTCCCTCCCTTCTTGCCCCTAGTCCCTGCCCAGGCCAGCCCCAGACACAATGGCACCCCCTGGAACCTCCCCCACACACACACATACCTGCCAAGTGTTCTGGAAAGGTGGGTGAGCCTTTTGCCCAGCAAGGCTTCCCATTGGCCACTGGAGAGCTGAGTTTGTTTCTTTGTTTTTATAATGTTGCCTTGGCAGTTGCTGCCACCACCGCACTGTGGCACTGAGAGTCAGCTTCTGAACTCACCTCACTATGCACTCACTATGAACTCACTCTCACAAAAAGATGAGAAACGCTACAAAGGCCTGTTCAGGAGAGACTGTAGGATGATTACTTGTATGTCAGGCACTGACTTCGCCCAGCACCCCGGTCCTGAACCTAGTCTTAAAAGAGGTCCTACTAAATACACAACAAACACTAACGAAAAAGCCCAGCTCGCAGTCCTGGTAATCAGGACCCTCTTTGTCAGCATCATAACACAGAAAGCCGCATCCTGGACAGAGTTCTTGAGTGAGAATAAGGTTATCTCGGGATTCTTGCTTTCTAGTACCTGGTGCACCTGGTACTGGTCTCTCCCGAAGATGTAGGGCTATGTGAGGAAAGATGAGAGGAGCTTCCAGAAACAACAGTAGAACTACTAACATAGATTGGTGGCATTTCCCTATTCATCCCCGGCAGCCAGTTTTGTTTTATTTTAAACACAGGAAAACTGCCCTTGGCTAAGAGATAAGATGGGGTCCAAATAAATAAAGTTTATATCAGGGTGTGTGTATCCATAATCATCATGCAACACTTCTGTAAAAGAAAAGCAGACTAGTCATGAATAATAGTTCATCTCTCATTCTCAGCACCATTTTTAAAAAAATGTTTAAGGTAAATGCTGCTTGCATGTCCGTGTGTGCATATGCAATTTTTGTCACATCGCTCTTTAATAGATGACTATCTCACAGAGCAATGGCCTGTGCATTTCAGTCATGTTCTCTTATTTAAAATGAAACTTCGGGGACTCAAGGTCACTGTGCAAGCCTATGCAGAGTTATTCCGGCCTAAATCCACAATGGCAGGACAAGGCTGATAACTATTTTTCAGCAAAAGCATTTTAGGGATATGCTACTTTTCTTCAGTGGGACTTTCAACAGATGAATCCTAAGCAGAGGTCCACCCTTTCAAGTCTGCCAAAGATAACGCTGTCAGGTGTTGAACGTGGAATGGGTGGGGTCACATTTTTAACTTGGCCACTGCCCCCCTCCAGAACTGATAGTCAGAGTGAAGTTCCCATCAGCTTCAACCCTCTCATGTCCTATAAAACAGGGCTAGTCAACCCATAGTCCTCCAGATGTTCATGGACTACAATTCCCATGAGCCCCTGCCAGCAAATGCTGTCAGGAGTTCATGGGAATTGTAGTCCATGAACATCTGGAGGGCCACAGGTTGACTAGCCCTGTTATAAAAGACAAGGCAAGTAATGTTAGTTAAGGAAAATGTTTGGTCACTGCACTGAGCCCCCCTCTCTCCTCAAGCATGCTTGTAAAAGTTACCAAGTGGTATCATCGTGATCAGCAAAAGTGCTCTGGTGGCATTTCTGTAAAAAGTATTTCCTGCAGCATTGCAGAAATCATTGCCTGTACGTAGCCCATTCAAATGGATCACTGGAGAACAGCATTCCCCCCCCCCAGAAGAATTTTCCTCAAGCGATATACTGTAGGGCTTCTATACTGAAAGCACAATGGCAGGAGAGCATTTTATTAATTCTATCCTGGATGGGGAAGGTCAAACAGTCTCTTCTCCCAGAGCTCTGACTCAGAATAACAATATGTGGTTAACACAGGAAAAAAAATCTTATTAAGTTATCTAATTTTAGTCCCTCTCCTTGCCATAAACAGACGCATTCAGTGACACAGAAATAGGCATGGATCTGGATATCTGTGCATTGTTTCCATTCACAGCGTGACCCTTTTGGAAATGATTTATAATTTCATTGGAGGTGGGTTTGACCCCAATGGTTCTGAACGCTGGAAGAATTTAAGTGGAATGGCCAACTGACAAAACTTTAACTTCTTCACTTTGGCAAGATTGACTCCTCAAATGAGTAATTTGAGACAACTTACCTTGACATTCATATCATAAGGTTTAGGCCCTACTATAGTTGGAGACGTCCATAGTAGGTGAGACGTCTTTAGAAACGTTTAGTCATTAATATCAATCTTATCTGCACGAGGAAGCTTACAGTCATTGAGAAGTTCTGAGGGATCCATCCAATAAGCCTCCCGCAGGAGTTCTGGAGTCCATTTGTATTCTTGGCCTGTTTTATAACGGGAAAGAGCTGGCTGTGAACTGCTCCAAAGCAATTAAGCCAAAATGTAGCCCAATGAATTGGTCCTTGGTCACTTCTCAGCATCACTTGGATGGATCAATGTTTTAACACTGAAAAAGCAGTGAGGTGAAGCAGCATTTATTCAGAGCATGTTCAGCATCTAAGAGGAGGACAGCTGGAATAATTGGGAAACTCTGGGCCAGAAATAAACAGCTGGGTAAATCAGAAAGTGTCTCCTCACAGAGCTATTGCTAAATCTATAACATGGCAAGGTCAGGTTCCCTTTAATCACAAGCAGAAGTAGGAGGAACAGAAACAGCCACAGATAAATGCCAGAATGTTACCTACTGCACAATTCCCATAATTTAAAAGTTGGAAATGACAGGAATATTGCATTCCTCCAGTAACATTGAGTGTAGCCCTGACCTCAATAGCACAGGTTAGCTTGATCTCCTCAGATACTGAAAGCGGAAGGATGGTCGGCCCTGGCTGGTATTGCATGGGAGATCACCAAGGAACACCAGGGGAGTGACATGGTGGCAACCAGTGGCAAACCACCCCTGAATATCCCTGGCCTTGAAAACCCCCTGGGATCACTCTGTCGGCTGTGGCTTGACAGCACTGCCCACCCCTGCAACATAGAGTTGCGTCTTAAACGTGGAGCACAACTACAGCCTATCTGCAATCTATCTACACAAAGGCAGGCGTCCCTCAATAATGGGCGATCTGAGTGGAAACATATTGGGGCCATTATGAATTCCCATTTCATTGTGTCTGAGGAAGTGTGCTGTTGAATAAAACTTTGTTGGTCTTAAAGGTGCCGTTGGATTGAAACTTCGTTCTGCTCTTTTTGAAACAAATTTAATTCAGCCACTAGCTGCCTAATTTTATAATTTAACTCACGGTCATCACAGTTGCTCATGAACTCCTCATTCTTCTATGAAAAGTTCAAATACATCAGTTTGTCAACAACAACAATGTTAAACATATAGTCAGTCATGCTAGAGGAAAAAAATTAGTTGTTTCAATCGTAATGCTTGTCTTTTACTTTCTGATCTGATGAAATGATTTCACCATACAATTGGTGTATGTTCTACAGATTGTGCGTGTGTGTGTGTGAGACAGACAGAGAGAGAGAGAGAGAGAGAGAGAGAGAGATCTTGAGCTATCAATTTAGAATGAATATTAAGTTAAAGTACCTGAAATTGTCATATTGGAATCTATTTAATTGCATAAGAATGGAATGATCTAATCATGGATAAAACTGCAACCACTGAGGGAGATCCCCTTTTGGAATCTAGAAAAAGAGTGACAGCAAAATAATAACAGTTAAAGAACAACAATTGATAAATAAATGTCAGTTGGGGTAAATTACAGAACAGAGTGCATTGATGAAAACAGGACGAAGCCCAGATAGGTTTTTATTGTAAGCAATAAACAGAAATGCTTACAGTTAAGAAAAGGCTCAAGATCTAGTGGAATTTGATTTAGATGGCTGAGAATTATGGGTGAAGAAGTTTATATGTTACCTTCTGAGTCAATCCACTTGCTCATGTTGCTGAAACAGTGTGTTTGAATATTTAATAAATTTAGTGTTCAATAATAATTCATGAAGTGATACATTGTTTAACTGGAACTTCGCTACAAACTTCTGTTAAGCTGATGCTGCATATTCAGAGGTTCAGTTTAAAGACATGCTGGAAATAGGAACAGCCCAAAAAAGTAGAGACAGATGGTAAGGTACAGTGGCATCAGTGAAACTCCCTATTTAGATCCACTGCCTGGGCAAAATTGGCAAAAGCAGAGCATGGTGGATTTTGCCTGTTTCTTCAGAACTGGCAAATGTAAACATTACTGGTATAAAATAGCAGCTAAGGCATGATTTCTGATTGGAGAAGTTTTCAGTTGAAATCTCACCTCTGACCCAAACTCTTTGTGGCCATAGATAAGCCACAGTACCAAAACCCCACCATACAATAAAACTGACTGACCAAAGTTTATACAAATATACTAACCATAAAGTCCATTGTACAAAAACATACAATGGGGTCTAGGAAACAGTTGTTAGTAAGGGCTGCTCATAGCCCAGGTGGGACGCTCCTGCATCACTTCGTCCCTGCCTCAGCCAGCTCTTCAACTCTTCCACTGCTGCTCATCTCCAGACTATAAAGATCAGCTCCCCAGATGAAAATGGCCACCTTGGAGGATGGACTCTGAGGCATCATATCCTTTTGAGGCCCCACCTCCAAACCTTGCTTTCATTGGGTTCCGTTAGCATGATCTGTTGCTTGTCTGGTGATTTCTACCCTTCTGGCCGCCTGCTGGCAACTGCAATTACCATTCTTGTCTGCGAGGCCAAGTTGTTGCTTAATAAAATTGGAACATCTAGTTCCTCCCAAAGTCTCCCTGGCCACTCCCCTGGAAAGCCTTTGTAATTGACGGGGAATTCAACTAACCCCACTTGAAATTCTGGGCCACTTATGCCTTTGATTTCATAGGACCTTCCTGGCAAATATGGTTGTTTATTTACCAAGCCAGAAGTGAGCAAAGTCACTTACTCGTTCACTATTTACAGTTATGGGCTCTAAGTAATCCTTATTTAGATCTTCCTGAACTTTCCAGACTTGCAGGACCCTTGCCGGTCTGTCTGTCTGTGCTTCCTGTGGCTTAGAGTCTCTGTACATTGCTATACAGAGTCTCTATACGTTGCCCTCTTCTGCCACTTCTAGCAGCAGTTGTGGAGGGTGAGAAGCGTGAAAAGGCAGCAGACAAGAGCAAGACAGCAAAAAGGTGAGGAGTGGCCAGGAGGCGTGATAATATTTAGCACTACGCCATTCAGCTGGCATAATCCTATTTTTACCAATGTGTAGAAATGCCCAGCATTAAATACATGACAGGGAGAAGAGCTATGGTGCTACAACCTGCCTCTTTGCCTAGGAGCCTCCAGCTCCATGCTAACTCAGCTTCCCTTTCTGTTCCTGTGCCTTTTTCCTCCAGTCCTTTCCTCTGCTGACTGTTTATAGCCCCAGCTTTGCACCTCCTTCTTGTGTTAAGCTCCACCCTCCTCTTCCCTGTTCCCTGCTCTTAGCCAGCTCCTGTGCTCCATTGTCATGCCCTGGTTTAAAGCACCTGGCCCCAGGGAGCCACTGCTCCCTTGCCCAGACTGGCTTGCTGACCTCCTTTCCTTCTGAGTCTCCCTGTGGCAGACTGCCAAAGTGGCTGAGGCTGCCCTGGCTGTTCCCTCCTCCACCTGGTCCCAATCTGTGCCTCCCACCTGAGTCTTGATGCTGGGTTCAGGGTGTGTCCTGCCCCACCAGCTGAATCATTGCCAGGTAACCCACCATGCTTACGTTTTACATGTTTTAATTCTGCAACTTTTCACAGTTGAATGTCTCTGTGTTTGAAATGCCAGAGAGTCACTGCTTGAGCACACCTGATAGCTAAAGACATCTAGGTGATGCATTTTTTCCAAATGGGAACGATTATCTTGTACTGAAATATGCTGTCAGCAAAGGCAGTCCTTTCCCTTCATTCTCTCCTACCTCATTCAGGTTGTTTCTCTCACTTCCTCCAGTTTGCTCCTTGATGCTCTCTAGTCACCTCCGATTGCTCACCACCAAGTTCCTTTTTATAGTTGCCTTTTATAGAAAATTCCCTCAGGAGACCTCCCCCATACCTATACCCAAATCCAACTTAGTGGCAACGCTCACATCTTCTTTCCTATGAAATGAAGACCAAACGATCATCTTGTGTCTCTAAGGGCAGAACTAAATTTCACAAAATATATGGGGATTTGGAAAACAGCAGTCCTGAGTCAGAACAGCTTTATCAGCTCGATCAGAACAGATTTATCAGAGCTGTGGCGAGCCCAAGGTCACCCAACTGGCTGGATGTGGGGGAGTGCAGAATCAAACCCGGCTTGACAGATTGTCCGCACTCCTAACCACTATACCAAGCTGGCTCTCTTCTGGTAAAGTGGCAGATAAGAACCAACTGTTCTTTTTTTACCTACATTCACTTCAAAACTGCCTCCAAGCATTTCAGGGTTTCTACAGCCTCCCTGGCCAGCACATACCCCATCAGATAACAATGGCTCCCCACTCCAGACCTCTGCCTCGATGAAAACACCAAAGGGTCCTTTCTCTTTGCTCCCAGTTTTATCCTCTTTCTCCATCCACTGACCAGGGCTGGTTCTGCACATACTTTGTTTTTTCCATTGTGGATCCTGCTGAATTCAGATTGATTTGAACGTGGGTCTTCCTCACCCCCCCCCCAATTGAAACAGAAAGTGTTCTGCACTCGATTGGGGAAGCTCAGAGCGGGGAGGGCAGCCAAGAGCCTCTTTCTTTCTTTTCTTGAATGAGGGGGTGGGAGGATTGGAGAAAGCAAAGAGGGAAACAATAGGCAATTCTCTGCTGAAAGAAATTAGATCCTCTGGAGCCCAGTCACTTTAAGACAAGCCTTGCAAACGGGAACCAGGAAGTCTTTGAACTGACCCTGGGCAATCAGGGAAGACTGCTTTGCTAGAGGCATAAGAATGGAGTTAATTTGCAAAAAGCAAGAAGCTGCACACTTACTGATACTGATTTTTCAAATATTGAGGGTTATATCCACTTCTGGATATCTCAGGGAAAAGGGTAGGGTCACTCCCGATCAATCATGAATGTAGCAGAGGGGAAATTTAAAGCGCCCAAAATCAAAATGTAAATCAAATTGAGTGTAGACAGCAGGGATTTAGTAGATCTGGGAGTGGGTAAAAAGCTCCATGCAGACTACACCCAGGTCAGAGTGGATCCAAGAAGCTTTTCCTGAAGTTCCTAGGAGTTTCTTTCTGAAGTCTGTCTAGTTTCAATTCCCACATATCTCTGTTCCCTGCTTTGAAGGTAGGGCTTGAGCATCCCATTGTCTCTTGCTAGATTTATTAGCATTTCAAAGAATGCGGATAAAGTGAGTCTAGAAAGCAACTGAACTAATTTCCCCCTTCCTGCCTGTTCTTTGCTAGAGATGTTTCCTGTGCTGATTTAAATGCCTTATTTCCATTAGAAGCTTTTACTCAGTTCAGAACTCCACTCCAAAATGCATTTCTTCACACTGTACATTTTAATTTGTGATTTTAAATGAATATTTGTTATATTCCAGTGGGTAGCTATGTTGGTCTGATATTGGTCTATTCTGTTATCTTTGATATTATATTTCAAAGGACTGTAGGGACAACATCTCACCTGTATTATTGTCCCAGTCTTCCTCTTAGGATTTCAGGCTCTCATTTTAACCTCCCAACAACATTGCGAGCTAGGGATTTTAATGTGGAATTTTAATGTATTGATTTGTACATTAAATATTGTAAACCACCACGAGCCGGTTCTCCGAGAGTGGCAATCATACAAATCTAATAAATAAATAAATAATAACAAGCCCAAGGTTATCGAGTAGAACCCCCTTCCTAGCTCTCTGGTCAAGCATCTTGTATTCTAGGTCCTTCAGTGTGCTTATATGATCCTGGCACTAGTAGAACTCTGTTCCTTTGACAAGACTCACTCACTGGTCTTCCAGACATGCTATAATAGACTTTTATCTGCTTTTTGGTCAATGAAGTTAGGCCAGCATGGTGAGAAATGTATCAAACATACTTCAATCCCATTGGCATTTTGTGCATGTTTGACCTTTTTTAGAACCAGCAATTAAAATCTGCTGTGACCCCGTTAAGTGTAATGGCAGTAAGTAAGTGTCTTGTCTACTTCTCCAAGAATCTCCTCCAGATGATGCAGTGCCTAATTCATTGATAGCCCCACTACAAGACTTCCTCCCACCAGAGCTAACTTCCATCTGAGTTCTGTTATATATTCATTTCAAGAAACATTTGCCTGCTGAAGGCTGATAGAATTTGGACCATGTGTGCCCCTTGTGTTTCCCTCCCAATGGGCGAGAGAGGTCCCTTGTGCTGATTTAAATGCCTTATTATCAATACTTCATTAGAAACTACGTCACAGATTGTGTCAAGCTGCTCTATTCTTTCTTGCCAAAAAGTAAAGACTTTCCAATCTGTTTTTGGAATCTCAATCAGTTCTTTAAGGAATGCAAATGTATCTTCTCCCTTTAGTCCTGCAGCTAGCTAGTGGGAAATGCACTTGCTTAATCTTTACCTGCTCATGCATGTATTGTAACAATAATCAGCACTAGAAACGCACCATACAGTATAGCTATATTGTCAGGATACACAATCCTTCCTCAAATTACACAGTCCTGATAAACCAGGCAGTTTGTGTTAGAGATAGGATAGCCTATCTCTTCTCTTGGATTAATATCCCAGCACTCACCAGATGCAGGATATTCCACAAGAGAAGAGATACAGTTTGCATAGGGGGTGGGGACTGATGGGTCACAAAGCTTGCTGGGGTGATTGGGTGTCATCAGCAAGCCCACCTTATGAAAAATGAAGATAATGCATGGAGGCTTTGTTGGCCAAAATCTGTGGAGTGTGTGGGACAGCCAATCAAATTGAGTGGCCCATCCCAAGTGATATAACATGGGGCAAAATCTGACCCAATCAGACTGCCTTGGGGGTTATCACCTTCCAGGATTTGAACCAAGGACCTTGGATGTATTATACCTGAGCCTTTTCATCAAGCTATGTTTTGTTGCAGTGGAACATAGCTGGAGAGGTGATCATGCAGGTATATGGGTCCAAGTCCATTTGTAAGTGATAACCAGAACCTTGAACTGAATATCGTCAATGCCTGGTAACCGCTTGAGTGACTTCAGAATTGATATAACATACCATATTTGCTGCCGTACAAGATTACTTTTCCCCCCTGAAAAACATGCCTCCAAGTGGGGGGGTCATCCGATACGCCGGGTGCACTTCAGTTGGGATAGACATAGCTGCCCATAGTGGCCTCCCGATGCCCGCCCACCTCATTCTACATACCATCCAGTATCGCGTAGTATCCAGCGTGGCCGTGGCGGGTCATCAGCATGGCTGGTGGCAAGCATCAGCAGCGAGACAAGGGTGCCAGCCTTTTCGGCGTGACCAGCCTGTTCTGCTCGGCAGGAAGCAGCGGCACTCCGACCCGCCGCTTGTCTACGCAGAGCTCGCACATGCGCACTTGCGGACTAGTGCTGGTCACAGGGAGATGCAGGGGCGGGCCGGGTATATAACAAACTCTATATTTTGAGTGGAAATGTTGGAGGGTCATCTTATAAGCCCAGTCGTCTTATACGCCAGCAAATACGGTACATGTTCTACCTGAGACCTGATAGTAACCAGACTGCCATCCTCGGTACTTGCTAGACCCATGTAGTGAGACCCTTGTAGTGAGACCCTCAGGCAGGAGTGGTTTAAGGATTTGTGGGGCTCTAGAAGAGTAAAATTGCAGAGGAAACAGCCAGGCTGGGGGTGGAGGGGTCCCTCACAGAGGAAAGGAGTGTCACTCAGAATGTCCTTAAACAGGGAAGAGGGGTGATGTGAGAGGTGATCCATGGAGGGAAGACACACTGTGTGGCCTCTGGATAGTAATTTCACAAAATCTACTTGTTCCATGCATAGGGCAAGAAAGAGAGTCAGAGATGGTGATACAGTGTGGCTGTATACAATCCTCTTGATATATGGAATCACGCATATTTTCCAGCTTCAGTTCACATTATCAGAAATTCAGATTTTTTAGGGTACAAATTTGCACATACCTAAACTGGGGGGGGGAGGTGTGTTGGCCTAGTCACACAAAATGGCAGCCACAGATATTGGGAGGATCATAGGTAGCACACTTTTCCATTATGTGAGACTGAAGTGCTGAAATCATAATGACTGAATGGGGTTATTTTTTACTGACTTATTATCTTTTTATCTTTCTTCAACATCAAATCCACTTTCCACACGCAATCGGCAAGGTAGAAAAGCAGCCACTGATAGAACCTTCACAAGCCTCTTTTCCAACAAATAATGTCAAGCAAGTGTACAACACCATTAACATTTCCAGTGTAACTTTTAGATCATTCACACATATTTAATCTGTGGAAATTAAAGAGAAATTGAATTTCTCCATCAGCTGTATAAAAAATACAAGAGACCCCAACTACCCTTGTTAACAGGATGCCTGCTGGTTCAGAATGAATTGCTAATTTACTTGTCATTCAACTGTGAATTAATTTTTCATCTGAGGTGTAACAATAAACATTTTCTCTTCCTGCCCCAAAGGAAACATCTAATAAGAATGTTTTGTAGCTTTGAGGGAGGCATGTGAAATGTGAAGAAAGTATTAAATTTAGAATCTTGCAATACTTGGGATAAGTACTGAGTTGTTTTGGATATATAAATAGCAACTAAATTGTACATTTTCTTATATTACCTTGTTGCTCCTCAAGAATATTTGCATGAATCTATTACCTCAATGTTTATTGATCCAAGAAGACTAGATACCAGTAACCCAGCAAAGGATTTTGGAGGGAGAAAAGTCAGGCCAGCCTGGGGTGTCAAGGAGATACCATCTCTTCTTGTTGTCGTTGTTAGGTGCGAAGTTGTGTCCGACCATTCCCCGGAGTCCATTTAAGCTCGCACTGACTGCTTCAGTGACTCCATCCAGCCACCTCATTCTCTGTCATCCCCTTCTTCTTTTGCCCTTGATCACTCCCAGCATTAGGCTCTTCTCCAGGGAGTCCTTCTTTCTCAAGAGGTGGCCATCTCTTTAGTAAATAACAAAAAAGGTGTTTATTCAAATGTGATTCCTGACCAAGAATCCATGATAAAACTGGAGACTTTCACTTTCAGTCTGACATGGAGCATATGTTTTTATTATATGACAAAGGAGTATTGTAGAACAAGGAATCTTTAGGTGAAATAGATAAAACTGCTTTAATAATTGAGAACACTTTAGTTAAAAATCCAGTGCTTGCATGAGTATGCTACAAAAATTCCAAAAGGAAGAGAACATATAAGGGAGCATAATTAATGACATTGTCAGGATGGAATAAATTCTGCAGAAGCTGTCTCTCTCATTCGTTTAGTAGTAAAGGTGCAGGGACATTGGACCAACTCAGATAATACCAGTGTTTGGGAAGAGGTGAGCTAGGTTTGATATGTGGACTTAATTAATTACAATAAAATTGGTTCTGGAGTCCAGCACAGCAGCAGGAGGTTTCAGCCTTTCCTCACTTATGGTCATTTTTTTCTGTCAATACAGTAGAAGGGAGTCCATGAACTGAAGTTTTCCTGTTTGGGATAAAAACAAAGGATTTCTTTTCCCCTCTGAGTGTGGCACTTTAAACATCTAAAGCCCTTCAGAATAATTAAGATCTTCAGTCTGAAAGGATAATTGTCTTAATTGCCTGCAAAAGATTCCAAGATGCAAAGAAGCACTGAGCATCTAAGTACACCCATGAGGGATCAATGAAAATAATGACCCAAGTGAACTACCCCAGTTGGAGGGAGAGAGGGAGGGCTGCCTCCGCCCCTGCTCCAGTCGGACAGAGGGAGGGCCGCCACCCCCGCCCCAGTCAGAGGGACGGAGGGACGCCACCCCTGCCCCAGTCAGAGGGACGGAGGGCCACCCCTGCCCTCGGTGTCCCACTTTACCTCCAGCAAAACCTGGTCACCTTATTATTGGGAGATTTATTTACTGCCATAAGTATCACACTTCTATGATTGGATAAAACTCTGCTATATTAACTGAATATCCCAATATTTCCATGACAATTAGAGCAGATTTACTAAAGGATCAGCATAGTGGAGCACTCACTGAAAGCTGGAGTACTAGAGCGCTGCTGTTAAATTGTGCAGAATTAAGATTAAACAAATGCAGGGTCCCACCGACATACCTGCAGTGAATATCAATTTCTCCTATGAGACTAAGGCAAGGAAGCTTCTGAATTCATTGGGAAAGTACACAAATGAAGAGAAGACCTACACATTCCTTACATGTTATTCAATGCAGAATTATGCAGCCTCAATCCCTGAAACAGATAATGAAGATTTGGTGTATTTGTACAAACTAATGTAGCTTTCCTCTTTTATATCAATTGTAAACTTTAGGCCTATTTCATATGATTTAGTAATGGAGCCAAGGAAGAAAGATTGATGACAGGTTGACAATAAACCCCAAAAGACAGCAAAATGGGGACATCCAGGAGTGAAAGAAAAAAATGCAGGGTCCAGAAAGAAAGTTGGACCACTTATGAGTAGAAGTACAAGCCCTTGAAGAACATGCTTCTGTGACTTCCTGGCTGGATTACTGCAACATACTCTACGTGAGGCCGCTCTTGAAGACAACCTGGAAACTACAGCTGGTCCATAATACAGCAGCCTGTCAGCTGCCAGGACTTACACATCAGGAATAAATGTTGCCCATTATGAAACAGCTTCATTGACTGTTTCCAAATCCAGGTTATGACCTTTAAAACCCTTCATGACCCACATAACTGAAGGGCCATCTCCTTCTATATGTTGCTATGCTCTAACTATAGTCCTTAGGTAGCCATCTGTTGGCTACCCCACCACTTTGGGTGGCTCAGCTATCATCAGCCAGAACAATGACCTGTTCCATCATGGTGACAGTACTATGGAATGGCTCCTGAAGAAATGAGAAGGGCCCCCTCCTTGGAGATATTCAGGAGATGTTGCGCAGCCTGTTGGCTTTCCAGGACATTCAAGGGAATTTGAATAGTGGGCATCTTTTTTAGAGAGAGGGTTTGGGGCTTGCTATTTTAGCTGGACATGCCAGCTTGGTATAGTGGTTAAGGATGGCAGCCTCTAGAGAACTGGGGTTGATTCCCCACTCCTCCTCATGCAGCCAGCTGGGTGACCTTGGGCCTGTCAGTTTTCTCAGAGCTCTCTCAGACTCACAGGGTGTATGTTGTGGGGAGAAGAAGGGAGAGGATTGTAGCTGCTTTGAGACTCCTTTGGGTACTAGAAAGCAGGGTACAAAAAACTAGCTCTCTTCTCTATAATTGTAAGCTGCTTTGAATCAAGAGGAAAGGCCAGATATAAATGTTTTAATAAATAAACAGAATTTACAACCATTCTTCCTTGGCTTTCAGTCTGTTGCATCAGCATAATATTGTTCTACATACACTAATATGTATTTCCTCTTTCATTCATAGGTCATTGCATTAAAGAAGGGGTATGCTTGCCATGAGTGTGGGTGTAGCAGAGAAGGAGGAAAGCCTTGCCTTGTATAAGCAGAGGAACACTGGTAACAGCAAAAGATGCTGGAGATTCTCTCACTTGGGAAGGATCTGGGAAATGGGAGACGAAGTCAATGAAGCTTCCAAGCTCCTTTCATAAGTGGCTGTAGCACTCCGGTGTGCTACCAATTGCACCATTTTGAAGGGACTGGTTTGTATGATGCATACAAAAATATGTGCTCATTGCACTTTGCACAAGCTATTGAACTCCTAAGTACTGGTCAGAATCCAGATGAAATAATTACAGTTGAAGTCTGGCTCCTTAGAATTTCTCCTGCTGCTTTAATTAACAAAATTATAGGCACTTCCTTTCCTATTAATAATGAAAGGGGGAAAAGTAAAGAGAATAAAAATGGAAGAAGATTAACACCGTTGGGATAGAACGATCGCTGAGTCCCATCTCCAAAGTTGTTACATTGGAGTGACGTTTGAGTAACTGTGCTTTTGTGCACATAATTTATGGAAAGCACTGAGCATAGATCATTAGGTGGAGATCACTCAAAAGGAAAGATACTGCATGAATCTAAAAATCTGCACTGCAGATAATGGAGGTCTTATTGTATTAGTGAATCCCTGGAACAATTTTACCCAAATTCTTGCTCAGAAGTAAATCTGTTTCTGTTCACTCTCTAATCAGTGTATTTGAGATTAGTTTTACTGCTTTACTGAGTACTTTCTCACCATAATCTCATGAGACTGGGTGGAGAATTCGCATTCTGATTTTACAGTTGGAGAAAGAAAGGATTTCCCCCCAAAGTCATCAAGTAAGCACATGGTTGAAAGTGACTTATTTTTTTCGTCCTGTGAGTATTTAACCCCATTTTTCAAATAAATGTCAAGAGTAGATACTTTGAACACCACAGCACATCATGTGGGGAAGCATTCTTGACATCCTATTGCCTTATAAAAATGCACCCAGCATGGTCCCATCAACTATGTTCCATGAGTCACTGCCATGATATATCAGCCAGGATATTTAGCAAGTCATTTTGTCCAGGATCTATGATTAAACGAAAGGGAGGTTTTCAGGCAGGAAGCAAAACATTTGAAACTATGTCCTCTCCAAAAGGCTAGCTTCTGTTCCACTCATTCCCTTTTGGTTTCTATTATATTATCAGCAGATTATCCAGAAGGAGTATAAGCAGAATGTACCTTTTCAAGTGGCTTTTGCCAGTAAAACCTGGTCCTTGGGGCTTTCCTTCATTTTCCCATAAGGTAAAATAAGCAGCCTTTATCAAGTGCATAGAAATTGACTCTGCCCTTGGAGCAAGAGCTGTAACCTGCTTTACAAAGGAAAGAGTTGCTTCGCATTAACTAGAAGCTTTGTGGCATAGAAGAACTTCCAGTGGAATTGTCCAAAGTCTTTTGAAGATTTTGTTGTCTGTCTGGATACAATTGTATATGTTCCTATTTTAATTTCAGAAAGTTATTGTGAAAGGGGAGGATATGCTGCTTATTTCCTTCTGTGAGCTGTATAGTTATAGTCCTGTAAGTGTAATTTGTACCACAGCAGCCACCATATTTGAACTCAGTGCAATGCCCACTGTAATTCCCTTCAGTGTCAACAACATTTAAAAATACCGTTTGTGAAATGTTTTGTTTTGCAGGTCAAGGTATGAATTTATTGCATTATTTCCAAACAAGACGAGTTGGCTTTTATGCCCTGTTTTTCTCTACTCTAAGGAGCCTGAAAGCAGCCTACAATCACCTTTCCAAAAGTCACCTTGTGAATTAGGTGAGGCTGAGAGAGATCAGAAAGAACTCGGACTGGCCCAGGTTTCATGCGGGGGAGTAGGGGAATCAAACCTGGTTCTCCATTTTAGAGTTTGCCACTTTTAATCACTATAGCACGCTGGCACTTAATAAATGCATATGCTGCCTTTCTACTGTAAAGAGTACCAAAACAGATCCAAGTCGGCAGCCATGTTGGTCTGAAGTAGCAAAACAAAATTTGAATCCAATGGCACCTTTAAGACCAACAAAGATTTATTCAAGGCGTGAGCTTTTGAGCGCATGAGGAAGTGTTACATTATAGAGGCACTCAGGTCTGACAGTAGAAGAAAAGGTAAAGAAGCTTTTAAATTATGAGAGCCCCGAAATCACGCTATGCAATGCCAGATTCTGTGCTGCTTCTGTGCTGCTGCCATTTAAATATGTGCAAAAATTTCACAGGAATATAAATCCTTATACATTGTTTCTATAATAAGTTTACAAGTTTTATATAAACTACTATTTATTTATGATTTTATTCTTTCAACATTTTATATCGTATTGTTTATTGTATTGCCCTAAATGCCTGCAAATAAAGTGTGTGTTTGTTTATCAGAAAGTCTTAGGGACGGTCTGTATGTCCTTGTGACTAACATTGTTCCAACCTCTTCCCTGGCCTGACCACTTCAGATGTCATGAGGAAACCCAGCTTCATGGCTGGAGCCACAGGTATCCCCTGCAGCCTTGTCTCATTCCCACTAAGGGGCTATGGCATTATCTACCTGCTCCAACTCACTCTCTTTGCATATTTAAACTCTGCCAACATCTGCTAAAAAAATCACATTTCTATGCCACCCTTCCTCCAAGGAACTCCATGATTCACCATTCCTCATAACAACCCTGTAAAAATAGATTGCCCTAACCAGGCTAGCCTGATCTCATCAGATTTCAGAAGCTGAGCAGGTAATCCCTGCTTAATATTTGGATGGGAGACTCACCAAGGAAGACCAGGCAGGCCATGGCAAACTACCACGGAACATCACTTGCCTGGGAAATCCTAAAGGGCTGCCATAAGACGTCTGTGACCTGATGGCAGAAAAAGAAAGAAAAATATTTGTCTAGAAAAGAATGGCTGACCCAGCACTATCAGTTAGCTGCATGGTGAAGGGCCACACTAACACTTTCGTCCACAAGTTGAATTGCAGCACCACAATAGGCAAAAATGCCCCTCCCAGGTCAGTTCAGGGTATGAAAACAGTATGTGGGAAGTGGTAGAAGCATTTCATCCCACTCTCTATGGTTCCAATCTAAAGCTAGGCCCTGAAATGCTGGGGTGAAGAAATTCTCTGTGGCTGCCACATGGCTGTGGGGAAAATGAGTCAAGTCTTGGCAACTCTAACCTGACTTAGTAGCAAACGTGTTGTCTAGCTTGGCCAGAGTGACACTTTGAACCTGGTCTTCCAGATCCAAGGCAGACCCTGTTACCAGTATGCCACAATAACTCTATTTAACTGTTTAGAAAGAATAAGCATCTGAGAACTGATCTAAAGTACAAAACTTATTTAAAAGATTTTATACTGAAGACACATTGTTACATGTATTGCAGAAAATATTTGGCCAATTAAAAAAAACAGGTTTATACAGCATTAGGGCTAGCAAAACATCCCACAATGCCAGTCAGAAGAGGGGAGACAAATATTAGTTAACATCTGGAGAGCATACAGATAGTACATAGCTCAGTTCCACACTGAAATCTCTGCCGTGGAGGGATTTACACTCCACCCCCTTGACATTTGAAGAGGGATCTATTAGTCAACAGATGTCATTAACTAAACCACGTTCTTTCTAGGGATGACACCAAAAATCTAATCGATTGGCTTTATTAAGCTAGCATCCATCATCTTATAGATGCAAGCAGCATTCGGAAACAGAAAATAACTTTACTACTAAAGAAAGCAATCCACCTTCAGGCAAGAAGTTCCAACAATTTATCAATTTTACTCACTCAGCATTATTCAGTGGCGAGATGTGTAAAAATACTCTGATTCCAATGCAAAACCTGTTCCTCTGACCTCCCGTGAAGGTGGAATGTGGAAAGGGGACATTGTACATATCTCTGAGAGACAGCAGTCCTCTTCACATGTTACAGTTAACATACGTATAGCCTGCAGATACATGTGTACACCCAATTATAAGAATGAGTCAATGGGAGCAAAAATCAAACCAGCGATTAGTACCTGGATATTGTTTATTTTGACCTAAATTCAAATGGGTAGCCATGTTGGTCTGAAGTAGCCCAACAAAATCAGAGTCCAGTAACACCTTTAAGACCAACAAAGATTTATTCAGGGCGTGAGCTTTCGAGTGCAAGCACTCTTCCGCAGACTATGAACTACCTAGTTGTTCAATGGGTTTTAAAGTGATATTAATGTGGAATGTTGTTTTATTGTTTTACTGTTTTATTGTTTTATGAAACCAACTGTTGTTTATAGAAGCATTGTAAACTGCCCCAGCCAGCTATGCCAGAAGGAGCTGTGAATAAACCCCATACCGGAGCTAAAACAGTTCCACAGGGCCCGCAAAAAAGAGCTCTTCCACCAGGCATTTGGTTGAGACCGAGCAACCAACAACATCTACAGGGGCCCTGCTCCCTCCCTCCCTCCCTCCCAAAAATCCACTTGTGTTCTGCTCTGGACCTGTTCACATTGTTATAATTTGGACCTGTGTAACAGTTTAATGTTAATATTATTATTGTTGTACAAAAGTTGTTATGTAAACTAAGTTCTATGTACCGTTTCTACGTTTTATGTAAACCGCCCTGAGCCTCAGGAGAGGGCGGTATATAAATACAAATAAATAAATAATTTTAATTAAATTTAAATAAATAAATCCTCACTAGTCCCATGACAATCAGAAGCCTGGAATATCTTATTAAAGGAGAGCCAGCTTAGTGTAGTGGTTAAGAGCAGTGGCCTCTAAGCTGGAGAGTGATGATTGATTCTCTCCTCCTCCACATGCAGCTGTCTGGGTGACCTTGGGCCAGTCACAGTCCTGTTAGGGCCATATTCACAGAGCAGTTCCATCAGAGCTCTCTCAGTCCCACCTACCTCACAAGGAATCTGTTATGGGGAGAGGACGAGAAGGCAATTGTAAGCCACTTTGAGACTCCTTTGGGTAGTGAAGACTGGGGTATAAAAACCAACTCTTCTTCTTCTAAGTTTTGTTCCAAGGAGAAGCAGGTCTTGATTATTATGACAAGAACCACTGACTAATATTCCTGGTTTCTATGCCCAGGTCAAAATGCAATTTGTTAAGTGGTTCTGATCTAATTGCTTGTTATGAGCAGTTTAATAATCCCATCCCCCCCCTTTGCCTTTATGAGAAACTGAAAAGCCAAGGAAGCATCCCCATCTTTAATGTTCTTAGCGACTTCATTGACTTTTATTTTGGCCATGCAACATTCATTATCCCCAAATAGAAGATCACTGCTGTCAGTGAGGAGAGTGCAGCCATCTGTTTAGTGCTGTATACACAGTTCCAGTTCAGGAATATCCTTCAATTCATGTGGAGATTGAACTCTCATGGCTCCTGATCCAGCAGGGAATCTGTGCGTGGATTGCTTTCACTGCACTGAGATGTGTAGGTGTTAGAACAAATGGCTAGTAAAACCAGTTAATAAATTTAGATTGGAGGTCAGTAAGAAGTGCGAAATATGCTCAAGCATACGCACAGAAGCAAAGATATCCACTGGACTGGAACTGGACTTGGCTTCCTTTATAGAGCTTATTTTAATATTTACCAGCAGGGATCCATACATTATTTTTTGTTAAACAAATCTATATAAGGATTGTCTGCAGTTTTCAAAATATAATGTTTTTAAAATACAAACTGGTTGGGCTGTTTCTTGTCCTGGCAGATAAGATTGACTGCTGGTATATCATAATTTGGTACTTAAACTGTCAACCACTGAATTTTTTTTTTTTTACTTAGCTAAGTGATACTCAGTGGCTCAGGAGCTCTTCTAAGCGCTGTTCCCCTGGTGATTTTAGCCTTTCTCTATAGCCAGATAGTTCTTCTCAGGTGTTTTGCCAATTTCAGTCTCTCCCCTGAGCTACTGTGCCTCATGCTGAGATCAAGGGGCTTTTCGCACGCCTTCAAAATCGCACAATGGTTGCCAATTGAAAACGCTACTGATTTGCCGTTATGCACAACGCCACACACCTGAAACCGATCTGCAAAAAGCGCTTCCAGGGAAATCCCCAAAAGTGGATTCACCCTCCGGAAAGCGATACACTCCTGCAACCAATCTGCAACACTAGTGAAAAAGACCTGTGCGTTAACATTGTTGCGGTTTCTACAAAGTCCCTCCCCCTGGCTCTCTCCTCTGATCTTCCGGCGAAGCGATCGCCATTTTTTTTTCTCAGAGCGAGCGGGGATAAACGCACCAGCGAGCCTCTTTCTGTTTAGAGGCTTCCCCGGCTTCAGTCCCTCCACAGAGTCACTAAGCACAAACAACAGAAAAGCCCGTTTGCTGATGTATTTTCCCTTTATTTTTTGCACATTCATTCAGCCGAAAATCGGGCCCGTGAGAGGGGGGGGGGATTTTTTTTTTTCACTCGGAGGGAGCGTGGCAACGATCAAACGACAGCTTAAACACACCAGGCAGCTGGATGGGTCTCTCCGTTGCAACGAATCAACACAGATTCGTTGCAATGGGTCTGTTTTTTTTTTTTAAACTTTCTTAAAGGGAAAGGGGCTGTTTGGGAGCATGCTAACGGCTGCCCATTGGCTGCTTGACGGCCAAGGGCGGGACGAGCTCGGCAATAGCGCTTCCTTTCTAGCGATTTTTGCCGAGACCGGAAGCCTGTGGGAAACGCTACAAAACGCAACTGGATTCCACTACAAAGGCAGGTATGCATAACGACGAATTGCACTATTTTAAATGGCGATTTTTCATTCAGCAACCAATTTGCTACAAAGATCCCGGTGCGGAAAGCCCCCAAGAAAGCAGAGAAGGAAGCCTCCAGAGTCAGTTATGCAAGGGCTGATTTAGTTTCAACAGTGGTGGGAGAAAAGACCCTACATGCTCGGAGGTACTTTGGGAATGTAAAAGATCATATTGAATATTAATAGATATATCTTATATCATTGTGCGTGTGTGTCTGATGCAGTAAAGCACAGGAACAATAATAGTCATGCGGCTCTTCAAGTTGCTGGTGCATTTAAATGTGACTCTCTGAGAGTGCAGGGTGAGTACCCCTGACCTAGCTCTTGTTAGGTTTTCTCCTTCTTCTTGAGGCACCCATCAAAGGAAATTAGTATTCTGAGTGGTTACCCGGTTTTCATCACTGTGCCACAGGAGTACTTTTTTTTTAAGTCAATACTATGTTGTTTTAACCCTCAAAAAGCTTTCCAGTGGTACATCAGGGAAACTGGTGGCCATGAGGGTCTAATGGCAAGCAAGGAAAAGGAAAATGGCCTTGATATGGTTTACTTGAAAATGTCCACCTTGGCATCTGGGCAGTATGGTAATATTTGGCTGCATGGGAAAGCTGGAAAGGAAATGAGAACAGTGTCATGTGGATTCTTAAAAAATACAACACAAGGTTCCAATCTGAATGCAGAGGTAGAGAAAATCATCCATGCTGCTCTATGACCGCAATAAAGAACTGTCTGTATGTCTGTCTGTCATCCATGTAGGAAAAGCCTGTCTGTGAAAGTCTGTCATTTATTTAATGTTGTGGAATTTAATTTGTACATTGTTATGCTTTCCCCTTTCCAAGGCAGTAAAGTTTTAGATAAAGACCTATTTTCTTTGAGCAAGCAACAGTCAGTCAAGAATCTACCCTTTATCTCCGGTAACCCCAAATTAAAGAAAGTAATCTACACATTATTCAATTTCCATTTTTTTTACTTGATAAAGTATGATATCGAGCACTTTAAATTTTCCCTCTGCAACATCAGTGATTGATCCACGGTGATACTACCTTTCCCTCACGATACCCAGGAGCTCTATGTACCACAGCACTAACTTAAGTTCATCTCAAGTAAATGTGCTGTGTCTCCTGAAATTTCTCAGAATGATGTCATCAAAAGCCCAGTAGACAGATGAGGATATTTATAGTGAATGTTTTTGGAGAAGAAAGGTTTGTTACTAAAATAATTTTAACTTAAAACAGAATGATAACGTATTCAAAGTCATGATGGGTCAATGATGGGTCAGTGATGCTCATTATCCTGAAATTGCAGGCTTCCAAAGTCTGTTTTAGAGTTGGCTTCCCAGAGTTCATATCTAAACAAGTAGAGGGGTATACGCACCGGGAGGGGATGGCAGTGAATCCAGAAGCTTTCTGGTTGCATTCAAAAATCCCATATCAGTTTCCTGTTGTTGTTGCTCTTGAGACACAATCCCATCCGCCATTATTTTTGCGCCACTTTCTATTTCCTCACATTGATTTTTTTCAGGTTAAATTAGGCATGTTAGACGTTCTTTTGTGCTCATTGCGTGAAAAATGGTATGTAAGTGGCATGGTGGCAAATGAGGGCATGGGTGTGGAGATATGGGTGTCAAAAACCTGTGGTTTGGAATGTTAGTTGAGTGTGGGAGAGGACTGACCTTTGGGAATTGTGGCATAGTGGTTACAGATGAGCTTTCCAGAGCCATGTCTTCAGATATGTGAAGGGAAAATCAGACTGGAGACTATTCTTAGGGGAAGATTACATGGCAACCAATTCCCCCCAGTTCTGCGTCATTTCCCTTCTTGTGTGAATTAGGCCACAGACACCGAAATGCCCCTCTGCCCTAATACGCACAGGGTAGTCACAGTACACAGGCGTCCACTCTGTTCCTTCTTCGCCATTTTTTCACTGTTGATAACATGTTATGTGCCCACATGCTTATTTCATGGTTGCTCCTTTTGTACCCTGTTGTTTACTACCCAAAGGAGTCTCAAAGCGGTTTTCAAACACCTTTTCCCTTTGTCTCTCCACAATAGACAACCTGTGAGGGATGTGGGGCTGTGAGAGGTCTGAGAGAACTGGGAATGGGCCACAGTGACCCAGCAGGCCTCATGTGTCTCAAAGCATTTTCCAATTGTCTTCCCTTCCTCTCCCCATAGCAGACTACCCATGAGGGAGATGGGGTAGAGAGCCTCACATGGAAGCTGGCAACCCTAAGAGGAAGACTCTATGTGCCCAGCAGTCTTGACCTTAGTAAGGTTTTTTATACTGTTTTTTTACTTGCCAGGCCAAGGTTGAAAAGTTATTCCAGTTCCCATGACTCTCCAGCCATTTACGTGTTCACTATTTACAGTTTCATGCTGTAAATATTTATTTAGGTTTTCCTGCACTCTCCAGACTCACAGAAATGATGCTGGTCTGCCTGTCTGCGCCCCAGAATACGAACAGTTGCTGGTAAGGGCTGGCCATAGCCCATAGTTCAGGAGGGACACACCTGCACCACTCCCTCCCAACTGCAGGCAAAAATGGCTCCTTTGAAGGTTGGACTCTGGGGCATTGTACGATTTTGAAGTCCCACCTCCAAATCTCCAGGAATATTTCCCATGGGTAGCCAACCTCCAGGTGGGGCCTGGAGAGCTCCTGGGATTACAGCTCACCTGCAGAGTATAAAGATGAGATCCCCAGGCAGAAAGGGCTACTTTGGACAGGGTTGTTATAGAGAAGAAACATTTAAGGCCTCCCACACAGGTTGTTGTTGAATTGAAAGACTTGAGGCCTACTGCACAGGATTGTTGTGCAGATGAAACAGGAGACAAAAGAACCAGTTTCATCTGCAGAATAACGCTGTGCAGTAGGCCTCAAAGAATAAATACACATGGTTTGGCTGTCTCTAACCCCTGGCCCGAGCATTATTTTAAGCAAGAAGGGGCTTTTCTGTGGCCTCTCTGTCAGCTAACTCTTTGGCCAAAGGGAAAAGTTCCCCACCCTCAAAAGGAATGCCCTCAGGCTCCCATGTGTTGCTCTTGGAAAGGCCTCCCTCCCCTCAATGAGGGGCTGTTAAAGGCTCCTTCGCAGCAGGCCTGAAGGGGGGGGGGAGACTCCTGTCAGCTCTATCAGGGTTCTGAGGCAATTTGCAGTTGGACATGACAGGACAGCCTTGGGGCGAAAAAGGCTGGCACAGCCTGTCCAAGGCTCTGTTCTCATCCACCTTGCCCATCAGGGGCAGACTGGCAGCGGTGTCTCCAGATTGCCCTGGAACTCTGGTCTGTCCTGGTGAGTGCCCAATCGGAAGGCGTTTCGCTTGTCAGTCCAGTGCCGAGGGGCAATCCAGGAGTTTTGATCACAGACACAGCCCACCCCAACCCTCCTTACTGTTTTATTAAGAGGGACAGATAAAGAAAGAACAATGGCCATCTCATTGCATCCCTAGTCTGAACACAGCCAGAGTATTCTCAATATTGTAAAGATGGATTAAGAACTTCAGGTGTGCATTGGAGTTCATGCATGGATGTCAGATTCCATGGATCTAGATGCTAATAAGTCCGATTTCTTCAGGACTATAATTTGTCATAAATGAAAACTCACTATTTGTGATATTGAAAAATTATTGGGGGAAACAAATAATTTCTGTAATAGCAAATGTGCCACAATTCTAAAAGCAAAGACAAATACAGAAGAATATGCCCATTTTCTCCACTCTATGTTTCAGTATTAATTTGAATGTTTCAAAATTGTAATTTGAAATGCACAGACATGCACATTGAAACACATAATATATGCAGTTTGAAAATGTCACCCGATATTTCTCTTTAGACATGGAAGCAGTGAGATACTGACGGTAAATGTGAAGGGCTTGGCGTTCTCCATCACAGGTTTATTTACAAGTAATGAAAGTCATTGTATCCAGTGAGTTTGGAATTAAATCCTTTGAGCCTTCAAATCTTCCCATTTTCATCCCATCACAAAGCATAATATGGACAGGAATTCTGCTAATTCCACACCCAGAACTATCATCTCAATTCACTCTCTTCTGGCTGAAAAAGACAGATTTTGTTGCTGTTTCTTTTGTGTCTTAATCATTGCGCAAATTAATCTATAATATTCTCCAGTATTGTGTACCTGTGAAACAGATTAGGGAAAAGGAAAGATTACAGCAATGGAAATCATGGTGTGGTGGCCACGCATCCCTGAGGATATTGTCAAATAAACCAGCTGCATGTAGACCCAAGATGTGACTCTAATACCACTGGATATATCAGGAGAAAACAACTCAGAAGTTTCATGAAAGTCATTGTATGAGTTGGAAAGCACATAATACATCAGCCTTCTTGCAGATCTGGGTGTTGTCCAAATGGGAGACCTCTTGGGGAGCTTAGGGAAACCACAAGAAAAATATCAAAGAATTGGCATAGTGGTTAAGAGCCATCTTGGTGTAGTGGTTAGGAGTGCAAACTTCTAATCTGGTGAGCTGGGTTTGATTCCCCATTCCCCCACATGCAGCCAGCTGGGTGACCTTGGGCTCACCACAGCACTGATAAAGCTGTTCTGACCGAGCAGCAATATCACAGCTCTCCCCGTCTCACCTCCCTCACAGGGTGTCTGTTGTGGGGAGAGGAAAGGGAAGGTGAACGTAAGCCGCTTTGAGACTCCTTCTGATAAAGAAAAGTCATATACAGCAACAAGACTAATCCTGGCTAAAAAATGGAAGATACAAGATCTACCTTCAATAGAGGACTGGCTGACCGAATTGGTGGACTTGGCCAGGATGGCGAAACTGACATTGATAGTTAATGGGAAAACAGAAGAAGTCTGGGGCCCTTATTTGAATTATCTAAGAAGATAAGCTATATGGGGATAGAACAGGGGTTTTGTACTAAAACAATTTTAGAGTATAATTTACATAATGTTTACTAATGTATTTCTTATATATTTACTCTGTTTTCATCTTAAGTGAAAACTAAAAATCAATATTAAAAAAAAGATGTGGAGCAGATGTACTTTTCCTAGTCTGCATAGAAATCAGAAGAAGAAGAGGAAGAAGAAGAGTTGGTTCTTATATGCCGCTTTCCCTACCCGAAGGAGGCTCAAAGCGGCTTACAGTCGCCTTCCCATTCCTCTCCCCACAACAGACACCCTGTGGGGTGGGTGAGGCTGAGAGAGCGCTGATATCACTGCCCGGTCAGAACAATTTTATCAGCGCCGTGGCGAGCTCAAGGTTACCCAGCTGGTTGCATGTGGGGGAGCGCAGAATCGAACCCAGCATGCCAGATTAGAAGTCCGCACTCCTAACCACTACACCAAACTGGCTGTCTCCAGAAGAAAAATAAAGGGATACAGTGTCTTGGGACCCTGTGTTGCAGTCCATGTTGTAACCCAAATCAGAACCAGTGATTTCAGCAAGGAAGTAGACCAACCATGAGATTGGGGTAAAAAGATTCAGAACCCAATTACAAAGGGTTGAGAGGTGGCCTTTATACACCATTAATAATAGTGCTGAGAACAGGATGTCTCTGCTGCAATGGAACTGGGTATCAGCTTGAAACTTTGAACTCTACTAAAAGCTCTGAATTTTACAGGAGTGGAGAGTAGGAAGAACTCCAAACATGGGAATCATTAATCATGTTCAAATCATGCAGCAAGTTCAATTAATGGCCTGTTGGAATAAACTACACTACAGTAATTAAATTATCTTTTAAGAATTGTTTATAGTTTATCAGACCTCTTTATTCAGCATGGTCCTACAGCATAATCAGCTTTGCAAGGCTAAATTTATTCAGGGTGAAGTTGCCACTGTCACTGGCAACCAATATTTTGGTTTTTCAAAATATTGCTAGTCACTGAGAAACCTATGGGAAATGAAATGAGCAGGTCTACAGGACTAAGTTTCCTGTGGATGGAAAAGTACTCCAGCCTGATTTTCTTATTTTCAAAAGTATAATCAGAGAATATGGAAAGAAATGCACTTGATAGGCAGCCAGAACAGCCAATAGTCCTGAATTCAGGTCGCAAACAGGTACTGCACTCAAAAAATGATCCAACTAACTTACAGCTCTTTTTGGCAGGATTCACATAATAGTTAAATGAAAACTAGTAGCAAAGCCAGAAGGGTGGGAGGGTGGAAGGGCCCCTGCAAGGTAAGGCAGCTGAGCTTGCTGAACCACCGCACTCTGCAGGAACCACGCCGCACTTCGTACACTGCCCTTGCACCTTTTCTCCTGCAGAGCAGAGAGGGCCAGGATGCAAGATGGACCGAATGCCCCGAGCTCTCGCCACCAGGAAGCTCAGGTGCATGGCTGCTGTAGAGCATGTTTGGATGGCCTTCCCCACCCTCCCTGGGCTTACTTCCTTGGTGTTCTTCCTCCTCGTGGGAAGTGTATGGCACGGAGGAGGAGCAGAGGGTGGGGAAGAACTTCTGATGGATCCTCAGCCAGAGTGCCCTCACCCTATTGGGGGCTTGTCCCTCAGTATGGGCCAGTCAGAGCAGTACATCATCAGAAGGACCATGCATTTTTATGTGGTATGATTCTTGTTCATTATTTTTTTATTAATATATACTAGCAGTAAAGCCATTGCATGCTGGAATGCAATGGGTGCTAGATAGGGCTTTGGGAGGAATTAAAGCGAATGGGTGGCTGCCTACCAGGTGAGAATGAAAGCCATCCGGATGCTCGCTTTAAACATTCCCCCCCCCCCTCACAGGCAGATTTAAAGGGAGCTGGCAGTGTGGCTGTCATTCTCAGCTGGTAGGCAGCTGCGCACTCCCTTTGAATCCCTCCCTCAACCCTCAAAAGCAAAGCTGCCTGCGAAGGTAGGGGGAGCACTTAAAGGGAGAGGGGACTGCATAACAGCTGATCATAAGAGCAGCGTAGCTGTCATGATCAGCTGTTATGCAACTGCCTGCACTCTCCCCTTCTATGCTCTTCTCTACATTTGCAGGCTAGGGGAGCTTTTAAAGAGAGAGGGGGCATGTGTCAGCTGATCATGACAGCCATGCAGTTGTCACGATCAGCTGTTACATGGCTACACACTTCCTTTTAATACTCCCCCCGATTGTCACAGGCTGATTTGCCTGTAAAGCTGGGGGTTGTGTGTGCTGAACATTCCAAAACCTTCTTGCATGGGCAGGGCTCTTTCTGGAGGCTTTGTTATATTCCACACATTGTTGGAAGTATACACACTCTTTATATTATATAGATTATGGCTTGTATACAGATTTGTAACTTTTGGTAATCTTTATCTTGCTTTGAGTCCAATCATACTTTAAAAACCAACAAAATTTAGGAGATAGGAACTTTCAAGAGTCAGAACTCCCTTTGTTAGCTTTTATTCTCAAAAACTCACATCCCCAAAATGTTGTTGGTTATATTAGTACAGGTTCTACTAGCCTTGAATCTGGCTTTTCTACTGCAGACCACCACAGCTACCCTCTGAAATATCTTGTGTTTTTTGCAGGGTCCTTGATATTAATATGACTTATGGTCAAAATTGAGGAAAGGTAACATAACACAGCCTGACCACATCAGATCTTCGAAGCTAAGCAGGGTTGGTATTTGGATGAAAGAACACCAAAGAAGACTGAAGACAAAAGGAATGACAAAGTACCTCTGCTTCTCACTTACCTCTGCACTACATAGTAAGGTGGGCCTGTACTACATGGCTGAGGATGCTTGTGATTTAACAGTATGTAACTTTGAATTAAGCTTACATTATCTCAAATAGCTTCCTCCTTTGCCAAAAAAAAAATTATCCTGTCAACCCCGTTGTATAAATCAAAATAATCAATGTGTGATGATATTTACTCCCCAATTATGTGGCAGTTGTTTTGAAATTACTCTCAAATGTGCAGCAGTCAAGGAGATTATTTAACAACATAAAATCAGAGATTAACAAGGTCTCACCTGGCAAGACAGCTTGTCACTTTTTGGAGGTGGGTGGGTTTTTGATAAACCAGCAGGATAATTTTGGAGCTGTCATTTGGGAGCATTTTGAAATATGAGTTAATGGTAAAAGAGAAAAACAAATGAGCTTCGTGCAAATCTCCAGAGATTTCAGAAGCTGAAAACAGAAGAGAAGGAGCTATTGATTAGGGTTTAATATGCCAGATGAAAAGAATGGGGTGGCAGCATTTGCCTAATCACTGTGTTATATCAAATCAAATCATCCTATCTGCAGTGCCAAAGGCAATATTTCAAGAAGCCTACAGCTGAAACCGCATTCGTTATGTCAGGTTCTAATGTGGGCCTCTGAACACATTAATTTGGGGGTTCAACTGGACAAGATGCTGAAAGACCTGTGATTAGAGCCATGATCCAGACACATTTCTAATGCACAATGGAGTTCTGATAAATATAGATATATAGATATGAAATTATATATAGGCTGGGACTTCTTGCATTTTCTTCAATAGCAAAGGAGGCTCTGAGTGTGCAGTGGGGATGCATGCACTGCATTGATCCCAATTTGTGGAGGGTGGGAGATCTTTTGCTCCTGTTGAACAACATAGATCTCATTCTCACAGCAACTCAATGAAATGGGTTAGGCTGAAAATGTCCGGCACAAGATCCCTGAGTGAATTCTTGACTGAACGGGGATTTGAAACCAAATCTCATAGTCCAGTACATTGGTCCCAATACTGCACCAGCTCAAACTAGACTGTTGTTTGTTGTTGTTGTTGGTTTTGTTGTCTTCTGGTTACTACATGCCTCCCCTCTAAAGGCTGAGGACCTGAGTACAGGATTTATGAGGCAGATCTTAACTGGCAGGTTGGATATTATGGTAGGAAGTCATTCTTCCTGTACCTTACCCACACACTTTTTAAGACTTCATAGGTAAAAAACAGTATTTTGAATTTTGCCTGGAAACAAATGGAAAGTGGTAGAGATCTTTCAGGACTGAGGGATGATCTCTGTATCCCACCCCTATTGGATCAAGGGCAGGACCAAATGGTGCTCCTCCACTTATAACTGTTTGCTTCCTGGATTGGAAAAACACCTTCCAAGAATAAAAAGAATAAGAAATGATTTTACAATTTCAGCCCATGTTGATGAATGGAGCTAATGAAGAAGTCATTTTTTTCCACAGACAAATCTAAAGTATCACTTTAATGATAAAGAAGCAATGGACACAATTTTTCACTGTCTCTTTACTTCTGTGTATATATTTTCATAAGCTAACAGCTTTCAATGTGTGCCACCATTAGCTTCATGGAGTAAGATGGGGTAAGGTTAGTCTCAGACAAAGGGTTTGTTGAGTCATAGGTGGTGATGTTCGTTTTTTCCCTTCCCTCCTGGTGGAACAAACAAAAGCAATACATGGGCGAATGTGCAGCTGCTGTTCATGCATAACTTTTGGTGTAATTCATACAAACAGGCATACACTTTAAAATAACCTTGGGGATTTCTTTGATGTTAACTGAAATGCATTAACATACATTATTTCAATCATTTCTATTAGCATCATAACTGTTAATTAACTTTTCTTTTAAATATTTTGCCAATGTTCTTTAATAAGAGCAATGAAACACATAGAAATAACAAAATGCCAGTCAACAATTCTAGTTCCCGAGTGGAGGAAAGAGGGCCTCATGAACGTCTTCAAATGTGAGTAGCTTTTCACACCATTAAGAGATGGGCAAAATGTCAATTCCCAATCCCTAATAGCAAGCTGATGTCATGAACCCTGATTCATGCCAGCTAAGTTTCGTTTCTCACCAGCCTGGCAGACACAGGGTTGTAAACCTGTAAATCTGTCCTCAGGCTCCAAGCCTCCCTTCTTTTCCCAGCAGGAGTTTTCCGCTGTTGTTGTATCAATCTCACTATAAGTGTCCTTGCAGAGACAGCAAAGTCTCAACAATACTGTAACAACTTAGATTAGATTCCTAGCCATCTGGCATCCTGTGAACCCCGGCACCTTTGGTGCCCTCTTGCTCTCCCGCCAAAATGCCTTTGTACCCCCCCCTTAGGGCTCTATATATGTCCTGTATTGCCCATTGCTCTTTGTTATTATCAAGATCTTTGCGTAGGAAGATCTTGGCTTGCTTTAGCGTTCTGTAGACTCTGTTTAATAAAGCTCTCTTTGGATTTTCAACTGACTGTTGGATCTTGGATGTGTCTTTATCATGGACTCTGCAGGCTTGGCTCAGCCTGGTTCCTGACAGCTGAGAATTGAACCCATATTCTTTCAGATAAAATGAAAGAATCCCTTTGCATCTAATCAGATTTGTCAATTTAACCACAAAGCTTCTGCTCCATACTCTTTAAAAGCAATCTTCTACAGAAGTTGTATCACTCATCCATTTAGAGGCTATTTCAGTATTCTTAATAATGACACATTTAGCTATTAATTTATCTTCTGTTCTTTAACATCTTTTAATACATACTGAAAAAGAGAGTTTAATTAAATTTCCTGGTAATATATCTTCAATTATTATTTATACCAAAAAATTGGTGATCTAGAGCAAAGTTGCCATGGACCAGCCAGCCCAAGCAGAGTCAAGTGATGAAGGGGACTTCTAAGAGGAAGGGGCAGCCAGCAGACCAGATCCAAATTCACAGCCAGTAACAGGGACACTGTAGGAGGGGTGGTCTCTGAGGAGCCAGACAAGGATCCACAACCAGGTCCCAGTACAATGGCCTCTCAGCCCCTGAGTTGACAACAGTCATCTGCTGGGCAGTTGACCTCCCCTGTCAACAGAGCCTCAGGCACTATGTAGGAGGAAGATAAGAAGGGGGCTGCAGGAGAGAAAGCACACAGTGCCAGATTGGCTGTGTAGTGCCGGCTCCATTTCTGCAAGGAGGATGAGTGTTACAGGAGCAAGGCTGAGGTGGCTGGCAGGTGCTGAGCATAATGTAAAAGCAGCTAGCAGGGGAGTGGCTGTGTGGAAGCCTTGTGCCCATTAGTTACTGACCTTGCAGCCTGTATCTTGAATTGATTCTCCAATCTTGGGACCTCTACCTGGGTTTTGGAACCCTTCTTTTGGATCTCTTCCTGGACTTGATGCTGTGAGTTTGGACTAACTGGTGTCTGGACTAACATTCTGACAGCTAGTTACTCCCTGACTCTACATGCCGTGTCTGTAAGCGGGACAAGTGCATCTGTACAAAGTTCATCTGCACTACCTTGATCAAATCTACAAGAGTTCTTGCTTAAAGTTAAATGTATCTTCAGCAGTTTTGCTGGGTTCTTTACCTTTACAGCAATTTTCTTTTTAAGTTGGAAGCAACAGAACACTTTGTTTCCTGAGCAATGATGTATTTCCATACTTCTGAAATATTACAGTTCAGATCTCATTCCCATTCTGTATTCAATTTCAGTTCTGCTTGATTTTTCTAAAGGTAACAAAATATTAGAAAACTACAATAAAAGTTTTTCTGTATCTTTTATATTACCAAAAGTAGCAAGCTTTCTATTCATATGAAACTTCCTTGTCTGTGAGAACTGGAATAAAAGGAATCTCAGCTTCTCATCTTTATACATATTTCATCATATTCTTTTTTAAAGACCCTCTTCTATTATATCTATAAATCTCCACACCTCCAGCTTCCTCCACTCTTGCAAAAATGTCAAGGTTTTCCAAAACTGAGTTGTGACAAGTACATTCTCCTTATTTTACCCCATGATCTGAGTAAATCATTAACGTTTGGGGTGCAGCCCGTTTCCTAAGAGCTATTCCTCTTCGAAAGCAACCCTAAGCAGGTCTACTCAGAAGTAAGTGTTACATGATTCAATAGGGCTTACTCCCATGACAATATCTTTAGCAGCTTTCTTTATCCACAGTATGGATCCTAAAGAAATATTGATATATTTTTTTCCTTTAAGTACCCCTGAATTATTTTCAGATTATCCATAAAGCTGTCACTCTTGCCTGTCAGTTAATAAATGTTAGAGTATAATTGCAATTTTAGCATGTTCATCCCATCCATTTTTATTCTTAGCAATTCTAAATTTTTCACTAATTACCATTGTAAACAAACTATGTCACTATCTCAAAACTTGATCAAATGATTGAAAAATACATACAAAAGCTTTAGGCAAACATTAATATTTACTATTGTGATGTGATTCTGTCCATGTATCATTTTTCACCATTCTTAAAAATTCTTCCATGTTCTGGAAAATAATTCAATAATATGTTTTCTGGGTTCTATGGTATCTTTATTTTAAGACTATTTGATATAATTTGAACCACTTTGTCCCAATATAAAAGGGCTGTAGAACATTCCCACCACATGTGGAAGAAGTCAGCTCTTTCTTTGACACAGTACCAACACCTGCTTTCTACCTCCTTTATAAATTTGTTGTAATCTATTGCAGGGGTAGTCAACCATGGGCTGACTACCCCTGATCTATTGGGTGAAAGATGCCATGTATGTATCATTTTTAGCAGGTTTTCTTTGAATGTTAAATTTATGGTAAAGTTTAATCCCTTAGAAAAAAATGAAATCCATTTATGTTAATTTTGGACATTCCCTAATTTTTTTTTATTCCACCTAATCTGAAAGTTATTTGAATTCTTCAAACTATTTTGTAGAAGGATAAAGTAAATTGTCCTTATAGTGATTTTATCTGATATTAATGTTGTTTCAAATTCATTGAGAGGTCTTATCAGAAGCAGTTTCTTTTTAATTAAGAGGTTTATGTGATTTTTGATCTGATGAGATGTGGAACCAGGCACTTTCCAGAATGAGGAGTTTACTTGAGAAGATAAATCTTGATGAAGTTCCAGAACAGCCTGTTGTAGAGGGAGGGAGGTCATAGATATTGTGTGGATTGTTAAGAGGTCATTATCATGGAGGTGTTGCTGTTGTTGTTGTTGTTATTGTTGGCTGCTGGCTGCTGGCTGTTGAATCAGTCTCCTTTTATAATGCTTATTGAATGTACATTTTGTGGAAGTGGGGATTTTGTGCATGTTTTATAAAGGGCTTTGGGTGGCTTTTATAAAGAGCTTTTTGGTATTGGCTGTTTATCTTCTATTGATATGAATGTATGAATTTTGGCATGTATGTTTAAATTTAAATAATTTTTAATAATAAAAATTGTATAGTATTTTGTTTTTACCATCTTGTATCTTATGTGTTCCCTACACCTTCTGTCGCATAGCTATTTGCAATTCATGATGTTGAAAATTTTATACATACATGATGCAAATAATTCAGGGAAAGCGGACATTCTTTTCCTAGCCCCTTGTTGAAAAATATATTCCCTCCCCCCCCCTCTCAGTATATATGTATAATATATAGAATTCTAGACAGCTTATCATGAATTAATATTATCCAATGAATGAATTAATCATTGGTGTTAGTCTTTCCAAAAAGACCATTCTACCATTTCAAATATTTCATGAGCACCTAAAATACCATTCTGTCCTCATCTAATACATTCTAGTTTCCTCACATTATCAGCCAGTCTCCTCTTAGGTCTAATTTTTATTTGGACCATATATTTACACATGTGTGGAGCAATGCTATTCAGTGTGGTTTACTCCCAGAAGAGGATTTTTAGGATTGTGGCCTACAATAGCAAATAGTGCAATATCCAACAGCATGTGGATCCCATCTGTGCTGTTTCATTTTATACACAGAACACCCATGAAGACCATGGAGCCAATGGAGAAGTTTACTGATGAAGAAAATAAGTTCCATGTTAGGAATATATTTTGAGCTCTGTTTTTAATGCACATCTGACTGTAGCTTATGTTTAAATCTTTTGCTGACACCATCGCCTTCTCCTCATCTCTCTCCATGCCTCCTCACAACCAACAACACAAATTGTGCTGACTCCACTTTAAGCACTTAGTTGTGGGATGTTTCCTTTCCAAGCAGCATTAGGGTGAAGGCATAGATTGTGGTGCAGGTGTTCAAGTAGTGGAAGAAAGGATTCTGCCTGCCTCAGATTACAACAAAAGTTTTGCCACTCTGTATCTGATTATTCAGAACACTCAATGCCATCAATGGGAGGACACATTTCTCTGAGCCTGCTACCATAAAACACACACGTCCTGCTTTTGCCTCTCCAGCCAACTGCCTTGATGCCTCTGGCCATTGCAGGGCTTATGTCAGCTGGTGCTGCCTGCAGACATCATTCTTGGGTGCTTCCTCCCCCCTCAGCCTGCTTCAAGCTGTCCAAAGTCAGCTGTATTGGAGGACTGCTGGGCAGCTGGCTGGCTTGTCTGTCTGTTGCATAGAATGGCTCTGGAGGAACAAGAAGTGTCCTACCAAGTGTGGAGGCCCTTAGCCATGGCCTTGCCAATGAGGTGGGGTTTAATTACTGCAGATTTTTCTGGCTAGAGTATACAACACAGCAAAAACTTGAGTATCCAGCACATTTCATTAACCAGAAGCACTCATTCACCATGAATGTGGCCAATGTCAAAACTTCTTTTCTATTTTCTTTCACTGCTTGCTTGTCTTCCTGGTGTTCCTGGTGTTAGGAATCAAAGCATCTTCCAGCTAAAGGTCCCAGATGGAAACAGCATGTCTCAGGTAACCAGCTGTGGGTCTCCTTGAGGAGTGCAAGAGAAGGAGGACATGGCACAAACAGACCAACCAGTGGGTTTAGCATACATTAACAATGGATTTACTCATATTCTACAAATGCTAAAAACATTACAAATGCTGTGAACCACTTTTTTACATATACCTGCAGACAGCATTACTAAATATACTGGACTTATTTAGTTGAGCATTAGTCAAGTCATGCTAAACACTGGTGTGTGGGGTTTTTTTTTCAAATATCAAAGTAAAGCCTTTGGGGAGGGCGGTATATAAATATCATAATAATAATTTTAAAAATGTTGATATCCTCATAATCCATCGAACTCTAGAAGAGATGTTTTCTCAGCTAGAGAAAGACTTCTGCTGACTGCTTCACTTTATGTAAAGTAATGAACTATTTCATTCCTGCTTGGTCTATTTATGTTGCTCAATTCTTAGCAGTCTCCTACTGCTTTAAATATGTGAGAACTTCTTCAAGGAAGACTTGTAATTCTACAAGCAAATGCTTGACTTCTACCTCTCCCAATAAGAAGCCAAGTAAGTGGATTAACACTCATTTTTCTGCCTCAACTCCACTACCCGTGGATTCTCTGCTTCTTGCTCAGATTGGTATTTTTCTTGTCTGTCTGTCTATTCATAAGTCATGTTTTTATTCTGCCCCCCTCCAAGTTGCTCAGAGTGGCATAAGTAGATGTTACTTTTCACACCAATCATATAAAGTCAGCTGGGCTGAAAGAGAATGACTAGCCCAAAGCCGTCTAGTGGCGTGTATGGTAGAGTAGTGGGATCTCCCAAGTTCTTGCCTGACACACTGAAACTCATACTGCTCACATTAATTCCAGCGCTTGGTGGATATTGTTTAGCTATCAGTTATTCCAATACAGGCAGAGATGAATTCCTCGGAAGATAAGCGGGGGATCCTGTAGACTCCATTACTTCCTATGGTTAAGAGTGCAACCCCTAAACAAGGTTACACAACTGCATGAAGATCAGCCTAGACTTGGAATTTGCTGAAACAGGATGCACTCCTGGTCACTTTTCCTGGTCTCCTTCCCCTACAATAGGATCCTCCTGGGAGGTTGCCAGGCCCCCTTTGGCCACTGGCAGGGGAGGGGGGAGGGCTGCCAAATCCAGGTTGGGAAACTCCTGGAGATTTGGAGATGGAACCTGGGGAGAACAAGAACCTCAGTGGGGTACAATATCTTAACATCTATTCTTTGAAGCGTCCATTTTCTTCTGGGGAACTGTTCTCTGTCATCTGGAGTTGTAATTCCAGAGGATCTCCAGGTCCCAACTGGAAGCTAGCATCCCTACCACCCAGTCAATACTAGGAACTCAAGGACAATGAGGATGGAATCTAGATAGAAGCTACCTCTAAATGGCAGAACACTAGCACCACAGTACCTAGCACCATGTTACCTCCCTTCCTCAAACTTTGGCCCAGAAAATGTCTGCCTGGCCTCATGAAATGAGCTCCTGGAACAGCAGAGGGCCCTGCAGGAGATGGCAGAGTTCCACAAGGCCCGTAAGACATAGCTCTTCCATCAGGCCTTTGGTTGATGCCAGGTGGAGGAAGAGTATGCTGGGAACAGTGGAATGTAAATGTAATAAATAAATATTGGCAAGGCTCAGGGTATTTATCAATGTATCTGCCCCAGGAAGAGCAGGGCTGACAGTCCTGTTCTACAACTTCTCGTTTTCTGCCAGAAAGTTCTTGTTTGCTGCCATGTTTGCTGCCTATAAGACTGCCAGATTCTTACATGGGGGAATAGGGTTGCCAGTTCCAAGCTGGGAAACTCCTGAAGACTCAGGGATGGAGCCTGAGGACAGGGACCTAAATGGGGGATAATGCCCTAGATGCCAGGCCTCCAAATCATCACTTTTCTCCAGAGGTACTGAGATGAGGTGCAATCCCAGGCATCCCCAGGTCCCACCTGGAGGCTTGGCATCCTTAGCAGTCCTCATGCTGCTTCAGTAATTCAGTCTTTAAACTACCTTTCCTAACAAAACAGTTCCTGATTTTTGCTTATTAGTCCCTGAAATAAAGTGGGGAGTTAAAGACAATTTTGCATCCAATTCCATAGCAATGGTACTTGGACTGGCTTCTTGCCGTATTGTCAGTTAGAATGCAACACCAGCTAGCTCGTTTTCCTTCTCTTTTTTGCATTTGTTCTGAAAGGATTCCTAGCTCTGTCTCTCTCAGGTTTGGTTACTTTCATTGTTCTTGGCATAATGCTTGAGGAGAGCCACAGAAGTCAAAGGAAATAGGTTAGCAAAATGACAGATCTAATTATGAATATTTAGGAGTCATTTGAATGTGCTCACTTTTATTATCTCATTTCCTATCAGGGACTACATTGAAGCCATTTTTCAGATCAAAACTTCTTCAAGCAAAAGGCCTAGACTTAGAATAACTGATGCATCATACGCAGAGAGTATTTAATCAGAGAGCAGGGGAAATCCATCAGACGGCTTAAAGGTAAAGGCTTAAAGGGGAAATCCATCAGACGGCTTAATCACCCTTGGGGTGATGCCCTCTAGCGTTTTCATGGCAGACTCAATACGGGGTGGTTTGCCAGTGCCTTCCTCAGTCATTACCGTTTACCCCCCAGCAAGCTGGGTACTCATTTTACTGACCTCGGAAGGATGGAAGGCTGAGTCAACCTTGAGCCGGCTGCTGGGATTGAACTCCCAGCCTCATGGGCAGAGCTTCAGACTGCATGTCTACTGCCTTACCACTCTGCGCCTAGATACTATGAAAACGTTCTGTCCTCAGAGACTTGCCTCCTCTAATGCCCCCCCTCCCGAGCATATAACAGCAGATATGTGATTACAGCATCATTTTGGGGGAGTTAAAGGTAAAGGTAAAGGTATCCCCTGTGCAAGCACCGAGTCATGTCTGACCCTTGGGGTGACGCCCTCCAGCGTTTTCATGGCAGACTCAATACGGGGTGGTTTGCCAGTGCCTTCCCCAGTCATGACCGTTTACCCCCCAGCAGCAAGCTGGGTACTCATTTTACCGACCTCGGAAGGATGGAAGGCTGAGTCAACCTTGAGCCGGCTGCTGGGATCGAACTCCCAACCTCATGAGCAAAGCTTTCAGGCGGCTGCCTTACCACTCTGCGCCACAAGAGGCTCTTTTGGGGGAGTTACTCTCATCCAAAAATAGTTTTAGTTTGTATCTTTCCTCAACAGTTTAGACCGAGTTACAGAAGTCCAATCTGGAGGTGACCATCACATGGATCACTGTGGCCAGACAGTCCAGGGGCACATAGGGTGCTAGTAGCCTCGCCTGGTGAGGATGGTAAAATGCTGTGCGCAGTACCTCAGTGATTTGTGCCTCCACTGAATGAGAGGCATCCAGAATCACCCCCATGTGGGTGAGATGTTATGCCGCTGCAAAGGTGGGGAGATGCACTTTCTGTCCTGCCCTTTTCATGCTCAGCTCGTCTTTGAAGGGCTGAGTTCAGGCAGCTCTTCTCTAACCATCTAGCCACGGCTTCCAAACATCTGGAGAATGTATCCGGGGAGGGAGTCCAGGTGGCCATCCATGAGGAGATAGAGCTGGGTGTCACCTGCATATTGATGGCAACTGAGCCCAAATCTCCAGACCAGCTGTCATAGGGAGTGTATAAAGATGTTAAACAACATGAGGGAGAGTCTCTCCCACTGCCACCCTCTGTGTCCAGTTCCAGAAAAAGGAACACAGCCATTGAAGGGTTGTTTCCTGAATCCTGGCCCCGGTGAGGCAGTGGGCCAAAATCTAATGGTCGACCACATCAAATGTGGTCAACAGATCAAGCAACATGAGTATGGCTGATCTGCCCCAATCCAGCTGCCGCTGGAGATCATCCATCAATGCAACCAACACTGTCTCCACCCCATGGCCAGGACGGAAGCCTGACTGATATGGATCGAGCACCGAAGATTCCTCCAAGTAGGCCAGGAGCTGATCTGCCGCAGCCCTTTCAACTACCTTTCCCAGGAATGCAAGATGCAAAACCAGGCGGTAGCTGGTTGTGTCCCGCAGGTCCAGCAATGGTTTTTTCAGCAAAGGACAGACTACTGCCTCTTTTAGCACCTCTGGGAACTCCCCGGCAGACTGACTAATACCCACTGATGGACTACCCTCCATTAATTAATCCCCTTTCAAAACTATCTGTGCCTGTGGCTATCACTACATCCTCGGGCACTGAATTCTTCATTTTAATCACTCAGTAGGCACAGAAGAATTTCCTTTTGTCCATCCTGAATCTACTGCCCATCAACTTTACTAGATACCCTCAAGTTCTAGTATTTTGAAAGAGGAAGAAAAAGTTCTCTGTGTCCACTCTTCCTACAGCATACATAATGCAATAAATTGCTATCATATCTTCCCTTATTTGTCTTTTTTAAACAGAACAAGCCCAGATTCTTCAGCTTTTCCTCTAATCATTTTTGGGACCTTCTGTACTTTTTTTTTTTTTTGCAAGATGGTGCCTAGAGCTGGACACAGAATTTCAAATGAGACATTGGAATGTTGGCTGTTTTATTTTTAGTCCCTTTTCCAATCATCCCCAGCAGGGATTCCAGCCCCCAGGTGGGATCTGGGGGTCTCCTGTAATTATAGTTCATCTCCAGTCTAAAGAGATCAGTTCCCCTGGATATAATGGCTGTTTGGAGGGTGGCTTCCATAGCATTAAACCCCTCCCCACTCCAAATCTTGCCCATGCCCAGCTCCACCCTCAACATCTCCAGGTATTTCCCAACACTGAGCTGCCAACCCTACCCAACATAGCATTTGCCCTTTTCATTGGGTTGACATTTTCATTGAACTATCCACTATGACCCCAAGGTCTCTTTCCCTCTCAGACTCAGCAAGTTCAGACTTCTTAGCATATATTTAAGTTGAGAATGTCTGTTCCAGTTTGCACTGCTGTACACTTACCAAAATTGAACTTCATTCACCATATTGTTGCCCACTCACCCAGTTTGTGGAGATCCCCCTGAAGCTCTTCACAGACAGCCTGTTTACCCAGCCCATTCTGCTAACTATGGAGCCCAGTGTTTGCTGAAACACACAAGGGTTAATTAAAATGCTGGTAGTGTTGATGTGCCCTCAGCTCCCACCTCAAATCCTATCTATGTGGGTTTGCTCCTAATTCACATTCACATTACAGGCAGATTTTAAAAAGAGGGGAGGGGAGCTCCCACCTACAATTTTCTACAGAATGAAAGGACTCTGCCATGTGGACTTTTTGAATATATAGCTCTATATAGCTCAGGAGTCCTCAGCATAATGTCCATGGGCACCACATGGCTCACTGGCACCTTTCTTGGCACTCACAGGGGGAGGGGGGAAGACTTGAGTTTCTGATGTTTACAGTATAATGATGGCAATAGCTTCTCCTGTGTTGTTCAATCTGCTATAAATCTGCTCACCAAAGCATGCGTCCCTTTCTCAGATAACCTCATCACATGGAAACATGTTGTGCTTGTACTTGATCCTTTTTTTTTAACTAGCTTCTTTTTACTGTCACAATTTGCTGCATTCTTGGCTAAAGTATTGATTTGGCAGAGTACGGTTGATTAGGGCACAGTAGATGGCCTTGGAACTCCTTATGAGCAGAGGTGAGAGACTCATATTTCAAATGTCCCTTGGAGCCAGATTTCACCACGCCCACTGAAAGAACCGGTAATCAGTCTGTACATCATTACTCATGGTGATACAACTCTGTTTGATAAAACTCTGTTTTGTCCAGCAGCTAGCATATTGTTAGTACAAAAAGATTACTGAATGGATGACTTCTTAATGACGGATCTGTCTGGCTGTTTTTAAATATAAGAATAAATGAGGAAAAGTAGCAATTGTTATACTTCAGAGCGGCGTCATTTATTGAGTCTTTGTACTGGGTGAACACATCAGAAAAAAATCTAACATGCTGCTGTGCATTATGGACTATTTTAATAATAAAGTTATGCCATTGACTTCAACTGACCTTTTCAGAAGTAGAAGTTTATGTATTATTTATTTAACATGCTTTTATCCAAGTCTTCCTCCAAGGAGATCAAGGCAATGTACGCTGTGGTGCATTCTTCCATTTTATCTTCCTATCAATTTCAATTTCAGTGGAAGTTTAAACTGGGAGAGGCTATGACCGGCCCAAGGTCACCCAGCAAGCTTCATGGGGGAGTCAATTGTCAGAGTATCTTATTGTCCTTCCCTTTCCAAATGGTTAACGGAAGGCGGAGTAATGGGAAGGCGACTATAAGCCACTTTGAGCCTCCTTTGGGTAGGGAAAAGCGGCATATAAGAACCAACTTCTTCTTCTTCTTCTTCTTAATCAGAGAAGTCACAGTCAAAATTTTATTTACAGTCATTCAAACCAAAGTTCAAACACACAATTAAAATAGCAAATGAATACAAAAAGAAATAATTGATGCAAAAGGGGTATTTAAAATCTAAAATCTAAAACATCATGATTAAAACTCATCATTGAAAAAGCACTGGTTAAATATTGAGTCAATATATTATTCAATTAAAGAGGAAACTTTCTGTCTTACAGAAATTTAATGACAGATGCACAAAGTTTCATAGTGTGTAAAATTATTTGACAGTTTTCATCAGTGAGAAGTTTCTTTACTATATCCTTTGAAGGAAGACTTTGATATTGGTCTAAAACTGGCTGGATTAAGTTGGTTCTTATAACATTGTAGATGGGACAGTGTGGCAAAACATGTTCGCTTGTTTCTAACTGGTCACAAGCACAGGAGCAGAATCTCTTGAAAAGAGGATTTTTCCATAGTGGGAAGCACTGAACATCTGGCCTGACTGAAGGCTCTTCTCTGTTGTTGATTTCTAAAACAGCCAAGCTGTTAGAATATTTTTATTGACTTTACTTGCTGCAGACTGTAACATAACAGAACAAGTATACATATACATTCATACACACACACTCTTGCTGATGTACTTGCATATGGATTTCCCTGAAATCATGAGATTTCATCCAACATTGTATTTATATTAGAAATATGCATTCTACAATTTTAGTTCTATAACCAAAGTTGAATTACTGTTAAATTTCCAAGGAGAGAGAACAGAATCTACACTTAAAGAAGACCGCTATACAACCTATACATACTCACAGGTCCCCAGTTCAGCCAGACTAGTTTTGCTGATAGTTTCTGGATCAGTTCCAGCCCTGGATTAATGGTTGTTCCCTAGGCCTGGGCCAAACCTTTACACCTGGATGCAGATTAAAATTATCACTGATATGTATTATTGCACCAGCTTCGCTAATATCTAGTCAAATCCAAACAGTTCCCCAGTATGTCACAGCCTCGTCTGCAGTCCCTCCCAAATCTAATTCTTAAGAGAAACTTTCGAGATCCAAGACAGCCAAGAACCCAAAATCCACAGAATCTAGTTAACTCCATTTTCCAACAGCAGCTTTGTGGAGAATTGAGACAACTTAGAAGATATTCCATGCTATAGGAAACATTCTCAGCACAGGTATACCCTTCTATGCCTATTGAAGCTGCTGGAAATTAGGGATGCCAGCCTCCAAGTGGGACTTGGGGATCCCCTGGAATTACAGCTCCTCTCCAGGCAACAGAGATGGCCGCTAAGAAAGTGGAATGTATGGCATTATATCCCATTAACATCCCTCCCCTCCCCAATCCCCACTGTATGCAGGCTCCATCCCCAAAGTCTCCAGGTTTTTCCCAATCTGGAGCTTGCGGCCATACTGGGAATGGTACTGATTGGGCAGTTCAAGTTGCTTTTGAATTTTTCCCCAGGAAGCTGCTGCTTGGACTTTAGTTAGAGCATCCTGCCTCAAGCAATAGGGTTGGAGATGTCCGAAAGGAATAGTGAAGTCCAGGCAAACTTTGAGCAGAAGAGTTACTGCTAGATAGACTCAGAGGTGAGTGGGTAGGAGGTCAGTCTGGATTCTTTAAAACTATGGGTTCTTTAAAGTACTACATTCCTTTCTTTGCTATAGTCCATTCTGAAAAATCTTACCAGATTTGATCATACATTTGGCAAAATTACAATGATATTGTATGTGATTATTAACCAAGCTGAAACACAAACCCATCTCCAACCTACACAGTTCAAAGTCTATTTTTAGATCACATTTAACTTTCTAACCTGTCCTACAACAAAATAGCAAAAGAAACCATCTAGCAGAATTTGAGTGACACTTCTGTTAAAATCATTTTATGCATGCCTTTTTTCTTTGAGAGTCTTCTGTATATGTTTCCACTATCATTTCACGTGTGAATTAAAGCATGAAAGACAACAGACTGCAAATTCTGCTTCATGAAGAGTTGGTTTGACCCTAATACAAAACCAGCTAGAATTTAAATTAGATTAAAACTGTCTCCAATTTTTATAATAGTGTTATGCTGCCATTGTTAGTGGAATTCTGCAGCATTTTCTTATATGATAATACTCTTAAAATAACCAGATAGGATGCTGTAGGTTATCCATAGCTTCAATAATTGTGTAGGAGGTATCAACAAAAGTGCTGGCTGAACTGGATATTAAATTTGGATAATGTGAATCATCAAATATTACAATATCTTTCTTAAAACTATATTTAGGCTGAAATATGTGTGTGTTTGAGAGAGAACCCGTACCTAGATCCAACCATCCCTTGAGTGATCCATCCATAAAGCAGTTAAGATGCTTATTACTTCATTGATGCTCTTGGTACCATCTTAAAAAGGGACCAAAATCCATTTGGGGAATCAGAAATCCTAGTTGTTTCACCGGGGCTGAATATAGTTTGTCTGAGTGCACTTCTGGGATTACGAGTCCAAATATTGGTTAGTCTGTTTCTAGATAGAAGTGCAGGGTTGCAGCTCAGGTGCATGACATCGTTCAGTAATGACTAATGATTGCCTAGCTCTAAGGAGCCCAAAGACCTAGGGGCAGAGGTATAGTCTTTACCCCAAAGGGACTGTTTCATTTAGGGAGTGTGTGTGTGTGTTTTAAGTGGCAGGCCTGGAGGTTCTGTCTCTTGCATGGATTTTCATGAAAAGGGGAGGAGGGGAGGAACCTCAGCAGGGTAAAGGAAAAGGTAAAGGTATCCCCTGTGCAAGCACCGAGTCATGTCTGACCCTTGGGGTGACGCCCTCTAGCGTTTTCTTGGCAGACTCAATACGGGGTGGTTTGCCAGTGCCTTCCCCAGTCATTACCGTTTACCCCCCAGTAAGCTGGGTACTCATTTTACCGACCTTGGAAGGATGGAAGGCTGAGTCAACCTTGAGCCGGCTGCTGGGATCGAACTCCCAGCCTCATGGGCAGAGCTTTCAGACTGCATGTTGGCTGCCTTACCACTCTGTGCCACAAGAGGCTCAGCAGGGTATAATGCCATAAAGTCTACTCTCCAAAGCAGTGATTTTCCCCAGGAGATTTCCAGGACCTGCCTAGAGATGGGCAGGCTTATTCAGCATTTTGTAGAGGTCTTCAGCAATCCTAAGCAGAGTTATGTCTTTCTAATTCCGATGCCTACAATTGATTTAGAATGGGGTAATTATTTAGGAGAAATTTTGCTCATTTCTCCCACGTGTGGGAGAAGGAGGCTGTAGTAGTTAGGCAAAAAGATGAGAGGAACAATACTGACATTGCATTTGATTCACTGTCCTTCACATCTTTTCAGCTGCAAATTCTCCATGAATTCCCTCAGTCTTCACCCTGATCAAATAACTAATGTGTAATTAGCAACTCATCTGCTTGGCCTTTCCCTTACCGTGGTTCTTGTTATTTAGTCTGATATCGATTAATCCATGTGTATTAAAGAAAATAAACCAAATTTATGTCCCATTGTTCATTCAAGGAAATGGAAATCTGTCTTCAGTTTTCAAGACTTAATTAGGGCTGCACAGAGTGGGTGGATATAAATATTACTTACAGGTCACTTCTTCATGTGAAATCTTCTGAGGTGTTTTTCCTCCCTTTGTCTCCAGCGCCTTCTGGTTCTGCTATATACATTCACATCAGGAGTTTTCACAATCTCTCAGGATGAACTAATGTTGCTTCCAAGTTTGCACTTTGCAAGATGGGGAGGTGACAGTTAAAACCCAACATGCTATTTGTGGCCACTCTGTCCTCTGGAATACAATCCAGATGGAACTGAGAGAAGCTAGCAAGAGCTGACCACCAGGCAGTGTGGCTCATGTGGATGGCACCACATGACAAAGTCTAAAGTGGTACAAAACCACAAAACCCTTTTGACCATATATCATGTTGAGCCAAAAAGAAAAAGAAAAGAAGAATGTGTGCAGCATAGATGACAAGTCAGGAATGCCATCTCCAGCTCTCTGAAAAAATACATACCCAGAACCTTTGATTCACCTGCAAAAACTTTGCATTTCTCTTTGCTATACTCATATGAATGGAAAAACAAGTAACAAAGAGCTGTGTGGCAGTTTAAAACTCTAATCAAGTTATTGTGATATTCACTTTCACAAATCAGAGCTCACTTCAACAGATGCAGCAAGTGCTAAATTGAGTTCACAGAGAGATTATACCCAGAGCTACAAACAGAAGGGATAGGGAGTTACTAAAGATAGTTGGGAAAGCCCAGTTTTCTGGGGCAATGTGTATTACATTGCAGAATACATTTTGTAAAAGTTTTAGTCAGAAGATTCAATACCAGCAACAGCAGGAGGCAAAGGGGATTTACCAGGATAAAAGAGAGGCCTAGGCTGGTGTCCTCAGCAGTGGAATGAAGTAACTTCTGGCATGCACCAGACATGATATCACATCACCAGTGACACGACCACTGGTATTTATGGCTGAACTTATTTTTACCATAGAAGTTTTGCCTAAATACCAGAACATTGGTCATGTCACCAATGATGTCATGACATCACTGCCATTGTGCCCTGGAAATGACACCACTGTGTTGCTGGCAAGGGTGGTCTAGGCAAGGGAGTTCCCTAATGGCTAGCTGATCACTGCCAGGGGGAGGGGCTCCAGAATGGGGGATCACCCACCCTCTGGGTGGGGGTCTGGTAAACCTAGATGGAAGTGCAGGGACAGGGGAACATCATTTCCAGGAGAAACCAAAAGTGGTACCACTCTAGGAATTGCCAGAAATTCTGTGGTAAAACCATAGAGTTTCCAATAATTGCTAGAGTGACATATCACTTCCTGGATTTTCCCGGATTTAATGTTATGCCACATGCTATGCCAGGAGTTTTTTAAAAACAACATTTTCTTGTCATTACTCTGAGCAACAGAGAAAGGTTTATCAGAAGGCGCTTTCCTACCATAGCAGAGACCTGCAACCCTAAGTTCAGCCAGAGTGTGAACTACTTCCTACTCATGATGAATTAGCAAGGTAGGATTAATCTGAACTACGTACATAAATCTGTGAGAAGGAATCATTACAGGCTCAAGGGAATTGTAGTCCATGGACAACTGGAGGGCCGCAGTTTGACTACCCCTAGTCTATCTAGTCTGGTATACTAAGCCTAGAGGGCCAAACAAACAAACAAGGCATAAAGGCTGAGGCCATCTCTACTGCTGCCTCCCAGCATTGGAATTCAGAGGTTTGCTGCCTCTGTATAAGGAGGTTTCTTTCAGTCACCATGGCTAACAGCCATTGATGTATCCTCCTCCATGGATCTGCCTAACATACTTTTAATGTTATCTTTGGTCATGGCCATCATTATCTCCACTGTGTCAATGTCCTCCACTGTACCGACTTGGGTAGGTCTGAAGATAGATTGGGCACGAGGGTTTATTGCAAGGGCTAATCCCATTGTTGCTAGCAAATGGCTCCTTCAGGCTAGGGTCTGGCCAGGAGAAGGGATGTTCATACACAAGGACAAGACTACTTTCCATGGGCTTTCAGATAACAGATGTAATTTATTTATTTTATTTCTTAATTTATTTCCCAGCAAGCAGCTCGTGGCAGGTTACAAGATTGATCCACAATTACAATAAACCCCCCAATAAAATCCCATTAAAACAACATACAACAATACTAGCAAAAAAGCCCATTGCAGCCAGGAATGAAATGGGCACTAGGACCTAGGGGACACCAGCAGGCGCAGATCTCTGTCTGTCTGTCTGTCTGTCTGTCTCTCTCTCTCTCTCTCTCTCTCTCGCAGCAGAAGCCATAGCAGGTAATCAGGGCTGGTTTGCAGTTTGGCAGGGCTCTCTGTGTTTCTCTTTCACAAGCTGGCTCCTGCAGTGTCTCAGAGCAAAGTGGCTAGCATCCAGGGAGGGAGGGCAGGAGCTGTAGGTGCAGGGCCAATCAGAGAGCGGCCAGCTTTGCTGGCTGCACCCTGATTGGACCTATTCCAACTCGGACAGCCAGGACACCCTCCACTCCTAGGGCTGTTTCACAAATACTAAGAGGAACAATGGATAAGGATAATACATGGCGGTAAAAACAACCCTCATCCTGCAACAACTGACTGCCAGCCAGGCATCAAGGGGGACAATGTCCGCTGGTCACCAATATTGTTCAGTATGGTGACAGATTTGATTTGATCTTGATTTATAAGTGAAAAATCATCAAGCTCAGTACTGTAACATAAACCAGAGCAGAAATAAATTGTGAAATTAAAGTAGTAGCCCTTTTTTAAAGTGCAGCTAAGGGTGAATCCATGCATTGATCCAATTATTTCTGGAAATGTAGCCTACTTACACATACATGCCACTAAGGAGCAGCCATTGATCATCCCAGAAAATGTATTCTACGAGTGGAAGTAGAACATAATTTGAAATGCACAGATCACTTATATGTGACTTACGAACTACACCCTTTGCATTTCTTAACATAATTTTGCTCTGAGAACATAAGCACTGCTATTATTTGTGTAACTGCTAGCTGCACAGATTACTTAATAGGACATGATAAAAGATCCCCTAATTTAATTACAATTTAACTGTGTCCTGAGTTTAAGTCCAATGGCACCTTTAAGACCAACACAGAAGCTTACACTTTGTTTACGGTACCACTGGACTCAACCTTTCATTGCTTCAGACTAACACAGCTGCCCACCTGAAGTTAACTCTGACATTTTAGTGAACAGGATGAACAACTTCCAATTTGATCTGAGCAAAGTTTTTGGGAATGTCATAAAAATGAATATCAACATCCTACAAATGTTAACGTGAATAACTAGTTGTACCAACAGTTACTAGAAAGTACTCAGGTGGGTGGATACTGATAAGGTGCCCATACACACAAAAGCTTATACCCAGAATTAACATCGCTGGTTTTAAAGATACAACTGGACTCAAACTTTGTTCTAGAAAGTACTCAAGTGAATTGACCAATCTTTTCCCCACCCTTTCTCCAAGGTACTCAAGTTGGTATTACACAGTACTCCATTTTATCCCCAACAACAATCCTATAAAATAAACTAAGCCAAGAAATAGAGATTAGCCAGAAGTCATCCAAAGAGTTTCATGACAGGAAGGATTTGAACTCAGGACTTCCCAGCATAATCCAATAGTACTCTAACAATATGTTACCCTTGAGATATGCTTCACTAGAAAAGCAGATCAGTCTGAGATTTGTCTTGTGATAGTGATATGATAGTTATATAAGCAGATGTTTCAAACTGGCTCTCACTGCTTGTTTCCCTCCCCCCCCCCATTAACTGGCTAATTACTTCACCTCATGCTGAGACTAAATAAGATTCCTAAATAGTTAAAAATAAGAACCGATTTGGATTTCAGGAGTCTTGGTTTTTTAACAGTGTATGTGATGGTCCATGATCTGAGTACCACAGGCAAGTGGAAGGAAGAGATTGGACGCTGTGGGGCATTTCAACTGACAAAAGGACTTCTATCAGTGGAATGCAATTTCCTCCCCTTGTCCTGAAAACTGCAACCCCAAATCCTTCCCAAGCGGGGGAGGGGATTCTGAGTTTCTGAAGAAAGCAGAGGCAAGGAAGTTGCATTTCCACTTATGAAAATCTTTTCCTCAGCAAAATGTTCTGCAAATGTTTGCAAGATGCATGTGAATCTTACACATAAAATGACCGCAACATCCCCACTCTCAGATCCGCTCTCAGTCACCTGCCCAGACAGTATCAATAATACTGCTGAGTTCTGGCTGCTTCAGGATGATGTGGCTGGTGACAAATGCATGCAGATGCTCAAATGCATGCAGATGATCTCAAATGCATGCAGATGCTAGTTTACAAAAGCAAAAGAGGGACAGCAAATAAGATGAGCCTCCAAGGGCTAACGTAAAATCTTCCAGTATTTTTCACAGAAAAGAAAGCAAAACAGAAAATAGAATGCTTATTATCCACCAGACCTGTCCTGAAATGAGCTGGGTAGTAATCTAAATCTGAGGCATGTTAGAAGCTCACAAGGAAGAACCCAAATATCACCTTCAACCTTGTAATGATAAGTTTTACTTAACAGCTGGTGCCCTCAGGTGCTGGCAGGTAGGACAGCAGCCACATCTCTATTACATCACAAAACTGTGAGCTTTGAAATGCATTAGCCCTCCATATTTCATCTCACACACCGATACACCATCAGGATAGACAGGTAACCTTAGGTAACCTTAGGTCAGCCAATACATGGAACCTCAAGTCAGCCAATACTTGGGAATCTAATGTAGCCCAACCCCAGCTAAGATGGTAAAAAGGAAGCGCTGCATCTGCAAATGCAGACGCGGAAAGGCTCAAAGGCAGAATAAGAGGAGAGGGAAGAAGAGTAGTAGGAAGAAAAAGAACGGCTGCGGAAGGAAAATTATCAGCAAGAATGGTAACCGCATATCCTGAAACTACTTTAATATTAATCGGAAGCAGTAGGATTCTTCTGTGTTGAAGTAGGGGTGAAAAATTTAAGACAACAAGGTTTTCCAGAAAAAAGGGCAGGCCAATATTTTAAATGCTCCTATGCAGCTGACAAAAATTCTTGCAGCCACTCCATCATATCCCTAAGCAACTATTCTTGGTTGTTATTCTTTTTACCATTACTGTATGGACTTACTATGAAAGACTGTTTTTCACATACACATGCCCAGGAATGCACACAGCTTCATGAAACATAATAGTGATTCTTGGTTCCAGAACATCAAGGTCTACAGAATGCTACCTATGCCTTATTTCACAATTCCATTCTGTTGTGGAACACTGTGGATCCACTGCAACTTTTCTCTTTGAACTTGCATTACAACTGTTGAGAGCCAGCTTGGTATAGTGGTTAGGAGCGCCAACTTCTAGTCGGGTGATCCAGGTTTGATTCCCCATTCCCCCACATGCAGCCAGCTGGGTAACCTTGGGCTTGCCACAGCACTGATAAAGCTGTTCTGACCGAGCAGTAATATCAGGGCTCTCTCAGCCTCAACCACCTCACAGAGTGTCTGTTGTGGGGAGAGGAAAGGGAAGGTAATTGTAAGCTGCTTTGAGGCTCCTTCTGGTAGAGAAAAGTTGCATAGAAGAACCAACTGTTCTTCTTCAAGTAGCACAAGCGCATCTGTCACTGACTACAATTAACATTTATGGAGTCACACCTGCATTCCCTGAGACCTTAGAAAGGAGGTATAGCTTTATACAGGAAAGGTTTGTTGAATTCCAGTCTGCCAATCAGTTGTTAAAAGCAAAGGCATGCTGCTACATAAAAATGATGACATACTTTCCTTTTTCTAACTCATATATACCACACTTTGGGATGGCAAGCAGTATTGCATTGTCTCCTTTCAGAGATGTATGTGAGCTCTGTTTTCTCACCATCACCCTTCCAGAACAAAAAAATTATACTACCCTTTCAGGTAAAAGTTTGTTTATTTATTTATTATATTTATATACCGCCCTCCCCGGAGGCTCAGGTTCATAGCATTTCCTGGGCTTTGTTAATGTAGAAGGATTTGCTCTCTTATAGTTTCAGAAAACAACTAACAAAAAAAGCAGAAAGAAATAATGCGGGCACCATATTTTGAAGGGAAACAGTTGAAACACTGCAACACTATTTGCCACAGTGGGAAGGAGGACTAATCAGTCCTAGCTAGTAAATGGAGTGATCCAACAGCAGCACTCTCTTTAACCAGATAGCCAAGATACTGCCACATACACAAACACTGATAGTACGAAGAGGTACCATCCCTCATGAACAAGCCATCCAAACTTGCTTTTAGTTACAAATGCGGATTGTATTATAAACTGGGCAAATTGGCTTGCATATAACTCTATATGTCTTTTTGTTTTGTTTTAACTTAACTTTATATTGGTAAACATAGCTTTTTAAGAAAACCCATATCGTTCTAACAATTTGTATTCAGGGGGAATCACAATGCTACTTACTAAGTAGTGGTCATAGAATCATAGAATCGTAGAGTTGGAAGGGGCCATACAGGCCATCTAGTCCAACCCCCTGCTCAACGCAGGATCAGCCCTAAGCATCCTAAAGCATCCAAGAAAAGTGTGTATCCAACCTTTGCTTGAAGACTGCCAGTGAGGGGGAGCTCACCACCTCCTTAGGCAGCCGATTCCACTGCTGAACTACTCTGAACTACTCTGTGGAAAATTTTTTCCTGATATCTAGCCTATATCATTGTACTTGTAGTTTAAACCCATTACTGCATGTCCTTTCCTCTGCAGCCAACGGGAATTATCTCTTTAAAACTTTCTTTGGGCCAGCTTCAGCAGTACTGACCCATTCATCCATAGCCTCCAGCACACCATGAATCCTGGTACCACCTCACACAACTATTTAAGAATTTTGTGAGGACAGGTGGTGGGGAAGTGAAGGCAAAGCTAAGCTCAGGATGTGACCATAGGATGCAAATAATAAGTTCTCTGTGCAATTGAAGCTGCTATATGATACCCCATGAAGTGCCCGATTAATCTAGTTCTTCTATTTGTTAACCTATGGAAATGTATTGGTCTGTCACATGTATATGTGTCAACAGGGTATATTCGCGTTACGACCATGTGCCGCTACAAGAGAAAATAACCTATGGTTTTGACATCTCTTGGAAAAGTCCATCTCAAACATACAAGCAGCCATGAAGTCACTCGTTTCTTGACTGTGAAGAACGGCCATCAGCGACTTCAAAAGGTCCAGATCATCAGATGGCTAGCACTGAAGGATTCTGGAGCAACCTTCCTACAATGGTTCCATTGGTTACCTGTCAATACAGCTGCAAAATGCATTTATTGTCTCATATTAGTCCAGATAACTGGGGAGAGGGGATTTTAAGTAAATGTTACATATGTGTGTTAAATATGAAAAATCACTAAACTACTTAGCAATGAAATAACTGATGAAGAAATTATCTTTGAAACTAACCACAAAGAGTTAATCTCTTTATTAAGGCAACTCTTTCGGGGAACAAGAAAAATATAATAGTATCCTCCTACCTGCATAATTTTCTTCCTTGGAGAAAACCTCCACATCACATATATGGAGGTTTTTTCAAACTACCAGATAACCTCAGTTCACGTAGATCTCCACAGGAGCACTAGGACTGCAGATCAGAGCTTTTCCCTCATTGATTTTATTAATTTGATCTATAGGCCACTCCTCTCTGTCAACAGTCTTGGGGCAGTTAACAGCATGTAAAAACCTTTACATGCATGCTTTTAAAAACAACAGACAGTTCAAATCTAATTTCTTTTTTTAAATGTATAAAATGCTCTGACCATCCCTCTAGATATAATTTCTAGGTCTGAGCACCCAGACTCCTGTGATGGGCGTAATGTGGAGAAGAGAGGAGGGAGGTCTGTTCTAATGTTTTTGCGTTGGCCTCAACGGTACGCCTGGTGGAAGAGTGCTGCCTCACAGGCCCCTTGGAAACTTGGTAGCTCCAATAGGACCTGGATCTCTGCTGGCAGCTCATTCCACCAGGGACCTGCTTTTCTAAAAAGGCTGCAGTTGAGGCTCAATGTACTTCCTTGGGGCCAGGGACCACAAGCAGGCTGGAATTAGCCAATCATAGCATTCTCTGGGGTATATATTCAGATAGATAGTCCCTCAGATATGCAGGGCCTAGACCGCGTAATGCCTTGAAGGTTAAGATCAACTCTTTGAACCTGAATTCACTTGGCAGCCAATGCAGCTGTTAAGAGAGCAGGGTGAATGTGGGGGCTTCATAATGACCTGAACACCCACTGCGCCAGTTTCTTGGTCAAGGCAGACCTGCATAGTGCAAGTTATAGAAGTCTAGCCCGGAGGTGACCATTGCATAGATCACTGTGGCTAGGTGTTCTGGGGTAAGGTAGGGTGCTGGTAGCTTTGCTTTGTGTTGATGGAAAAACGCCCGCCAAGCTCTTTTTGTGCTCTGTGTCTCCATAGTAAGGGAGATGTAAAAGATAACTCCCAAGTTCCTGATGGTATGTGATTAAATGTTAATTTCTTCTTCACATATTGCATTGTTTATTGAATATGTTATACAGATATTTTTCATTGTTCTATAATTGTGTGATCCAATTTTATTGCATCACTTATTGGATATATATGCTGGTCTTTAGTTATTTTATAATTCTGTAATCCACCTTGAGTGTCAATGAGAAAGGCAGACAAAGATGATATAAATGATTATTTTACAAAATTCAGGCCAAAACTAAATTACAACATTGTACATTTAATTCTGTAACTCAATATGAGCACAGAAATGTTAAAAAGTCAGTTTGTTTAATTTTAATGTCAATGGAGAATATACTGTATCTACACCATATCTCTGTATTCTGCAAAAGGATCTTTTATCTCACCAAATCAAAATATGTGTGTGATCTAGTCAAAAGCTGATGCCAGTTGAAAGTAAGGAAAACTGTTCACAAAATTAAGGGTCCCTGTTGTTTATTCTCCTACTTTTTATTTTATCCCACACAGTTTGAAATAGCAAAATCTGTTTTATAATCATTTGTTTTCTTCGTTTTTTGAAATATACACATACTGTTTCTGGGAAGTAGGACAACAAATATAGAGTGCTTTCACTGCTGCTTCGATCCACTTCAGTGACTGTTTGGAAATGGATTTTGCAATTTCTCACAGCAAAATACAGTAGTAAAGTTAACTGAAAGTGGATTGAAAGTGTGTTATTTAGTGTGTGTGAAAGCATATATAGTAAGGCTTCTACCAAATATTTTAACAGCAAAATTAACTCTATTTGGAAAATACATCAAAACATCCCATCTTCAGTTAAACAATTGGGCAGAAGTGGGACTGAACCCACAGCTAGCAAAACAACAACCTTCATCTGGTACTTTAGTTTTTCAACCCTACTACTAGCTGAATCATGTACATAAATATGTAACAGGCAATGAAATCATTCCGGAAATATTTAAAATGCTTAGTTTAATCTGGGAACAGAATGCTCATTGTGTGAAAATGAGATGTTTTATTTCATCTAAACAAACTTGAAGAAAAGATGTTCAGAAGCTTTCTGCTTTCACTTGAGGTATTTTCTTTATAGTTAAAAAAATTATTTGTTTATCCCCTTGAGAAAATATCCTGTGCATTGCTATTAACTTGATTTCACAGCTTGTTTCCCATTTCTACACATAAAGAAAAAGATACTATTTAAAGTGAGTTGGATCCAACCAGCTTCTCAATTGGTAAAACATGGAGGAGGAGATGCTACCAAACTACCAAAAACCTGTGTTGGGGATCATGGAACCTGCATGGACAAAGTGAAATCAAATCCTATGGTTAATCAATTCAAATTGCAAAATAGGCCTTGAATAGTCACCAAAATTAGCCCATCTAAGACCACTTTCAGCCACCCCAACATCACCCTTTAGATACCTCCAGCTATATGAAAGCTGCTCTTCTATTAACTAAAACAATGTGGATGGATATAGCATCGGTGCGATCATGTAGGCAAGACTGCATAGGTCATTAATAAAAGTGTCACCTCATCAGGCACAAATGGTTCCATCTCAATTATGATGAAGCCACTTTATGACTGGAGGGTAGATTTTCAAAGGACTCAGGTAGGGGTCTTTCCCAGCTCTGCCATCTGAGATATCTTTAACCAGAAGAGTCAGGAATAGGAACTATCTCAGAAGTTTCCATTCTACGGGGGCACTTGCAATTGTGCTGTATGGCACTGATACTATAAATGGATTTAAGTGGATGACAAATACACAATAATAATGTGTTTGTGTGAGGCTGACTGTAAGAGAATAAAAGGCATGAGCATATCCATTATTGTTTTGTTTTTAAGAAGATGCTAGTGTAGAAGGTCAATTTCAAAGATATAGACTTCATGTTAGGTAATTTGTTCCCATTGCATGATCCTGTAGGGCAGCCTTTTTCAACCTGAGGAAGAACCCTTGAAATAATTTATAATTGTTAGCTGCCACAAGCCCTTGTGGGAGTGATGGGATAGAAATGCAATAAATAAATAAAAAATAAATTTTCAGACTTCAAGGACCCCTGGAAGTGATGCCAGCTGGCCATGCCTCCCTGCCCCACCCCTGGAAGTGACATGACCAACCACACCCTTTGCCTTTCTTTCATACCCTCCGCCTGTCTTTGCTACTACTATGGTGGCTCCGCCTCATGTAGGCTGAAAAGAAAGGCAGGAGCTCAGAAGACAGCCCAAAACCCCATACCACCCCACAACTGATTCCCCCTCTTTGATTTTTACACCCATGGCCTACCCACTAAGCCCTCTAGGCAGAGACAGCCAGTTCCCTAGCTTCTGGCCAAGTCCAATAAGGCAGGAGGAAAGGCTGCAAACCCCCTCCAGAGCCCCCACAGACACAATGTTCTGCAGACCCCAGGTTGGGAACCCCTGTTGTAGGGTAACATTATCTTCCATGACTTCTGAATATCCACAGTTTGCTCCCATTCCAATTAGACTAATCAGCAAAAACATAAGAATGAGTTCTAGCCAAGGCTGTTTTTCACAGCTTGAGTAAATTGAAGTAAAGGAAATGCAATCATGCAAATCATTCATTCTGGGAGATGTCATTATTTTCTCCTCCCTCCCATCCAATTCTCACTTAAAGTACTTTTCCATTAGGCTTCCCTCTGTCCACAGACCGGCATGCTTGAGATGCCATTGCTTCACTAGAAATGGACTTACTGGGTAAGCAAAGGAAAATCAGTAATTACTTCCAGCAAGGAAATTCCTTCATGATCCTTTAGATGCCTTTTTAGACTGGCTGATGGGGGCCTTTTCCCTGACCCAGTATTAAAGAAACAGTTAATTATGGTTCAGACAAGGACATTCACTGTTCTATGGAACTATTTGCCAAAAGAGATTTTTGTGATGCACAATAATTAATAGTTTATTTTTAATTATCACAATTAATAGTTTGAACCCTAGAACAATAAAATTACAGAAGAAAAACTTCAATCCAAAAATTGTTTTAAAAAAGGCCACAGATTTATTAAATGGAGTTATTTTTACCAGACTTGAGGAATGTTGAAGACTAAGCTTGCCAAACTTCTTGAGTAAGGAATTCCATACAGATTTCCACTTTCCCAGCTTCAATGGTCGAATATCGAAAACACCTGAAGAGCAATATGATTTTAAAAGTCTTATGGGAAAAGGAACCCCCTTTGTCTTAAACATGCAAACTTTTTAAGAAAAAGAAAAATACTGTACACCCTTATCCATGGTTCCTCTATATATTTGTGAAACAGCCTGGGGGGTGGAACATGTCCAGCTGTCCAACCTGCAGCTCCCACCCTCTGTCCTTGGAATTAGCAGGCCAAGAGGACGTCTTTGCTCTCAGGCGCGCCTCAGTGCCTGGAGCCAGCAGCATGTAAGAGGAGAGGGCCCTGGGCAAAGGGTCGTGGTGGAGGACCTGCTAACGAGGGCCTCCCGGCCTGCTGACTGCCTGCTAAGGAGCTCTGTCCCTGTCTGCTAAGGAGTTCTGTTCTGGGCCTGCTAACAAGCTGGCCAGCCCCCGCCCACCCCACCCCACCCCAGTTGATCCGGCTGTGAGCTGCAGCCTGGCCAGTGGCCAGGGGAGTGGACCCTTTCAAGGCCTGTTCTTAGGAACGGGCTTTGAGGCTAGTCAAATATATAATTCTAACACCGACTTTTCACTTGGTCATCCAAAACTATAATTCCTGTTTTGCTCCTGCTGTTCAAGGGACAAAAGATCATTTCATCTCTAACAGGAATAGCACAAGAAAGTCTACCAAGACAATTGGTACTTGCCAGCTTCTGTCAGCACCTCTTGATTTGTTCTTTGAATTTTTTTAAATTGTAACTTTCCTGCACCTGTGTTTTCCCCGTACTAATAACAGCTTTGAGGGGGGGATTGCTGTCTGATGAATGGCTAGTGTTTAGTGCCATTAAATGAAGCCAACATGTGTAGTGCTTAGAGTTCTGGAGAAGACTCGTTCAAATCCCTGCACAGTTAAGGAGTTAGCCTGACCCATCCAGGTCAGGGCATCTTCCAGATCATGGTGCAGCAACCTAAGGCTTTTCAATGCTCCCACTGGGATACCCAGCAACATAAGTCCTCCTTTATAAGGTATTCATATTCAGACGCAGAAGTAATGGATGTGGCACCTCGTGTTCGTATTACATCTATGCTCAGTGGTTTGAGAGGAACTGAAGTTTTCTTGACCTAAGGCACTTGAATAGGTGATTTGCCATTGCCTGTTGGTGCCAAGACTTTCAATTTAATGGATTAAGAAAGCTATAACTGTGCTTAGCACTGCATCGCAATACACAAAAGCCCTTTTTGCTGACCTATTCTATCAGAAGCTCCAGTACAGTTCTTTTGAACTAGCAGCCTCAAAGCCTTTTGTGCTGGTTGAAACTGTCAGTTGCACAAAGTGTGCATAAAACATTTCATTGACAAAATGCAATACCATCTCGTGGTAATAACTGGTATTGCTTTACAAATGAAACCCAATTGAAAAATCGAAAACACGTTCAAAAACAGTGTTAAAACTGATCCTGAGCTGTAACTGTCTATTAAAGAAGTCACGTTTAATTTAACTGGCAATATTTTCCGTATTCCAGAATAGGTGATATTGGAATTAAGGTGTGTGTGTGGTGGGGCAAACTATCCTGTTTTGGCAATCTTTTATTTCAAACTTTCAAAAGAAATGGAGAAAATACTAAGTTGTGTAACACTATCTGCTAGTAATTTACAACATTCTACAAACAGGTCCGAGCTGAAAAGCACACTAAAACGAAGACTTCATTTTCTTTGGGAACTATGCTATATGCATATTATATATATTTATTATTGCCTAATAGCGGCGTATATCGGTGCTGCCGTATAAACTTCCAAGCAGTTATATATGGGAAGTTTGTGAACATTTTGACAGCGCAAACTTCCGATTCAAGCACACTCAAAGTTCCTTTCTCTCCTAAGAGTCAACTACGGCGTTAATTCACTGACCTAACGCAGCAGCACCATCTAGCTACGCTGAATAAACGGCACTTCATACCCGTTTGAGGCCAGCACTTCCATTATTGCTTAAGTTATCGCCTCTCTCTCAGTTGGTTGGGTTATAGGGACTACAAATCCCATCATGCAGGACGCCCAAACTTTTACTCCGTTGCCTTCCCGAGGCCCAAAAGACTACATCCCCCAACAATCACCGCTGCATTCGCAGCGTCATAATTACTTGTCGGAGCCTATCCACTGCTGGAATCCCAGGTGGGTGGCCGGGTCAGTCTGTGGCTGCGTGTACAATAGTAGTCAGGCGGTGCCCGCAAGATCAAAGTAATGAATATCCCCGCAGCAGCTTTTGTGAGTCAGCACGCACTGAAACGAGCGCAGACTCCCGTTATGTGTTCTCCCTGTACAAAATAATGTTTCTCATGGGAAACACCCAGCTCGCTGCAAAACTGGAAACCTCCACTGGCGGCAACACAGAGCTTTCGCGCTGCCGCTTCCAGCTCTACGGTGAAAACTCTATGACTTTTGAAGGCAGAACGGCAAGTCAAGCCCATGTTCTCCCGGAAGTGGCAGGAAGACCACGAGGGCGCATGAAGCCGGCGGTGTCCAGCCCGGAAGCGATCCCTCGGACCCTTCGGCGTGCTAGACCATACTCCACGTGGGGGAGAGCGACCGGGCGAGCGAAGTAGGGCCGGCCATGGCTGCCCTGTACGTGGAGGCCTTGCTGGCGCGCGCCGAGGAGCGCGAGGCCGAGACGCTGCGCGGCGTGGCGGTGCACAAGGATCTGGAGCTGGAGTTCGATGCGGCCCACCTGCTGGCGGTGGACCGGAACCCGGTAGCGCGCGCCGTGGCGGCTCGGGAGGACTCGCTGCGCGCCCTGGCCCGCGACAACACGCAGCTGCTGGTGGCCCAGCTGTGGGCGCTGCCTTCGGAGCGGGCCGAGGGCGGGGCGGGGCCGGTGGTGGTCAAGCTGCCCGAGCCGTCGACCCGCCTGCCCCGGGAGAAGCCGCTGCCCAGGCCCCGGCCACTCACGCGCTGGGAGCAGTTCGCCCGCCTCAAGGGGATCCGCCCGACGCGCAAGAAGCGCGGCACGCTGGTCTGGGACGAGGCGGCCAAGGAGTGGCGCCGCCGCTGGGGCTACCGCCGCGCCGGGACCGACCCGAAGCGCGACTGGGCCCTGGAGGTGCCCGACGGCGCCGACCCGCAGGCAGACCAGTTCGCCAAGCGGCGCCAGGAGAAGCGCGAGCGGGTGGCGCGCAACGAGCTCAACCGCCTGCGCAACCTGGCGCGCCAGCACCGCGGAGCCGCCCCGCAGCTGCACCCCACCGGCCACCAGGACCGCGCCGAGCTGGGCCGCGCCGCCGCCGCCGCCCGCCTCGCCACCGCCTCCCGGGGCCGCTTCCAGCCTCGCCTGCCTAAGGAGCCGCCCGCCGCCAAGAGCCCCGGCGCGGGCAAGAAGCGCCGCTTCGCTCCGGTGTTGGGAGACTTGGACGGGGAGAGGCGGCGGCAGCTGGAGCTGGTCCGCAGCCTGAGCGCCCACAAGCCGCCGCTGGACCTCCCCCGCGCCGTCAACAAGCAGCTCCGCCAGGAGGACGCCGAGGCCGCTGCCGCCGCCGCCAAGGGCAAGAAGCGAGGCCAGCGCGGCAAGAGGGGCCGGCGGCAGCAACAGAGGCCCGGCGGCGCCAAGGGCAAGAGGAGCGGGCCCGGAGCCGCCCGGAGAGGGAGCCAGAGGGGGCCGGCACGCGTTGGCGGCAAGAGGAAAAAGACATGAGCCGTCCCGCCCCGCATTTCGGCCTTGGACAGGGGGGGAACTGCAGGGGCCCCGGTAATAGTCTGCGGCAGCTTTCCCCTCTCGGTGGACCGTGGCTGTGCCCCCTCAGAGACAGGCATCCTGGGACTTGGTGACAAGGGAAGAGGATCTTGCCCCCCCAAAAATCTCAGCCCCAGTAATGTCCATAACTGATGATTTTGGAAGGGATGCTCATTGCCTCACAAGGAGGGCTATGCTCTTCTAGGACTCAAGCACTGACACAATGCTCAGGTACCAGTGCTAGCATAAAATCGGTCATTCATGCTATCAAAAAGGTTAATGGAACTCCAGTTCAGCTACATTTTTTTTGAAGTTTTACTGTGATTTGGATTGCATCCAAAGAAGGGGAATCACTGCAAGGGGCATAAAGTTGAAATATTTGAAAGTCTCTTTTATATATATATTATAATAAAAAGAAACATACTACCTTAATATTTGTTTGGTTTTAATCTGAAGTAAAAGTACTCTGAAGATGTTGTATTGCCTGTAGATTGCAACAAGATGCAGGAGTATCAGAGCAACTGGTTTTCATGAATCTGTGTTTTGGCTTATCTATTTATAATTAGGATAACTAGGACCACTTCTCTCAGCCTTGGGGGCATACAGCAGCTTAAAAACAATTAAAACCAAATTCAGCTCAGGGTGATATCTTCTATGCTTGAACTAAAAGGGCACAATAAAGTATCTCTTAAATCGAATGGTTTACAAATAATTTCCTAATTAGAGCCAGTTTGGTGTAGTGGTTAAGAGCAGCAGCTTCTCATCTGAAGAATTGGGCTTGATTAGCACCAGACAGGTTACCCTAACTGGTGAGACGACCAATCAATGTCTGACTGATGGCCATAGTTGGTGCCCCAGGGATATGCTGAAGAATATTGTCAAATATGTCCTATTTCACTTGGATTGCTTTAGCATAGCAAGTAGCTCTTATTGGTGCTGGGAATACAAAGTCACACAGTTTTGCCTGTACTTTTCTTAACTCAGCTGCATCCCCACACTATTTTGCTCTGCACTACAAGTGTTTTTTTAATACATCTGATCTGAATTGTTATAACACAATAGTGTGACACATTGTCACAGTCTTAATTCCTAGTGTTCCTTTCTTTTCACAAAACAAAAGGAAACCTAGTTCATTTGCTTGTGAAGATACCTTTCTAGATGGCCTAACCCAGGGGTAGTCAAACTGCAGCCCTCCAGATGACCATGGACTACAATTCCCAGGAGCCCCTGCCAGCGAATTGTAGTCCATGGACATCTGGAGGGCCGCAGTTTGACTACCCCTGGCCTAACCTATCCCAATTATAGACTAGAAACTTAGCAGGCTCACTTTGCAGAGACAGATCATGGCAACTCCCTCTGTTTCACCACCACTTTTCTAGTGGTTGATGGGTTTTTTTCACGAAGCACTAATGAAGGGGGGAAATGGGAAGACTGAAGGAAACAGGCTCCGGTTTTAGATTTTAATTACAGAAATGTTGTAAACAATTGCCAACTCTATTTCCATTAAACGGGGATTTCCATTCATCTTGGAGGCTAGGCAGAGTTAGCTCTGGCTACCTTTGTTAATCTCTTGCCTAGAAAACACTGCATTTTCTTCTAATGTTGTTTGTGTTATTTCTGCTAATTTCTCACAGGATCTAATGATGAACTTACAATTCAAACAAGGCAAATCTGTTCTCTAAAATAGAAAAGGGAGAGGGAATTTTATTCTCCTCATCCTCTTGCCCAATCATCTTTTCTTCAGCTATTCTCTCTACCTGCTCTTTCCTCTGTACAGTGGGGTCAACCCCCAATCCAGTGTCATGCCCCTATTCAATATCCAGACCCAAAGTTATTGCTGTTGATGTGCTTTTAAAAAAATTTCATGCAGGAACTTAAGACAAAGCCTAAATTCATTCTGACCACACATTAGAGTGGAAACTGTCAGTGTCTTATCCAAAGTATATTCTGTATTGTAGTCACTCCATCCCCAGCAATCATATTTTGATTTTCATAGAGAAGTGCTGAACAAGAAGGAAAGGACTATTGTTCAGTGTTCAGCTTTTCCATAAGTAAATCTGTGGGCAGGAATAAATTGAGCTGTCTTTTAGCTTTTCCTCAAAGGAAGAGTGTCCATTAAGTCATGACCATAGCAATAAAAGATGGTACAGCATTTCGAAACATCTTAAATATGCCATGTTTGTGCAAATGTTCAAAAATGCTAAAGAAGCTTCTGACTTTGTACAGCAAATAGGCCATGTTGAGGATTATAACTTTTTACATCTCCATATCAACAGTTAAGGAATAAACTTTTAAACCTTGACATGATAGAAGTTATTGACAGTCTGAATTAACCAGTTACAAAATCTGCCTAGTCTTGAAAACTTGTTGCATTAAGCAATTAACCCTGAGCAGTGAAAAGCTGCAATGAACTAACTTGCCGAAAGATCTGGGACTATGGAAAGAACAACTGCTTTCCTGGTTCCTCCTCTGTTTACTACTTGCAGCTCTTGGCCCTGAGTTTGCTTTCCCATCATGCTGTGCTGTCCCAAGCAGCTGCTGCAATGGCAGGAGGGAGAGAGAGGGTGGCTTATTTGCTGAAACAGCTGCACCGTGCATCGTGAGTATTTGCTCCTTCTGGAATTTGCTCTGTTATCTGGTTGTAATGAATCAGCTGGGTGGGCTCCAGCAAAACCATTGTGTCCCCACACAGAGTGTTGCCAGGTTGAGAAACTTTTTAAGACACAACAAATCATAGCAATGATTTGTTACAAGGAAGAAGTCTTGATAAATCTGCAGATCTTAATGTCTGGGAACAAAATGTGGCCACCAGGTTCTTGTCCGCTGCCAGCAGGTTGCCTACTAGCCTGCCCATTTTCATTTTCCTTGTTGCTGTAAGAAACAGCCAGCAAATGGGTGTTCGGAGAGCTCAGAAATGGACTTTGGAGCTTGCAGGAAGGTTGGTTGGCTAAGTTGAATTTAAAGAAAGCTTTTGTGAGTAAAAAAACATGTGTATTAACAGAAATGCCATATTTGGAGCTTCAAACTCTAAGGTATATGATCAATATGTATGCAGAATTCCTGATGCAAATTTATGGAACTGTACAAACTGTAGCCTTTCTACTTTTTTCTATTTTCTTTTTGTCTGTTTCTGGCCCTCAGTTTTCTTAGGAAAGTTTTTTATGTTTTTGTTTGTTTTTGTAAAGAGAAATGTAATTAACTGACACAACAGACAGAACTGGAGATGCATACTTTAAAACATTTCACGTGGAGCCACTGAACAACTGACCTGGATCAGAGCCTTGCTGTAATTTTTTTAAAACTACAAATGCTTCTTAAATGGTGTTGGCAGTTACACCATACCTGCTGTCGTTTGTAGGTTGACTCTTAGCCTTCCTTAGCCAGAGGTTAGGAGTGTGGACTTCTAATCTGGTGAGCCAGTTTGATTCCGCGCTCCTCCACATGCAACCAGCTGGGTGACCTTGGGCTCGCCACAGCACTGATAAAGGTGTTCTGACAGAGCAGAAATATCAAGGCTCTCTCAGCCTCACAGGGTGTCTGTTGTGGGGAGAGGAAAGGGAAGGAGATTGTAAGCCACTTGGAGATTCCTTTTGGTAGAGAAAAGTGGCATATAAAAGCCAACTCTCCTTCTTCCTTTCACTATATGGGTTCTCTGTAGTACCTGTGTGTAGAGTTTCCAGACTCCAGGTGGGACCTGAAGTTCTGGGATTAGAAGCGATCTCCATACTACACAGACCCATTGCCCTGGAGAAAATGGCTGCTCTGGAAGGTGGACACCATGGTATTAGGCCCTGCTGAGATCCCTCCTCTCCCAAGCCCTGCCTTCCCCAGGCTCCACCCACAACTCTGCAGTCACTGTTGTATTTAGCAAATGAACACAAAGGAATCAAAGTCACAGGATCTGCTTCCACATGAGCACTCTCCATTGAAAGTAGTGGCTAAGTAATGGGGCACCTTTATGGTAATACAAGATCGCTGAACCTAGCATAGCAAGTAGATAGTCAAGGAGTCCTCACTCTTCAAATATCATTTCTTTAATGAGCAGTATTCTTTAACCAGCAAAAAAGCCTGTTGTGATTTAAAATACAAAGGGTGCTAGCCTTCTCTCCCCACTAGGATTGTGCGCAGCGGCAGCCAAATCGGGCGTTCCAGGCCGACACAGCCAGCGCCACACTGCGGGGGTGGAGGGGAGGCTTGGGCCTGTGCGCAACTCGGTATTTCAACAGCCAACTTCTGGAATGCCTGTGAGGAAGCTTTGCATAGCTGCTTTTGGAATTGTTTTTCAATAGCCTTTAGTTGGCTGCTGAGACATTCTATTAGAATTAAATATCCTATTGTAAGGGCCTGGCTCTGGTCGAGGCCAAACAGACCTTGTTAGGGCCAGGGATCCTCAGCAGATTGGTGTTATAAGATCGAAGCACTCTCTGGGGAACATATTCAGAAAGGCGGTATTATGTCTGTGGTCCCTCAGATACGTAGGGCCCAGACAGCATAAGGCCTTAAAGGTTAGAACCAAAACTTTGAACCGGATCCAGAACTCAACTGGGAGCCACTGCAGCTGGCGCAAGACGTGGACTCTCCATGGTGTTTGTGTGAGAACCTGGGCAGTTGCATTTTGGACCTGCATAGAGCAAGTTGCAGTAATCATCTGGAAGTGACCATTGTGTGGATCACAGTGGCTAGGTCTTCTGGGGCCAGATAGGGTGCTAATAGCTTTACTTGGTGTAGATGGAAAAACACCAGCTGGACTTTCATGATCATCATTAAGAAGGTGTCAAAAATCACTCATGTTTTGGGGCAATTGTTCTTCCATAAACTGCACCCTATCCAGCCTAAGAAGGCACGCTTCCTGATCTGGTCACTTCTTCCCCAGCCAGTGAACCTCCAACTTTGCAGGGTTCAGTTTATGGTGGCTTGATCCATCCCCGCCTCCAGACACCAGACCCATGAAGTTGGAGAGGCATCTGGCTGCCCATCAGGAGACAGAGCTGGGTATCATCAGTGTACTGGTGGTACCCAACCCCAAAACTCTGGACTAGCCCTGCTAGAGGGTGCATGAAGATGTTAAATAATGTTGGAGAGAGGATTGCACCCTGCGAGACTCCACAATGGAATTATCAGTACTGCAGTTGATCCTCCCCGATTGCTACCCTCTGACCTCAACCACAGAGAAAGGAGGATACCTACTAAAAGGCAGTCCCTCGAATTAGTGCCTCAGCCCTGCCGTCTTCCTAAATTTAACAGTTCTTTTAATCCATTGTCATCCAGAAGTCCAACTGCTTCTCTGACTGATTTCCTGCTCCATATATTTTTGAAGAAATGTTTATTGTTTATCTTGATGCTTTTAACAACCTTTGTCCTGACTCAACCTTTGTTCTGGCTAAAGCAGTCCCCAAACTATGAGCCATGACTTCTGAGGGAAGATCATGGCTGTTGTGTGGGGTTTTCCTTCCCAAGTACTCTTTGAATGCCCCAAGAGTGGTTAGCCTGAGATCATGCGAGTCCTGCTTAAAGTGTACTTAAAGTGTACTTAAAGTGTACTCAAACTAGCTTTGACAATTATGCAAACATATTAAAAGATTTCAATATTTCAGTAAGGAAATACCACTTTATGACACTAGATGGCAAGATACTATTGTGAAAAAATGCAGTGCCCACATGTTCCTCTTTCTTTTCCTTAGATGCATGTGCCCTTCTCACTCCCACACGTATTCACAAGGTAAGACTATCTTTGCATGTATTCAAAGATTATGGTGGAAATGGGGGAAACCTGTGATGTCGTTTTAAAGAAAAATTTGATATTTTAAGGGCAATAAAATACATGGAATAAAATACATATAATCAAATATAAACAATGTACTTTAAGACATAAAATGAATAATTTGTGGCTAGAGTCACTAGTAGGAGACCCGATATGGGGGGCATCTCACAGTGATGGCTTGATGTCACTTCCTGTGTTTCCCAGAAGTGACATTTTGCCCCTCTAGGAAGCATCACAAATGCTATGGTTCTACCATAGAGATTCTGAGGGCCTTTACGCACCGGGATCTTTGTTGCAAATTGGTCACTGAACGAAAAATCGCCATTTAAAATAGTGGAATTCGTCGTTATGCATACCTGCCTTTGTAGTGGAATCCAGTTGCGTTTTGTAGCGTTTCCCACAGCTTCCGGTCTCGGCAGAAAAGGAAGCGCTATTGCCAAGCTCGTCCCGCCCCTGGCCGTCAAGCAGCCAATGGGCAGCCGTTAGCATGCTCCCAAACAGCCCCTTTCCCTTTAAGAAAGGTTTTTTTTAAAAAAAACAGACCCATAGCAACGAATCTAGGTAGATTCGTTGCAACGGAGAGACCCATCCAGCTGCCTAATTCTTAGAGAGTCGTAACAGAACTTTCAGGTTTTTCTGGGAGTAAGGTCATGTTATAAGTCTATCAGTCCTTCCCCCCCCCTCCCTCTGCCACTCCAAATGGAGGCTGGAAAGCTGAGGGTGGCCTGCTTACCCCCACTGGGGGGATGGCATCTATATTTGTGACTTAGGATCTACAAGAGAAGTATATGGTACATTTATGAAATGTAAAAGTATAAATAGATTAGTTTTCTGCTAAGGAGAGTTGCACATTTCTGCACTCTGTGCTGCCTTGGCACATATTTTATTTGTTTATATCAGAGAAGTGGGGGGGGGAGTTTAAGAAAAAAAATCTTGGTAGAATGTAGATGTAGGCAATGTATTTTCAATCAAATATGCACTGTTTAAATATGTCTAATGTCCACAATTAATAAGATATAATATAGATGAGTGTAATGAAGAGTTCAGTATTCTAAATACTGTAAGGGCCAAACTAGTGTTCAGATATGCTGCTGGCCTTATAATGATTGTATGAGGCTCTGTCTAGGATTGCTAACCTCCAGATGGGCCAAGGAGAACTCTTGGGGCCTTTACGCACCGGGATCTTTGTTGCAAATTGGTCACTGAACGAAAAATCGCCATTTAAAATAGTGGAATTCGTCGTTATGCATACCTGCCTTTGTAGTGGAATCCAGTTGCGTTTTGTAGCGTTTCCCACAGCTTCCGGTCTCGGCAGAAAAGGAAACGCTATTTCCAAGCTCGTCCCGCCCCTGGCCGTCAAGCAGCCAATGGGCAGCCGTTAGCATGCTCCCAAACAGCCCCTTTCCCTTTAAGAAAGGTTTAAAAAAAAAAAAACAGACCCATAGCAACGAATCTGGGTAGATTCGTTGCAACGGAGAGACCCATCCAGCTGCCTAATGTGAGCTGTCGTTTGATCGTATGATCGTTGCCACGCTGTCTCGAGTGATAAAAAAAAATCCCCCCCCTCTCACGGGCCCGATTTTCGTCTGAATTAATGTGTAAAATATAAAGGGACTTTATTTCAGCAAACGGGCTTTTATGTGGTTTGTGCTTAGTGACTAAAGGTGAAGGACTGAAGCCAGGGAAGCCTCTAAACAGAAAGAGGCTCGCTGGTGCGTTTATCCCCGCTCGCTCGGAGAAAAAAAAATGGCGATCGCTTCGCCGGAAGTTTGGAGGACAGGCTCAGGAGGAGGGACTTTGAAGAAACCGCAACAATGTTAACGCACAGGTCTTTATCACTAGTTTTACAGATTGTTTGCAAGAGTGTAGCGCTTTCCGGAGGGTGAATCCACTTTTTGGGATTCCCCTGAAAGCGCTACAACGAAGCGCTTTTTGCTGATCGGTTTCAGGAGTGTTGCAGATTGTCTACGACGTCGTGCGTTAAGGCAAATCAATAGCGTTTCCAATTAGCAACCATTGTGCGATTTTGAAGCCGTGCAAAAAGCCCCTGGGAATTAGAACTGATTTCCACACAAAATAGCAGTTTACCTGGAGGAAAGGGCTGCTGAGATCCCTCCCCATCCCAGGCTCCATCCCCAACATCATCTGGAATTTCCAACAGACTTGATAACCCAAAAATTGTGGTCCAGGGTTGGACCCAAATAGCGTTTTTTTCACTGATTCTCACCCACTACAGCCGCTTCCCTCCTTCCTTGGCTTATGTAGTTAAAGAGCCTCTGTGCTTTTGGTAGAAAGAAAGTAAAGGCAACTGAGATTATGAAGACTGGGGATGGTGTATAACTGTATATTGTATCTGGTAAGAGTTAAACTGTAGAGTTCCACAAAGGAAACATGGAATCAAACCTGTTTAGTGTGACTTTAGCAGGACCAGAATGCTGTCCTCTATCTGCCATGAAAACACTTTATCATAAAGAAGTGTGGACATGACTTGATCAGTGTATGAATGACAAGGATTCCTGTGTTAAGCTACTTTTTAACATGTTTTATATTTGTGCCATTAAATGTAATGGAGTTGGGCGTTTGCAGAGAGAAATCATAAGCTGTGGAGAATTCAAAGTGCACATTTAACCACAGTGATGATATTCTAAAAGTGTGGATTTGACTTGTCTTTAAAAGCCAACTTATATTTGATGTGCATGCATATTCCAAGGGAAACAATAATATTTTCCAAGCTCAATAAAGTCTTTAACAAAAGCTTAGCTCCGCCAAATAATAGAACAGCAGGACATCAATTGGCTATCAAAGGAAAATAGTGTAAGTGGCTTGGAAGGTCTTTGGGATGTCAGATTAATTACGAAAAGTACAACAGGCTTAGCCATTAGGGGAAGTCAACCATGAACAAGGCTGGTGAGAGACAGTGGGAAAAAATGACAGGCCTGAGTCTGAACACAGAACACAAAAAGGGTTTTAAAAATATATTTATGTGTTTAATTATTTGGGTCACCACTCCTGTGCACCCTAAAGTATATGTAGACCATTCAGCGTGGTTTCACTCATTGACCATGAATCCAAACAGCAAATATTTAATTCAGTTGCCAGACAGAAGGAGCAGTATGCTCTGTGACTGTGGGGTAAAAAGGGCAGCATTCGATTTCTGTGGGGATTATTTCTGCCTCTCTTAGCCAGTGTTCTACAGTTTCATATAAAGAGTTCCAACAAACTCCCGTGTACTTCCTCAGAGTAATATTGGTCACACAAAGGATGCCTACCTCCAGGAGGGACCTTTGGATCCCCTGGAATTACAGCTCATCTCTGGACTACAAAGATCAGTTCCTCTGAAGAAAATAGATGATTTGGAATGTGGAATCCATGGCATTGTAGACACTGAGGCTCCAGTTCTCCCCAGACGGATTTCATTAATCTCAAGGAATTGCCCCACCTGGATCTGGCGACTCTACCCACCATCTTCCACCAATGGTGAAGGGAGAACCTGGTGACCCTAGCCACACACAATAAGGAATTCAAATAACTGTAGATATGTAGGGCAAGCTTGAAATTCTTGAAATGTGTGGAAGATTTAAGTCGCTGAAGAAAAAAATTTAGTAGGTGTGTGCTTTTTAAAAACAAAAGCAGGTAGGTTGAACTGGATTACAGATATTTTGGCCTTGCTGGTGATTTTTTATTACACAGTTGCCAAGACACATTCTTACCCAGTTTTACTCTTTTACTCTTGGAAGTTCCTCAAGAGCATGCAGAACTGCTGTCAGGTGCTGAGTTCAAATAAAAATACTGCTTCTCTGAGATAAATCTCCACAGCGATGTATGACAGAGATAAGTTGGTGTAGTGGTTAGGGTTGATTTAGGACTGGATCCAACCTCTACTTAACTGTATAGTTTACTGGATGTTTCTCGGCTGATCAGTCTCTCTTGAATTAACTAGAGGAGTGTTCTGTGCACAAGGCATTCAAGGGGGAAAATGTGTACCCTGCTCTAAATTTCCTACAGGAAGAGCAGAAGAAGAAGGGAGAAGAAAAAAGAAAGAAGAGTTGGTTCTTATATGCTGCTTTTCTCTACCCAAAGGAGTCTCAAAGCGGCTTACAGTCGCCTTCCCTTTCCTCTCCCCACAACAGACACCCTGTGAGGTGGGTGAGACTGAGTGAGCCCTGATATTACTGCTCGGTCAGAACAGCTTTATCAGTGCTGTGGTGAGTCCAAGGTAACACAGCTGGTTGCATTTGGGAGAGCATGGAATCAAACCTGGCTCACCAGATTAGAAGTCCACACTCCTAACCACTACACCAAGCTGGCTCATAAAAATGTGTTAGATTTCTGTGATGCTAATTATATATTTCTAAGCAATCAAAATATGAACTACTAAAAGAAAGAGATATACCATATCAAGACCTCAAGGTTACGCTTCTAAAAAAAGGATCCATGGTGCCCGTTTGTTTCCTAGAAGGCCTTTTGGACTGACACTATCTGTTCCTGAGGGCCCTGGATTCAAACTGAGGGGTTGCTATGGTTGGCAAAGGGGGGGTAGTTTGTCATTTATTTTTTTTATGTCATTTTATTTCAGATTATATGGTGCAGACCATATATGGCTACAAATTGCTCTAGAAATACACCAAATTGTTACTTATTTAATATAATTTAAACACAGGTTTGTCTCCTTTCTTGTACAAAATTTAAAATATAATTTCTTTTCTAGGTACTGAAAGTACAGCTGTAGGGAAAACAGACTATGCTTTTGAGGTAAGCTTAGGGCCAAACTATATGATTTTTTAAAACACGTATAGTATGGGTATTTTATGAACATATGGCTCCAGAATGGGGCAAATAGTGACACTCCAGCATTTTGGGGTCAGGAAAACCGCACAGGAGGAGTTCCTTCTCCTTTCACACTGTGGTCCCAAGCCAAATCCCACCCCTGTGGTGCTTTAAAATAGCGATCCGCAACCTTTCGGCTGCCGCAGACCACTGCTCCGGAGTGGGGGGAGAGGGTGGCCCGGTGGCCCGCGCACGTGCGGCAGCCCCAGCGCAAACGCGCATGCGCGGACTGCCAAGCACGCGTGTTTGCACCCAGCAGGGGCGGCAGTCCGCGCATGCGCGTTTGCGCCACCGCCATGCCAGCGGCTGCGGCTCCCCCTCCCAGCCCTTCTGGGCCGCCAGCAAATCGGCCGCCAAAGCGGCCGATTAGCTTGCGGCTCGGCAAGCTTCTCTTCCCTCCCCTCCCGAAACAAGAAGCTTGCTGGGCTGTGAGCTAATCGGCCGATTTGCCGGCCGATTTGCTAGCAGCCTGATGAGCTTCTCGCTTTGGGGGGAGGGAAGAAGGAGCCGCAGCCTGGCGCTAAGGCCTTTGCGGCCCGGCACCGGGCCGCGGCCCGCGGGTTGGGGACCACTGCTTTAAAAAGCACTGCTGTTGTATGACTGGAGAAAGCAAGAATTCTTGACTTGTTAAAAAAATATCTCGTTTGGTCCTTAATTAATTAATACATATGAAAAATTGTATTTTGTTCATTTAAAGCCATTATTTGAGTATATAACATGCTAAGTATTTGTAGGAGTTGCTGTTATAGCCTACCTTCATATAGTTGCTTTTCCAAACTGCTTTATTTTGTAATGTTTGTAGATGGCAGTTTCCAATCTCCGATATGGCGAGGGAGTTACTAAAGAAGTGGGAATGGTAAGCTGCTATTTTACATCTTTCTCATAAGTTTTGTTACGAGTGGTTTTTTATGAAGAATTTCAGTGAATTTCAGTGTGCAATGATGCAGGCTGTAAAATCTTAAGACTTGCAGTTAGGGCTCAAGATAGGACCATACAAATCACAGTGCATCTGCTGTTTAATAACCCAGATCTTTTGCATTGCAGACAATTATGTCTGTATGGATGTTCATGAGTAGATGTTTTATCTGTAGAACAAACCTTATGTAGGGATACATCAAATTAATGCGTGCCATTTTAAAAACCAACAGATATTCCTCAAACTATTGGCAGTAATCCATAAATACAAAATTCCACAGGTGAATCTGAATAGATGTAAACCAGGGCAGTAGAGAAGGGGACACAATTGTGTGCAACTAGTTGCACCTGCCTGCAGGCTTTTCTGAAATTGGGCATGGCTACGGTAAGGCAAGACTTCTTATTGGCTGCCCTCATTCAAGTTAAATGGTTTTCTACTGCAATAGCAACCACAGCCACTATAAGATCAGTAGAGTAAACTACTAGACTTTCCTCAGTCAGGATGCAATGCTGTTCACCTTCAGGGTTTCCTTTTTCTTTTCATCCCCCACCCCCACCCCTCTCGGACTTTCTTTAATTTCTTCTTACACCTTTTCTGTGATACCTTTGCAAAGCAAGGAGAGAGGTATTGTATGGCCCATTATGCACGGCCGCCGAAACGGCGATTTCGGGTCACATGGAAAACGCGGAGGGGGAAGACGCGACGCATACCAGTTATACACGGGGCGGGGCGCGACGGCGGCAAAACCCAGAGTAACCGATTATGCACGCGCCGATCCGGGCGCCGCTTCTGGTTGCGCCCCGCTCACCCGGAAGCTGCGCTTTCTTCCGCGTTTCACTGACGCGGCTTTTTCGGCGGCATGCACCGAAGCTGCAGCCGGTTGCAGCCGGCTCCGTGCGTTATCCGTGATTTTAGTCGCCGCCATTCCACCCCGAATGTGCGCTAAAACCCCCGTGCATAATGGGTCTATGTGGTGCCACCTCCTGTAGCAACCATTTGAGGTTTGGTTCTGCTTTCTATAGTAGCCATTTTGGAATGGTACTCCCCACCTCCCCTCAAAATTCCAAAGATGCCTGCAGACTCAAAAGGTAGCAGGCCCTTGTTCTGACTACTGACTAAACTTTTACAAGGTTTGATATTTAGCATTTTGTTATTCAAGCACTTGTGTTGTTATATCGGTTTAGGGTTTTCACTTCTTTTTATCTTGGTTTTTTTTTTTTTTTACAAATTGTTTTCACTAGGACTTGCAGAATATGGGCGCCAGAAAAGTCTGTGTGATGACAGATAAAAACCTCTGTCAGCTCCCTCCCATGAAAGCAGTCTTGGATTCTCTGACAAAAAATGGGATAACGTTCAAGATATATGACAATGTAAGAGTGGAACCAACAGACCAGAGGTATTTGTGCTCTGAAACATTTGTGTCACTTAGTTCTTGCCAAATTGATCTCCATTAACATTATCAGCGTGCATGAGCTACTGATGTTTGCATTCGCCAGAAATCAATGTCTTACTTGCCTTTTGTTTCAGTAGGGGACTTAAGCTTCCTAGCACAAGTTCTAAACAGCTGAAGTACATGAAACAGGCAATCTCCTCCATCCTACAGTGTTGTCCTAGGCAGAATGATACCCTTCTAAATCCAATGTCTTCAATGGATTTATGAGAATGTAACATTGCATGGGATTACATTGTGAGTCTCTCAACAACATAGTATATTGTATCCAATAACTGCCTTCCCACAATGAAAAGACTTCTTCCAGTGGAAGGAGATCTTTTTTTGGATGACAACAGAATTATTGAACCCAAGCCAGTTATTCTGACCCTTTTATTATACTGTTTGCTTTGTGGTTGTTCTAAAACTGTACAATCTAGTTTCAGGGGGGTAGCCATGATGATCGGCAGTAGAAGAGCTAGATTCAAGTCCAGTAGCACCTTAGAGACCAACATGATTTGAAAGACAAAGATCCCTTGGTCAACTACCATCATATCTAAGGTGCTACTGAACTTGAATCTATGACTATATAATTGTCAACTTTCTTGTCTGCCTTCTGAAACTGCTATAGGACTGAAGTTGTCATTTAGCAATCAGAAGTAAATTTAGATCGGCAGAAAGTATAAAGAGTAAAGGAAAAGTATAATCTGATTATTCTCTAAATTTTATTCTGATTAAGTATTGTGGCGCAGAGTGGTAAGGCAGCAGACATGCAGCCTGAAAGCTCTGCCCATGAGGCTGGGAGTTCGATCCCAGCAGCCGGCTCAGGGTTGACTCAGCCTTCCATCCTTCCAAAGTTGGTAAAATGAGTACCCAGCTTGCTGATGGGTATATGGTAATGACTGGGGAAGGCACTGGCAAACCACCCCGTATTGAGTCTGTCAGACATGACCCGGTGCTTGCACAGGGGATACCTTTACCTTTACCTTTACCTTACCATAGTAAAGTTAATCCTGTATATAATCATCAGAGTAGGACACCTCTAAGAGAATATTTCCTGTACCGTTTCCTTCTGGACTCTGTATTCCAGATTTATGAATAATGGATCCAGAATGTAGTTTGTAAGGAAACAAAGGAAGCTTTATTTCCAACTTCCTTGAATAGTAGGTTTCCACTGCCTCATAATTGAAGGTTGTTTTTTAAAGTTCTTATTTATTAGATTTATAAGAATGCAAAGTGATGTACAACAGATAAAATTTGACAACCGTAAAAATAATTGAAATGGTGTTTAAACGTTAATACTTAACTAAAAGATAAGCTAAGTATTCCTCTGAGCATGGAAGTAAAAATAAGCAAGATGTAAAAATTCCAACAACACATTTAAAGTAATTTCAGTTAAAACTCAGAAAGGTTCTCATGCCTCAGAAGAATGCTTGTTGCAGTAGAAATCAAAGGATTCCAGAGTTCTGGGGCAACCACCAAAAAGCCCAGCTACACAGTGAGGCCAGTAGATATTCTGATGGGGAAGATCATAGAATCATAGTTGGAAGAGGCCATCTAGTCCAACCCCCTGCTCAACGCAGGATCCATGTGACCCGAAATCCATGTGACCTGAGATTTGGAGGGGATTAAAATTACTAGCTGTAGTCAAGATGAATAAATCTATATATGCTGTTTCATGGTCTCAGGATATAAACCCACTCAGGAGTTTGTGATCATAGCTGATCATAGCTAATTTGTGGTCCCCATGTGGTTCTCTAGTCTCACGGATTTAGGAATCACCAGTGCAAGTGATTTCCAGCTGTACTTGTAATGTCTGAACTTTCTCTTTTAGTTTTTGAGAATGTTATAACATGCTGTGAATTGTTGGGTGGGTGGGGCAGGATAAATCTTCAAATAAATCAAAAGATATTTTCTTTCCAAGCTTCTTGGATGCCATCGAGTTTGCTAAAAAGGGAGAGTTTGATTCCTACGTTGCTGTAGGAGGAGGTTCTGTAATAGACACTTGTAAATGTGCTGATCTCTACGCATCCAGCCCTGAGTCGAAGTTCTTAGATTATGTCAATGCTCCCATTGGAAAAGGAAAGCCTGTTAAAGTCACTCTCAAGCCATTGATTGCAGGTAAACAAGTACATTTTAGAATTTTGCTTATAAAACAGCAACATTTGCCTTGTCATGTTGAATTTTAAAACGTCATATAGGCAGGTTTATCCCTGTAACTTGCCTGGTTGGGAGACTGACTGGGAACTTCCTACAAGATGCTTTGAGTGACCCCTTAGTGGCCTTAATCAAACCATTTCACACAGGCATTGAGATTATAAAATAGACCCACACAGAGAGAAATCTGTTCTAGTGGTGGTGCTTTCCCTCCATTCAAGAAGCCTTCCCATGTTAATTTTATTTAATTTATTTCTTTTATACTCTGCAATTCTCACCAATGGGGACCCATAGTGGCCCATAGCATTCTCCTTTCCTCTACTTGATGCTCACAATACCCCTGTTTAGTAGGTTAGGCAGAGAGAGTATGGTTGGCCCAGTCAGCTAGCAAGCTTCCATGAGAGTGGGAATTTGAACCTAGATCTGACACTGTAACCCCTACACCATACTGGTCCCAGTAGATAGAAGAGGCTTTTTACCAATAGACCTTTTAAATTGAGGAGGGATTATTGTACTGAAGAAAACACCATCTCTGGTGAAACAGATTCATATAATCCAACTATCCATTAAGCTCAAATATGTGGCCTTCATTTTAAGGCTGATTTATGCTATTGTATATATTATAACCATCAATTATTTTTTGAAGTTCCTACAACAGCTGGAACTGGAAGTGAAACCACTGGAGTTGCTATTTTTGATTACAAAGAACTAAAAGTAAAAACTGGTAAGTATTTTATATTGAACCTTGGTTCTGTTCCAGAATCTTTTCTTTTAATGTTGTGGCATGTTATTTTCTTTTCATGTAGCACATGTGTATTTTATAATATACACTATGAATATGCATATGTCTGGGCTGATGTGTGTACCTGACACAGGTGTATGCCACCAGTTGGGGCTTCCCAGTTTTCAACAAGATACTGCTACATTGTTGCTTCAAGTGGAATTCTAAGTTAATTTGAAGTTTTCTCCTGACATAGAAAGTATGAATTTAAAAAAAAGGCCAAAATATTTTTAAAAGGCCAGTGAAATTTCTGAGGAAGATGCCACGTGAAATTCAGAGTAGCTTGGAGGTTTTTCCTCAGACAGGATATCTGAAAAACTTTATGAGAAGCCAAAACAGTTTTGAAAAGACCAATGAGATCTCCTACATGTGAAGGTGGATTGACCTGTTCATAAATCTGTGTAGGTACAAACAAAACAACGAAAACGAAGATCATGGCATCCGGCCCTCTCAATTCCTGGCAATTAGATGGGGAAGAAATGGAGATAGTGACAGATTTTATTTTCCTGGGCTCCAAGATCACTGCAGATGGGGACTGCAGCAAAGAAATTAAAAGACGCTTGCTCCTGGGGAGGAATGCTATGTCAAATCTAGACAGCATCCTAAAAAGCAGAGACATCACCCTGCCAACAAAAGTGCGTTTAGTCAAGGCTATGGTATTCCCAGTTGCAATGTATGGCTGCGAAAGCTGGACCATAAGGAAGGCCGAGCGTCAAAGAATTGAGGCTTTTGAACTCTGGTGCTGGAGAAGACTCTTGCGAGTCCCTTGGACTGCAAGGCGAACAAACCGGTCAGTCCTAGAGGAGATCAACCCTGACTGCTCTTTAGAAGGCCAGATCCTGAAGATGAAACTCAAATACTTTGGCCACCTCATGAGAAGGAAGGACTCCCTGGAGAAGAGCCTAATGCTGGGAGCGATCGAGGGCAAAAGAAGAAGGGGACGACAGAGAATGAGGTGGCTGGATGGAGTCACTGAAGCAGTAGGTGCAAACTTAAATGGACTCCGGGGAATGGTAGAGGACAGGAAGGCCTGGAGGATCATTGTCCATGGGGTCGCGATGGGTCGGACACGACTTTGCACATAACAAATAACAACAACAACAAAGCATGCATTTTTCATATAAGACATGGTAAACTGTATGTGGGAATTTATTGCTAAGAACTAAGCATCTCTATCATAAGAAAGTTTTATCTGCGATATATTGTTTCCTATAAACTTTTCATGCACAATATAACCAGAATATATCTACAAAATATCAACTCTTTAACAGGTCCTTAGGATAATTTTGTCCTAAAATTAATAATCTTTACTGGGATCATATACATATTTTCATCAGCAGTAGCTTGAAACTCTGTTACATTGCAGTTCAACATTTACTAAGTATTTTTTCAATTGTTACAAAATCCTTTCAGAGTATTTATGTACTGTCCATGTCTAGGCATTGCTTCTAGAGCCATTAAACCCACTTTGGGCCTTGTTGATCCCTTGCATACTCTCCATATGCCTGAGCGGGTGACAGCCAACAGTGGCTTTGATGTGCTTTGGTAAGTATCTTCAGTACACAATGGATGTTTCCTTTTTAATATTTTAAAATCTCTTGGATGTATATGTTGATGATGCCTTTGAGAAAGAATGACAATCTGACTTACCATTTGAGTTTTCGGTTGCTGTACTTCTGTACATCCCTAGTTTCCTTGTTGTTTGAACATACTCACACTGGTTTAATAGTCAATCCTTCTCAAGGAAACCAGAGGATAATGAGTTCAAACAGGTTTCTCAAAAAAACTCATCTAAACTTTCCCAGGAGTTGTTGGTGAAAGTAATGCCTGTTATATGCTATGAAACTTGCATACGTTTGTAGTATGGATATGCTCTCTATGCAGTTCCCCATATTATTAGCTGTTGCTTCACATTTCTTTCTAACCTCACACTCTTAAATCTCAAAATTGGCCCAATGAAAGTGCAACATAAAACTCTTCCCTGATTCATTTGAACCTAGGGAATAGAAGAATTGGTGGTAGCCACTGCTTTTGTAGATCCTGGATATGAAAGAGATGCATTTGCCCACATTCCTTTGAAACAGTCTTTAAAATGTGGTGCAAAATTGGATTTAGGTGGAGTAGCAGAAAAGGGAAGCTTTTGTCAGAAAGGTCTTTAGAAGGATGAGTAGATCCACAGAACTCTTTCAGTTTAGCTACAAGTATTTGAAAGGTTGTCACTTGGAGGAGGGCAGGGAACAGTTCCTGTTGGCAAACTCTTCCATTTTATTTATTCTCCCCATCCATTCTCCTGCCAGCCATGCCCTCGAATCGTATACTGCTCTTCCCTACAACAAACGCAGTCCCTGTCCTACAAATCCAGAGAACCGACCAGCTTATCAAGGAAGTAACCCTATCAGTGATGTCTGGGCCATCCATGCACTGCAGATTGTTGCCAAATATTTAAAGAGGTAAAGGATATATCATGACCTTCTATCTGTTCTGCAAAATTTGTTCCCATGCTATGCCAACAGGGAAAAATAATCTAAACTCAAATAACTGAGGTCTCAACTGTAAAAAGGAGTTTATACCTTTCATGGGTACAAGTGCAGTGGGCACCATTTGCCTGAAAGCATGCACTATAATGTCATATTCTGTGACCATTATTGGCACAGACCTAATGCAGTGATTTTCAAACAGTCAGTTTCTCCTACACTAGTGGACTTTGAATAATTATGCAGGTTAATCAATGGCCTTTGCTGTTTTCAAAGAAACTGAGTGCATTCTTAGCATGGTTGCTGGCCACTGTTATGCTACAATTTCTAAAAGATCATGTCGGCAGGTAAACAAGGACTGTGTCCCACACAAGGTCCCAAATAACACTTGCTTCTTCTAGCCATGTACTGAAATAGGTTGTTGCCCATGAAGGGTGAGGCCGGGACAAAACAGGCTACAGCATAGTGTGTTTTTCTCCTTTGCACACATCTGCTTATTTGAAAACAAAGTATTTATATTATGTACAGAGCCATCAGGGACCCAGAGGATCGAGAAGCAAGGGCTAATATGCATCTTGCAAGTGCTTTTGCTGGCATTGGATTTGGGAATGCCGGGGTACACCTTTGGTGAGTTGGGCACAAGCTTGTCTACTTTTCTATTATTCTGATTTTGTTCTGTGTAATTATGAGGTGAAAATACAGCATCCTAAAAATAAACAATCACAATTGACAATCCTTTAGATGGCAAACCAGGGCATTTTAAAAGGTGGGCTTTGGCTGCTTAAAATGTTATCAGTTCTGTAGGACAACTTTGGATGTAAAAAACTGGCTTTTTCAAAGAGAAGAGTAGGGTTTCTATACCCTAGTTTTCACTACCCGGAGGAGTCCTAAAGTGACTTACAAGCATCTTTCCCTTCCTCTGTCAAGTAGGTGAGGCTGGGAGCTCTAAGAGAATTGTGACTGGCCCAAGTCACCCAGCTGACTGCGGGAGGAGGAGTGGGAAATCAAACCCGGTTCTCCAGATTAGAAGCCGTTGCTCTTAACCACTACGCCACACTGGCTCTCCTGTCTAGAGGTGGAAATATTATTTATTCACTTTATTTATATCCCACCCTTCTCCCCAGTGGGGGGCCTAAAGTGGCTTCCATCATTCTTCTTTCCTCCAATCCACTGTTGTGTGCCACTAGTGAGTGTGTGCACATTTGTGTGAAATAGAAAACGCAAAAACCTTTATGCACAGAGAAAGGGCAGATAAATAGAACTGCCTTCATAGGCCCATTATGCACGGCCGCCGAAACGGCAATTTCGGGTCACATGGAAAACGCGGAGGGGGAAGACGAGACGCACACCGGTTATGCACGAGGCGGGGCGCAACGGCGACAAAACCCAGAGTAACCAATTATGCACGCGGCGATCCCGGCGCCGCTTCTGGTTGCGCCCCGGTCACCCGGAAGCTGCGCTTTCTTCCGCGTTTCACTGACGCGGCTTTTTCAGCGGCATGCACCGAAGCTGCCGCCGGTTGTAGCCAGCACCATGCGTTATCGGTGATTTTAGTCGCCGCCATTCCACCCCGAATGTCTGTTATTCCCCCCGTGCATAATGGGTCATTGTGAGTAATCTATGCCCTACTATGTATAGAAATTTAAAAGTTACCACATGGATTAGGGGAGCAGTTATCCCTCAGAGTAAGCAAGACTTCGTATGTGTGACAGAAGGAATAATTTAGCTGAACCATTTGCCTCCAAATGTGAGTAGCATATGGGCATTTGCTTCTGCATTCAGGTACAAATGGCTGTCAGCCTCATTTACTTTCAAGTACAGGCAACTTCATTGCACATAGGCTTTTCGGTATGAAGCACTCTATTTTTATTTGTATTTGAATTATTATTTATTGCTATTATTTCATCATCACCAGAGCACCGGTTTAACCAGTGATCTGATTAAAACTTGAGCTGAGCAAGCCAAACTATTCATATATCCCTTGAGAGCTGCTGCACCTTCACTGCTCAGTTATAAATATTTGTTTTTTATACCCTGCTTTTCTCTACCTTAAGGAGTCTCAAAGTGGCTTACAATCAACTTCCTTCCCTCTCCCCACAACAGACACCTTGTGAGGTAAATGGGGCTGAGAGAGTTCTCTGTCTTCATGTGGAGGAGTGGAGAATCAAACCCAGTTCTCCAGAATAGAGTCTGCTGTTCTTAACTACTGCAGCACACTGATATTGTCACACTTTTGACTTGCTTACTTTATCTATCCATATAAAATTCGAATATTCTTAAAATTTATTTATTTTTTCTTATAGCCATGGCATGTCTTATCCCATTTCTGGCTTGGTGAAGAATTATAAAGCAAAGGATTATCATGTGGATCATTCTCTAGTGGTAATAATTTGTATACATCTGTTAATCATGTGTGTATTTATTGCTAGAGATATCTTCAAGTACATCATAAACCCACCTTATTTTGAGTCTATCCAAGCTGGTACTGTCTCCTCTGACTGGCAGCAGGAGAACTCTACCACTGAGTCATGGTGCCATCCCCAACCCCGCTTCTGATTTTTCAATATTATTATTAACATGCCTTATCTTTTGCCTTCCTTTAGCCACATGGTCTCTCTGTGGTGCTCACATCGCCAGCAGTGTTTACTTTCACGGCACCCATGTGCCCTGAGCGTCATTTGGAGGCTGCCCAGATGATGGGTATGTTTCTATTCACTAAATATGAGAAAAGGAAAGTCATTTCAAATCAGTAGACAAAACCTGTTTCAGATGAAACCTGACTCTAGAGCAGCCTTTTTGAACTTTTAACAAGCCCCTGAAATATTCTTCAGGCTTTGATCAACCACAGCACCAGGCTGGAAGTATGGCCGAATCCATTAAAGAAGGAGAGAGGGGAAAGGTTGGGGAGCCCCTAGGAAGGTCTCATGGAGCCCCATGGCCCCAGGGAGCCCTGGTTGGGGAATCCCTGATGTAGAACATGCCGGTGCCACCCCACAAAATAGATTGTTTTGTTTAGATAAGATTAGTTAAGGAACCTAGAGTTTTACAACAGAAGGCACTGCCCAAAACTTCCAGAATGGAAGCTGGGGAATTGTGTAATGAATGAGCCCACATGGAAAGTCTTGCATGTCTTGTCCAGAAGCCAATACTTTTGTTTCCATATAATTGATCACAATGACCTTCCATTGTGCCGTACCCTTCCATTCCCTAGAGGGCTTGTGCACAATGTAAGCAGCCACTGGCATGGCAGAATCCTTTCCTCTTCATTTGATTTGCTTCTGTGAAGACCAGCCAGCCACAAGGGGACAGGGTGAGTCAGGCTCCCATCCTTTTGACTTCTCCATCATCCCCATCGCCCATCAGGTACCTTGCTTATTAAAGCCTGAGCAGTTAATGTGGTATTTTAGGTTGCTTTTTAACTTTACTGAAAAATTAATACGAAATCTCAAAAGGGAAGAGAAGGTGGGAAAACACTGCTCACAAAAATATGTTTAATAGTAAATAGAAGCATTAATGGTTCATCTAATAATAGTAAAAATATAAATAGTTGAAACATGAATAAAAAGTTGGCTGCGCTTTGACTCTGAACAAGCATGCACAATTGAGGAAGATCTAATTGAGGGATATAGTGCTATTCAGTGCCTACCTACCTTAGGAACCTGTCTGACTACTACGATCATCTTCAGAGGCCCTGCTTTGGGTGCCCCCACCTTCTGAGATTAGGTAGGCTGCAAGCTGAGAGGGAGTCTTATCACCAGAGCTCTGGAACTGTGTAGCCAAAGAGATTTCTCTGTCTCCTTCTGTTGCCATCTTTTGCCAGCCGGTTCATTAGGCATTCCTTTAGTGATATCTTCTTCCTAACCAATGTTTTAGTTGCTGATTTTATGATCTGTATGTATGTATTTTAACACTGTTTTTAAATTTGTTAGATGTGTATTTGGGTGGACTGATTTTAATGGTTTTATTATGTATTTTTAAATTGCTAGCTGCCTTGGTGGCTCTTGTAGAGGAAGAAAAGCAGCGTACAAATTTTGTAAATAAATGAACTTGATGTTTTTACTCAAGTCGTTGCTATGCATGAGTGGTACATTCAGTTGATGTTACAATGTCCTCAATTTCTAAAAGCCTCTCTCTTATTTTAGGAGCTAATATAAACTCTGCCAGAATGAAAGATGCTGGGCTTATTTTGGCAGATACTCTCCGGAAATTCTTATTTGATCTGAATGTTGACGATGGCTTAGCTGCTCTGGGTTATACTAAAGCAGACATCCCATCTTTAGTCAAAGGCACCCTGCCTCAGGTAGGACAGATGGCAAAAGCATTTTCTTTGAAATACACTTTCACTCAGATATTTTGCTTTGTCAACTTTGTTGTTCTGTTGATAGAAAAGAAGGAAAAGTAAATATTGGGTACAATCTTAATCTTTTTAATGCAATACAGATTTTGCTTGATATGTTGAGAAAAAACTCCATCTTCTTTCTCCCGAATCATGTGTTTATGTTCTGAAGTAATGGCTAATGACAAATCATCTTATCCATCATTTTAATCGCATTAGTATCACAGCCACATACTCTGGAGTAAGCCAGCAGATTTCATCAACATTATCACAGCTTAGCCAATCACTTACAAATAAAGGACCTTTCAGTACTATTCATCATTGGGTAAGAAACGTAATTATTAATATTTGCTAAAAAGTTTATATAATTCTGTTTTATTTTTATTTTTAAGGAACGAGTGACTAAATTGTCTCCTCGTCCCCAGACTGAAGAAGAATTATCTGCTTTATTTGAAGCATCCATGAAACTTTACTAGTTTTAAATATTTAATATTTTTCAACAACCTTTAAAGCTTTGTTGCCATTCCAAGGTGATAGAAAATTCAAAACAGAAACGACGATGTGATAATAACGAACACAGCCCTGCTATTCAGGGCTTTTCTATAATTTGTGTTTATTTCTGAGTTTGATCCAATAATTTCTCATCTTGCTTTTACTTAGTAGTAGAACTAATCCATGGAGATATTTTTAGCATGCAAAAACATGTGTAAATGAATTTTCTAGCATGTGTCTAGCTGTGTCCAGCGTTACAGATACCAAAATAAAACTTTACAAGTTAGGAATACTGTCTTCTATTCCACTTCTCATTCACAACCAATCACATGATAAAGCCTTTTTATGACTGCATTGTTCTCTTGGCTCAATGAGATTGTTACCCACCCACTCAGTGTTTGGACTCATGCATCAGCAAGCCGGATGCAGGAAGTCAATTTATTGCTTGTGATTGACACTGGAAGGAGGAGATGGTGGAACATGTCTATTTATCCCCAGATTGTACAGGCACCAGACACACACACTGCCCTGGCCTGCTTTGAGAACTTCTTGGGCTTATACCTGAGAGAAAAGTTGTTGTTTATAAGCTATCGCCTGTTTCAACCATACTCACCCTTGTGTAGAAAGGGGTTTGTTTTGCCAGAAGCCTCACTTGCATATAGCAAAGAGTCCTCAGTCACCCCAATGACCTGTGAGCTGAATTTTGCACTTTTAATGAGATACGCAAACTTGAATGTTGGTCCCAAAGGCCTTAAGTTCACTACTTGGCATTCAGATGCTGATTTACAGCTGCAGCTAAAATGAATAGCACCTCTTAAAGATTGATTGATTGTCAGGGGCTCCAATGTGCTGCTGCCCTCTTCCATTGTAGTGTCACTTGCTTCTTGGGGCTTCAAGCGCACCAATCGTCGTCTGGCATTGTTGGTATTTCTGTGGACACAGCTGTATTCTCTACCCCACGTGTGTGTATGTTTTTCTTTAGGAAATGACCTGATGCAGTAAAAAGGAAGTATGGCTATATTTACACACATGCAAACACTCATTTCTGGCACAAAAACAAAGAGGTAGGGCGAGTTGGAGCCATTTAGTTTAACTTTAGATTAAATGGCGGCAGAAAGGAAATGAGAAGGAAAATTCTGTTGCTCCTAGTTTGCATGCACAAAGGTCTTTAAAAGATCTGCTTCGTCAAATTCTTCATAACAAGATCTCTGTGATAAAAGCTGCAGTAGTTGTCTTTGCTACAACCTCCAGCAGTGATCAGAGCTTTCTAGGAAGCATGCTGTCATAATGCCTGGCCCATAGCAGCTTTGTAGCAGAGCAAAGTACCAGTGCAGGGCTGTGTGCCTTAACAGTAGTTATTTGGCTGAATTTATTCTGTATATAACTGAAAGTGTGCCGTTTCTAGCTTGTTACATTTCCTAAGTGTGCAGGTAGGATGAGGAGGTAGATGTGCTTGCCCATGGTCCTGCATCCGTTAATTATCCAGAAATGTGTAGAAAGGGCAGATGATTTAACATGCCTAAAGCTGTAGCCTTCCAAGCAGTAGCAATAGATCAGGCAGCTGACACTGGTAGAGTGACCAGCCAGACATGGCCAGGCCACCTTCTATGTCTTGCAGTTGGGCGTTTCATGTTCCATCTATAAAGCAGATACTTGCTTCTGGAAGCAGACGGGTTGGATTCTGTGCATTTAGGCAGATTGTAAGTGGCTAGGTAGAAGGGATGCTTGGCACTTGTGGTCTTTTCTTGAATGTCCAGGGAAATGCTGATCACCATTTTGGGGTCAGGAGGTGAATTTCCTCCAGACCAGACTTGAGGGGGGGGCATAATCCAGGCATGGAATTGGGGTCACTGTGGGTGGGCAGGTAGTTATGAATTTCCTGCATTCTGCAGGGGGTTGGACTAGACCCCGAAGTTCCGTTCCAACTCTAAGATTCTTTAATCACTCCCCAGTGGAGAAGCAAGGTCAGCAGTCTGTTGGACGCAGTTTCCCCTCTGAAGTCATAGCCCCAGCAGAGACTGATCTCATCAGATATCAGGAAGCTGAGAGGGCTGACATGGAGGCAGGCAATAGCAAACCAACTCTGAACATTTGTTGCCTGGAAAACTCTATGAGATCACCATAAGTCAGCTGTGACTTGACAGCAAAAAATAAGTAAAGGGAGGTGTTAAAATTATCTGTCCAGGGTGCCAAATAGGTTAGGTATGCCACTAATGACTCATAGGATGGTCACAAACATCAACCCTGCAGAGGTTCAAACATTTCCACTGTAGCAATTACAATTACATTTTGTGCTCCCCCCTTCTGAGCAGAGGTGAAAGTTGACAGAAATTGGCAGTTCACTAGCAGCTACAAAATGTAAGTTAGGAAGGGTGGGTGCTATTGGATGTTCTAAGCTTTATTGTATGTGGAAGGAGAATTCACCACAAATGTTCAGTGGCACTGCTTTAGCCAAAGTGTTGTGCACAACTGTTCTGAAATGGACATTAAAATTAGTGCTTATTCTAACACCTGGAAACCAAAATTATATTGGTGTATTAATTTATACCACACTTTTATCCCCAGTGGAGCATAAAGCAGCTTACACAACTACATTTCGTCTCCTCCATTTTATCCTAACAAGAAGTACTACCTGAGAAAGATAAAGCCTGAGGTCACTCGGCAAGTTTCCATGGCAGACTGAGGATTTAAACCCAGCTCTCCCAAATCCTAGACTGACACTCTAACCACTCTGCCATACAGAATAAAAAATGCTTTACAAATCAGGGGGGAAATAGACTAATGCCTTAATATTAATGGCTACATTTTAATTGAGCTGGGTGTTCTCTTGTAAGCATCTTCCTTACTGGGTATCTTACAATTAGCAGATGGGGGAAAGAGAGACTAAATTTGTTGCAGCTTTCCATTTTTGTCTGTGGTTTCATGTGAGCCCCTATTATTTCTGATCATTTTTGAAAGCTTTGAAATCCCTTCTGCATAAACTCTGTTCTGCTCGCCGATGAATGGATAGGGCGCTGATCTTTTTATTAGTCAGTAATGGATTTGGTTTGATTGCTTGACACAAGAACAATGGGAGGATAAACAATTCCATTTGTGGCCATGAAATTCCCCATCTGTTTAGCGTGTTTGTGTTCAGGAAGAAGTGGACAGAGACAGATGAACAAGCCAGCCTCGTCTGACGCTAACGGCATCGGTCATACAAGCAGAACATGTGGCATAATAAATCAAAAACGAATCGGACTTTGAGCTGATTGTATTGATTGCTTTCGGAACATTTTAAACATGCCAGTGTTTTCTAGTACAACAGCCTTTCCCCTTCACACCATTATACATTTGCTGTCTTGAGGCTGTGTCAACAAGAGAGGCAAATATTCCCTTAAATTCTTTTTGTTTGTAGCCTGATTCACAAGTTACAGGTTATCTGTGTACGGTAGACACTTAAGTAATTCTCATGTGACATCGAACACACATCCGGCTGAACATGTGATTTAGACCCCATATTTATGCCGGCACTGGTCCTGACTCCCCAGTTATATTTGTCAAGTTGAACATGGATTGACACTTCCTTAGAAACAACTATGCTTACACACATGGAGGTTTGTACATATGTTCTCTGAAACATGTGAATAGGGCTCTTTCCTGTAGAGCAAAAAAATACACCACCTGTTTTTGGCTAATTTGCTCAGTATATGTGTTTTCCCTTAAATGTTTACCGTATTTGCCGGCGTATAAGAAGACTGGGTGTATAAGACAACCCCCCAACATTTCCACTCAAAATATAGAGCTTGTTACATTACATTACAGTACTATGGGCCACTATGTCTATCCCAACTGAAGTGCACCCGGCGTATAGGACGACCCCCCCACTTGGCATGTTTTTCAGGGGGGGGGGGGAAGTAGTCTTATACGCCAGCAAATACTGTAATTTCATCATGACGGTGACAGCCAATTTTCTTCTATGAGATCATGCACCAGGTAGCTGAAGAATGCCTTTATACTTATACATTATATCTTCTCAACATCCTTCCTGAAAAAGATTTATAAAACTGAATATGCTCGTTACTATGATGATTGCTGAAAATGAAAACCCTAAAGTGAATTACCTCAAATACCTAAGGATCAAAGTGGGGGAAAGGCCCGGTGATTTTGGTGGGCTTTCCTCCTGAGTAAGTGGATATAGAATTATAGCTGGTGTCTATTGGTTTTAGCAGGAGCTCAAGGCACACCAGGCCAACGATTAAAAGGACTAGCTGTAGGCTTGCAGTGCTTAAGAGTCGGCGTCTATATTTGAAAATGTTGACCTCTGCGAGGGCTTGGCTGTTGTTGGAGCATTTTAGCCCACTGGCATACAAAACTGTTTCCCTTGCAGCATGTATTAACTACTAACTGCTTGTTTTATAGAAAGGAACATGCCTGTTTCTTTAGCCGAAGGATATCAATAAATGCCACAAAAGAAAACCTTTGAAGTGTTTACTTCAATGACATTTTAAATAATTTATCATTCACAATCTGCAAGGAACATGCCCACATTCCTCCAGTACTTTGCCGCTTATTATTCCGGAGGGTGCGCCTGCAAACTGTGTGGTAATAAGAGGAGCTATGCAAAGAAAATATTACTAGCATGGCAGTGGCTTTAAGGAGCAGCTAAATCAACCCTGGCGTGAGCAGAATTCATACAAAGGCAGACGAGGGTAGAAAATGTGGCAATGAAGAATATGGAATGAGATGAGATCACAGCATCAGTCTGTCCTTTGTGGACCTGGACAATGATCACGGAGCCAGATGGGATTAGTGAAACCTATTTACTAGAAGTTCAGAGCAGTTGCATGAAGCTGATAGGCAGCCAGGAGAGAGAGGTGAAAAAATGCACCAGATATACAGCTGCAGTGATGAAAATTTAGAAGTGTTCACTGTGATTTCATCAAAATGTGAGTACCAGTCAGTCAAAGTTATTGCTGGGGCTGTGGGCTTTATTGAAATGGCATGGGTGTGGGGGGGGGGGATCTTCACAACGATACATTTAGATGCCTTCTCAGCTGCACTGTACTTGCTGTGTAGTGATTTGTCCCCCCCCCTTCCCCAGAGAGAATACAGGCAAACATCTCAATGTTTCCAGGGGAATAAACAGAGTGCAATTATGGGACTTGATATACCTTTCTTTCTAGGGCTACAAAGTCACAATTAAAGTGATAAAATGTAATGTGAGGAATACTATAAAACAGATGCAGTATAATTCGATATGGACTGTGGCTCTGTTCAATTGTGTGTGGCCCAGTGGATCAAAGAAGGAGCTGTTTGCAAACAGGGGTCTTCAGGCTGAATGTGTAGCTAAGCTTAGTGCTAGCCTGTCACAAAGAGCACGGTTCAGACAAAGATCCATATGCATTCACAAGAACAACAATTTATCATTCCATAAGCCAGGGGGGGTATCTTTGTGTAAAGAACCAGCTAATCTAATTTTTTTTCCTGCAAACTCAGACCAGGAGTACATGGTTATCTCTGTCAGATCACCAGGAAATTATTCAGGTGGAATTGTCACTAGGAATTGTCATGAACTGAAACTTCCTTGTGGAAACATTTTGGGACAACCTATATTTAGTGCATTGTACTTTTTTAAAAAATGCCCGTTCAGTTTCCTTATCTTTTCACTTCTGACAGGAGTATAATAATCATCTAAGCCAAGGGGGAGGCATGACTGTCGACATGCCACCCCAATGGTGCCCCCACACTCCCATATAGCTTTTGAAAGAAACAAAAATTGAATCATAAGAAAATCTTTCCCCAGTCTTGTTTCTTCGACCACTTCTCTCTCCCATGCCTAAACAATGCAGTCTGCCTTGTATCTTTTTAGCCTGGGACTAAGGGCACTAGGGACAGATAGCACCTCTGGGTGTGTGTTGCCTGCAATCCCCTCAGTTGTGAGAAAGCACAGCCTCCCATGGACATCTAGGATTAGGAATCAATGCAGATGAACCCCAGAGATTTTGAGCTCAAGGCAGCACCCAGTGTTCAGAAAATGATAAATCACGACCATAGCAGCAGATGGGCACATCTGCTCCACTGTTAGGCTGCAATGACTGCCAGCCATTTAAACTGAACAGCTTGGTGGGTCCATCTCTCAGCTGTTAGGTTTAAATGGCTGTGAGTCATTTAAACAGTCCATTTAGTGCCACCCTGCTTCCAGGCAGGGGGAAACCAAATGGACCATTGAATCATTTCAGCCTAACAGCAGATCAGCATACTCAGCCTGCTATTGGGGTAAAATAGTTGCCAGCCATTTTAGCAGACTGTTTTGCTTCCATCTGCTTGGAAGCAGAGGGAGTTAAACAGAACGTTTTAAACTTAGCAGCTGACAAGCAGACATGCCATGCTCTGAGGTTTAAATGGCTGGCAGTCATTTACTGACCAGTTTTGCTCCCATCAAAGACCTAGGTGACTTCCTGAGGGAGACCTACATATTTAAGAGTGTGTTACAGTGCCAGCCTGGGGATCCCCAGAATTACAGCTCATCTCCATACTACTGATATCATTTCCCCTGAAGAAAATGGATGCTCTGAAGGCTGACTCTGTTCACTGTGGTCCCTGCCCTCCCCAGTCTCCATCCACAAATCTCCAGGAGTTCGTCCACCTGGAGCTGGCAACCCTACCCTCCATCCCCTGCTAAGGGCCAGGGGTACCTGGCAACCCTAGAGTGGGCTGCTGTCTGTAAAACACCTGCAGCTGCTGAGATTAGCCATAACAGCCTGTTTGCTATTCTCTGTTGTATAAAAGATACACAGACTATGCTGCAGTTCTCCCAACGTAGTATAATGCTATTGATACCCCCCCAAAAAAAATAGGTGCACAAAATTAATGTATAAACAATTATGAAACACTAAGAAATATATATTTTTACAGAAGCAGTTATGGACTTTATTAATAGTTTCCTGGTTGATGTTCATAGCACAGATACTGCTTTCTTGTATTTATATTCTACTGAGGATTCTATATTAACTTCATTATAAATCAACATGAACTCATCTGGAGTGTTCAGCATACTAATAAACTTGCAGCCCAGTCTGGTAAATGGAGATGTGCAAGGTCATTTTGATTTGGGGTGCGCATCTTCAATGTTTAGAAAACAGCACTATTTCTGTTTTCAGGCTCAAAGCCCCACTCTGTCATGGAAGGTGATCTTGGGCCAGTCACAAATTCTCAGCCTAAGCTACCGTCCAGGGTTGTTGTTGGGATATGCAAAATCTATAGTGTACATCAGTGGTCCCCAACTTTTTTGAGGCTGGGGACCGGCAGGGCAACAGCCCGCCCGCGCATCACGCATGCGCGGCCGAAATCGCGCATGCGCGAAAGTGCGCAGGCACAGCCCTGATTCCCTCTCCCCCCCCTCCCGCAGTAAGAAGCTTCTCGGGCCACAAACTTGCAGCCTGGGAAGTTTTTTACTGCGGGGGGGCGGGGAGAGGGAGCCGCGGCCCGGCGCCAAGCGGGTTGGGGACCACTGGTGTACATGATTCAAAAGCATGTGAAGAATCTCCTACAGGGGGCATTGGAGGAGCTTATTTAGCATAGTTATAATAAGAGTGTTATGATGTTTTTCAAATAGTCTTCTCCAATGTTCTGATTGGCTTAATTGGAGACTTCCTGCTCTTTTGAACTCACTTCCTGCCTGCTTGCCTCCTGAGCAGAAGAATGACAACAGTTAATTAGGTCTTTTACTTTCTCCTTTCTACACAAAATTATTTCTCATCACAATAAAATTATTTTATTCTTTTAAGCAACTAGTGCTCTGCTCCTTTTTGCAAATTCAAACTCTACTGACACTTGTGAGGATAAAAAGGTAGAGAGAAGAACATGTAAGTTGCTTTGGGTCCCCACTGGATAGAAAGGTGGGGTATAAATGAAATAAATAAATAATTTCTATCGTTTTTACTCTGAGCAACCATACCGTTGCGGTCCCCAACCCCCGGTCTGAGGACCAGTACTGGCCCGTAGATCAGTTGGTTCCGGGCCGCGGCTCCTCCTCGTCCTCCTCCCTCGCTGCTGCCTTGGGGGCTGCCCTGCCACTCTTCTGCCAGCTCACCTTTGGTGCTCTCTGGCAGCTGCTGCTGGCAGTGCCCCCCCCCCCAGCGGGCAGTGAGAAGTCAGGGGCTCTGGCAGGAAAGCAAACAGAGCAGAGGCTCAGGCGGTGGCGGCGATGTCCCTCAGCAAAAGGCAAAAAGTGCACTTCAACCCAGCTGTAGAAATAGTGAGGCACATTGAACCCATAAGTGAGCAAAATGAGTAAGAATCAGATGTCTTTGCAACAGAGAGTGTTAGGGCAGTGGTCGAGAGGAGAGGAGTAGACTACCCCCCCCCCCGGGCCTCAGTAAAATTGTCAAGTGTTGAGCGGTCCTCAGTGATAAAAAGGTTGGGGACTACTGCCATAGAAGACAAAATATATAAACCTAGATACTTGATGCTTAGGATTTAGAATGAGAAAAAATATATACATGCCAATATCAATCACATGAGCAAAACAGTATACATTTATTTCTTTAAGAGAAAAGTTCTATACAAGAGAGTTACACAGGCACTCTCAAGCACACTCAGCATATCAAGTGTGTAACAAGGTTTCAAATTCTTCCTACACTCAGGTGGATGGATTGAGATATGTTCTCTCTGAATCTTTTTTTCTATTGTCTTGCTGTAGACAGTTATAGAGACCAAGCTCATGCATATATTGTCATGATGATAATCCTTTTCAGCCATTACACTTGATCATATGTATAGGGGGAACACACTACACACAATCCTTCCAATACACACATTTGTGTTTTTATCTGAAAGGGGCAATGCACATATAGTCCCGCTTCAAAGCCCTGATTTCAGGGTTCTGGGACACGTGGTCTGGAATATACATGTGTTGTCCTTTTCAGACAAAGTGGTGACTGTATATATTGGGAGGTTCATGTGTCCCCCATACACATGATTGCCAGGTTTTCAATATTTGTGGCAACTGTTTCAGTTGTGCCATGTGCACAATAATATGTGCACTTAACTGTAACGTGTTCATAATAGAGAGCTCTAAGTGTATAGCTTGTGTAGTTTACTCAGTTTATGGGGTCCTGTTCTGGTAGAGAAGAGAACCCCACAGCCTGAGAAAACTACAAAATCCAGCTGATTCAAGCCATGAAAACCTTCAACAATACATTTTCCAAGTGTATCCTTACTATAGGATAGCCTTTAAAGACTGCCTCATGGTGGTGCAGAAACAGTTGTATGATCCAACTCCTGGCTCCTTGACTTCTCTCATAACTGTTCAAATTCTGTCTCAGTTCAAACACTGAACTCACTCAGTGAATTCACTTCATTCTGATAATCTCTTTCTGTTCTTTTTGCAGCATGTAACTCCATCAGGAGAAAAACGAAAGGTACACAATGCATCCTATCAAAAAAGGTTAGAAAAAACGATGCTTACAAAAGTGGATTTCTGTTGTCCAGAAGGGAGAAAAAAATTAACACAAAAAACATGAATGAAGAGCCCAGAGGTCCAAGGAATCAAAATATACAGACCTAATAATTCAATTTCTACATATACAAAGTTAAAATAATCAATTATATGAGAAATGCATATATTTATTTTAAAAGCTCATTTTATGATATAGCAGTAAGGGCAGGAAAAAAGCTGGGGGGGGCTTATTTATTTATTTATTTACTTACTTATTTACTTATTTACCTATTTAGCAAATGTATATGTCTCCTTCCAGAGAGTTGCTGGAGGTGGCTCACAAGTAAAACCATACAATAAATTTATAAAAACAGCAGCAGAAAAACAAGTCCAAAAATTACTTGAAAACTAGTCATCAAAAGCTCTACAAAAACAACTTGGAGAAGGAAAAAAACATTTTAATTTTATTGACTAGCTTCAAAGCCCGTTCATAAGAATGGGCTTTTGAAAGGGCTTCCCCCGCTGCGGCCGCTTCCCCCTGGCGCGCCAAGCGCGGCCCTGCGGCCTGCCTGGGTGGCACGGAAACCATTCCTGCCCCCCCCCAGTCAGTGTGCGGCTTCCCTGGGCATGTGCCCTCCTCTCCAGAGGGCCAGGAATGGTGTCCGTGTGGCGCAACCGTCCGAATCTGTCCCAATCCGGAAGCACCCAGCTTTGCTGGCCGCGTCCGGATTGGTCCGCTGACCCAGACACCACCCAGGGTGGCTGTCCAGGCCCTACATGGCCCTTTTAAAATTATTTAACCAATGGTTAAGATGTATATATACACATGCATGTCCCACTTTTCTCTGTGAGCCAACATTAACTAGCTTACAAATCAGATCTTAAAATAATATTTAAAAATTTAAATACAGCACAAATGTAAAAACAAAGCCTAGCAAAATGACCAACAAGTCACTTGTCCAATCAAGATATCAATTACCAGGCAATTTTAAAGCCTTCTTGATAAATCCAGCTTTAAGCAGCTACATGAATGGCAATAAATTAGACATCTTCTTTTTTCTGGCAAAGGATTCTGAGGTGTCGGAGAAGCAGCAAAAAAGCCCTGGGCCTACCTAACATAGATTTCATTTCCCTACAAGATGGTGATATTATTGAGACTTAGAGTGACAACCAATTTTGCCAATAGATATAGAAAATATTATCTGAGATGCGTCCCAGTCCATGAAGGACTTTAAAGCTTAAAACCAGCACCTTGACTTGAAAATGGAAGCAAATGAGCAGCTGGTCCAGAGATCAAAGAATCATGGTCAGTATTCTCTGCTCTGTTAATCATCAGGTTTCCAATTGAAGCTTTCAAATAGCTGGAAAGAGGTGTCAAAGTACATTTTCCTCCCCCCAATGCAAAGCAGGAAAATATTATTTTTAAAAAAGAGCCTCTACTTTGCTATTGCAACTCTGCCAGAGATGACATGAGGTCATCTTTCACTCTTGTAATCTTGATGGATACACTCCTTTAATCCCAGACGAGAACAAAAAAAGCCATCACCTGGAAACCTGCCAGGCTCTTCCACAGCCATAATACTAGTGTGAGCCAGGGCAGTGTGAAGTGCTGCATGGTCATATGACCAACCCTGGGAATTAGCCTTAGATGCCTCCCCATTAACTATTTCCTAACTTCAATCCCTTTTAAAGGCCTCCCATCAGTTTTCAACAAATGAGGCATTTATTCTTAGTTTTATCACTGCTCACGTGTTCTCTCACCTGATACATTTGTTTTCAAAGTCTTGAAAAAAATAAGAGCTTCTTGTGGTGCAGAGTGGTAAGGCAGCTGTCTGAAAGCTTTGCCCATGAGGCTGGGAGTTCAATCCCAGCAGCCAGCTCATGGTCGACTCAGCCTTCCATCCTTCTGAGGTCGGTAGAATGAGTACCCAGCTTGCTGGGGGGTAAACATTAAAGACTGGGGAAGGCACTGGCAAACCACCCCGTATTGAGTCTGCCATGAAAACGCTAGAGGGCGTCACCCCAAGGGTCAGACATGACTCGGTGCTTGCACAGGGGATACCTTTACCTTTACCTTTTTAAAGGACAACTTGAAGAAGAACCTAATCAGTAATTCTTTATGACAAGCACAGTTAAAGCCAATGAACAGATGATTCCTTGATATGTTTCCCCCGAATTGGGCATCTTCAATAGGAGAGAACAGTTTCTAAAATCAGTATATTCATATAAGCAAGTGCTTACCTCTTTCTCTCATGGACATCAATGGGACCTAGAAGTGCTTAATGTTGAGTGTGTCTTCCATTTATTACCTAAGATGAGGTATTTTTCTTAATCAAGCAATTATTTATCTGAAAAGGTTTTTTTTTAATTAAGTTTATAGTAAAATGAATTTTTATTAGCCTTCTGCGAACTTCAAAGTCTTTATTAATATGGTCATAGACCTGCACAAGTCTTAGCAAAATTCCCAACCACTATAATGAGTAAGAGAAAACTGGATCCTACAGTCCATTAACTTCTGCAGTTAACATGTGGTTTTCTTCAAAAGAAACTTCTTATAAAAGAAATGGTGCACAATATTTTTAATTCTTCACACTGGCATCTGGGTCACTTGGATGCAGTTTGTACAAGAGTGGTTGGCAATATTGAGTAGAATCCCACCAGTCCATTCCACTCACTGTAAGATGAGCATGGGTCAGTGGTTAGAGTGCAGGATCTGGGAGAGCCGGGTTTGAATCTCCGCTTCCCATGGAGGCTCCCTGAGGGACCTTAGTCCAGTCACACTCTCTCTCAGCTTCACCTATCTCACTGGTGAGGATAAAACGAAGAAGAGAGAATAGATCCTTAGGAACCAACCCGTTTCTAAAAGACAAGTATTGGTCTCTTGGAAAATGCCTTGAAGCAGAGGGGGGAAAACATGTTTAGCAAGGCTCCACATGTTTTGCATAAGTCCACAGCAGAGGAACAAGTTAACCCAGTAGAAGGAGTAAGAGGCTGCTAAAACAGTAATCAAATATATAGAGAGAGTTGTTCAGCAAGGCTGCTTACTTTGCAAAAGATTTATGTGATCTGAAGAGAAACCAGAGTATGCTGCTTACTTTGAAGGACTCAGCAGTTCATCTGAACAGCTGGCAAACTCCCGTTTGTTGCTGTGATGCAATTAGAAAAGAAAAGTGACTTCAGGATTATCTGAGAGATTTACCTTGAGTGCCCAGAATGACCTAGAGAAGCATGAAATCCTGCTTAGATCTAAACTGTACATGGTTTCCTGACCCACATAAATCATCCAGATTTATTCCAGCATGGTACAGTCAACACAACACGAACACATGTGATTCATGTGCATTCCTAATTCTTTAAAATATCAATGGTAGAAGCAACCACATACTACAATTGGTGGGGGCTATATTAAAGGAAAGACAATTTCACATTTTGGGTACATATATATCTCTGTATGTATGTATGTATGTATGTATGTATGTATGTATGTATGTATGTATGTATGTATGTATGTATGTATGTATGTATGTATGTATGTATGTATGTATTCATTCTTTTTTTTTGTCACATTTATAAACTGCCCCTATTGGACCCGCCATCTCAGGGTGGTTCACAACATGTAATAAATATAAAACACTACAGTACAGTTTAAAATAATTTAAACAGTTAAAAATAGCCAAAGAATTGGTAGTATCTTCATTGGTGTTCTTCTGGGGGTAGACAGTGAGAGCTATCAGGATTGTGGCAGAGGAGGCCCTTTATGTTGGTATTCTCATTTGTCAGAACAGGCCAAATTCTGTAAGAGAACAAATATTTTCATATCTGGCATGATGCCCTTCAGATCACCTCTGATTGGCTCACCAGTTGTGTCCTTTCCTAGAAAAGCAAGATCTGGGCACAATTGTCCATGCTGTGATCTTATCCAGAATGGTGTATCACATTCTCTGTAGGGCTATTTTTGAATACTTTGTAGACACATTCATTACTGAGAATTTCATCAGAAACACTTATCCTCAAGTCTTCTTCAGAGGTTGAATGGGTAATTACCAGTGATCCAACTTTTCTTGTCTGAATGTCCACTATATTCCAGAAAAATAAGTTATATTGTGTGATTACTATATCAGGTTCCATCATCTTGGGAGGGGCTTTCTGGTGGCAGAAGGCTGTGGAAGGCTCTCTGCAGCCAGACAGAGTTCACATTTTCTCTCATGGGTTTTAGGAATGTTGAGAAAACATTTGAACTAACTTAGTTGGCTTTGCTGCAGAATTGGTTTTAAAAACTGCTGGTCTGTGTTCATGCGATTTCTGTTATTTTTCTCTCACTTTAAATTTGATAGCATTTTACATTGTCCTTACTTATATTTAAAATTTTAAGCACATTTTTATGCAACTGTAAGCTGCCTTGTAGGTACAAGTACTTAAAGGCAGGGTAAATGTTATTAGTACTTTTTCTATCACTTTACTGTTCCCTTCACTTATAAAAAGGTAAAGGTATCCCCTGTGCAAGCACCGAGTCATGTCTGACCCTTGGGGTGACGCCCTCCAGCATTTTCATGGCAGACTCAATACGGGGTGGTTTGCCAGTGCCTTCCCCAGTCATGACCGTTTACCCCCCAGCAAGCTGGGTCCTCATTTTACCGACCTCAGAAGGATGGAAGGCTGAGTCAACTTTGAGCGGGCTGCTGGGATTGAACTCCCAGCCTCATGGGCAGAGCTTTCAGACTGCATGTCTGCTGCCTTACCACTCTGCGCCACAAGAGGCTCTCCCTTCTTATTAATGGCACTTTTACTGGTTTCCTGCAAAGATCATGCAACTGTTTGGTTTTTTATTTTACCAGCCAAGAGGTTGGTAGTCACTGTTACAAGTTATTCTGAAGCCATCTATGGCAAACAAGTCATGAGACAGTTTAAACTCTTTCCCCTTAGGTGGTGTCAGGGACCAGGAATCAGCCACAGGGGACAGATGAATCGTTGTCACACCAAGGTGATCTCATTCAGGCCTTCTACAAAAACAAAGATGGGCAAGACTTCAGCCATCTACAGAGCAGGCAGAAAGGATTCTTTCCTAATCCTGTCAAGTGCCCTGAAATACACAGTAAGTCCCTCGCTATTAAGCAATAACTCAGGTTTTGTAGATGAAGAAGTGGTATCTAAAGAAGTATGCATGCACACGAGACCTTGAATAAACATTTGTGTATCCTAAATGTGCCACTGGACTTGAACTTTGTTCTTTATGCTTTATAACTGTTCCAAAAGCATGGATATTTTTTCTTTAAAAAAAAAGAGAGAATCCTGCCACATTCTACAGAAAAAAGGCTGAATCTTACAACTTCCTACAATAAGCACAAGTCACCCCCTAAGCAGATATTTCCTTATCTCCCCCTTCCTCCATTGCTGGGGATCAAGGTGACCTTCATGGATAATTGGAGGTGACTGCAATGAAGAAGGGGAGTTGGGAGAGATTGATCTGTCCTGCTAGAGGAGCCTCAAGGAAATGTGGCATCCTCCTCCCTCTTCCACCCGCACAGTCTCCAGATACCCTCTGGCAGAAGAGTGAAAGGAATAGGAATGTTTGCTTGACTCTCCCCTTCTCACTGCAGTTCACCCACTTTATTGCATGTTTTTTTTTTTGTCCAGAAGTCGCCACCATCTTCCCCGACTGCTTTTTGAGAGTCACAGAGGGCTACGTGGACCAGGAGGGAAGATTTGCTTCCATAAATGCATTCTAATCATGGTCTATAAAGTGGTCAACCCTAACACATTAATTATGGCATGCATGAAGAGGACATGCATGATGTAGTAACTTTTCATC